>NC_056470.1:17944824-18269075 GCF_008729295.1 Plectropomus leopardus | reverse complement strand
TCCAGGATTCCAGGAATTCCAGGTCATTAATCTGAGCAATCTGAATTCCAGCCAGCCGCGAGGCAGGGAAGGGAATAACACAGGGAAGGAGGGAGGTATTTGATTTCAGCTCTGTGCTCACGTTCTTCAAGAAATGTTGAAAGCCAGGCATTGACTTAAGACACTTATTGGCAAGAAATTAATTTCACAATTTCTTCAAAAATGTGCACTCAGGATACCCCAAACCCCTGACATTACTAAGTCATATACACTGTTGCAGAAAACAGACCCGTGTAATCCTGTTGTTTCTGCAAGTTGCAGAATTTAAAACATGAAAAATCTATACAGTCTGCACAGGAAGAGGAGGTTGAAAATAGATAACAATGTCACCCCATGAATTATTCATATGAGAAGACAAACTAATCAATATTATACCTTATATATGGCTTCAGCTCTGTTGCCATTGCTCTATAAGTGCACATCCCAAGCAACCACATATAAGACATGTCCATTATTCAATGAGCTCTGTAACTTTCCTCTTTTCCACAGTGCCATGTAAAACCCACTCAGTCATCATTAGGAGGACTGAAGGGGTGGGGCATATCGGTGCGTAAAAGAGGAAAAAAAAAACTTTGCTAACTTTAATTCAATGAAAACGTTAACTAAACATCACGCAGTTGATTCACCCCTCACGAATTCACTTTGAAGTGGATTATAATTAGCCTTCATTAGCTCGATCACAGCCTAACGAGCATCTACAGCACATTTATAAGCTCTTCACAGTGCAGGCTCGGTAGAGGAAGAGAACAGCGACCGCGTCGGGGAGAAAAAAACCGAAAGCAAACTGTTGTAGTAGGTAATCTACAGGCAACAATGTAACGGACCCCGTGTTAGTTTGTAACAATGTAACAACAACATCAAAAAGCCGACGGCAAAGGTTTGCAACAGCAAGTATGAGACTTTAAACGTCGCCTGTGATCCACTTTCAAGGACACTGCAGCTTAAACAGCCGAGCAGCTTTTAACTGAAGAGCTCGAACAACACCGCATCGACAAATTAATCTCTGTGAACAGGAAGAGCGAGGGCAGAAGTTAAAGACTGTAGGTGCTGTTATTTACCTTCTTGATGTTTTTGCCGGTGTAGCCGTTGTACGGGTTGAATCCTGTCCTTGGCGGCACAGAGAGCAGCATTTTTACACGGCGCTGTGTCCGGAGGAGCGGAGAGCCGAGGCAGTCAGCTGACGTCAGCCAGCAGGGAAATTGAGCCAGGAACAGCGGTAGTGATTGGAGTCGCTCTTCCCAGCACTCTGATGGGCTCTACACTCACACACTACACTGGCTGTATGCTCGTGTGTGTGATATCTCACTTTATCTCTTTCCCACAAACCTCCTCCTCAGTTACTAAATGATGTAAAAGGAGATAAATGCAAAGATATTTTGCTAGAAATATAAAATTCCACTGTGCAAGATATCATTCTTAACCTTGCAGAGGCTAGGAATTGTGGAAATGCAGAAAAGCAGATGTTCGAGTTTGTCAGGCGTCACAATACTGGTGTTCCTAACTTTGATACAATAGACGGCTTTGAAAAATATAGATTTTTTACAATCTGGGTCTTCATCAAGGGGTCCTTGAACCTTAGGGGGTCATACTAATATTACTACTACTACTACTACTACTACTACTTATAATAATAATAATAATAATAATAATAATAATACAATTTCTTTATTTGTAAAGCACCTCCCATACAAGAAATGCAGCCCAATGTGCTTTACAACAAAGAAATTGCATGCACCAAGTGCTTCACATAAAATGACAAAGAAGACATAATAAAACCCACATGTAAAAATAAGAGAAGATCAGAAAGAATACATAGAATACATCTTCACATGGATAAAACCCACTTGATAATACCAGTAAAAGTAAGATTTAAATAAGGATAAAAAATTGAATGTACAGTATGCATAACATAAGATGGAAAATAAAAACCATTGAGATAATATTAATAAAATAAGGCTAAGTTTATAGTGTATGAAATGCATAAAATAAAAAAAATAAAAAAATTAATAGGAGCAGCAGTAAGTAAGTGTAAAGCAAAATGCATTTAGAAATGCTGGTATTTTAATATACGGTAAGTTTTAATTTCTGTTTTTTTCCCACTATATAAAATATGCATGAAAAGTATAAATGATCATAAGTTGAACATATTATTAGCAAAGATAAATTGACTTATTCAGAAAAAAACATAAAACCTTTAATTTACAGTACACAACATTAATGATGAGCTAACTGTTACCCATGAATCCTTGTGTAATCATTTTGGCTAACTTACTCTAAATCACTGTGCAGCACCTATTCATAACAGTGAGGTGAACTACTTAGTTAATGAACTATTGAAACATATTTGCCAATTATCTGTGTTATTATCTCAAGTGTATGGACATTCTTGTGAGCCGTAATAGATCTTTTGTAACTGTTTTAGTAAAACACTCTGAAATACTGTCCATCTCTGAAACACATGTGATGTATAAATATATAAGTTGTAAATATTTATCATTTTAATGGCCCAGTACTGTATGCACCATAAAAGGGTGTGTTTATACATGGCACTTTAGGCCAAACTAGACACTTTTGTAGGCCCAGTTTAATATGCAACTGAATTTTATAAAACATATGTAGTAAGAGGTCCCTGTTCTGCCTCTCTTTCAGCTAAGGGGTTTTTAGGCCTGGAAAACATTGAAGACACCTGTTCTATACCATTTTGGACACTATGAGGAAAATTGACACTTAGGGAATACAATTTACTTTTTTGATGTAAGATAAATATAACAGGGCTGCTAAATGGTAACAACAACTTTTTGTTTCTTGTTTAGAAAAACAGCTGAATGACTGTAATAAACATAAACAATATGAGAGAGACAGAAAGCACACCTAGTACTGGAGTATTAATGCTGTGAAAAATTAGTATTCAAACCATTTCAAACATGCAGAATCGATGAATGTGGATAATTCAGTATTTTAACAACACCAGTCAGGCATGGGAATTGTGATACTTCATGCAGAAGCAAGCCTGTTGCTGCTTTCAGTCAATATTTTTTAGCAGCTGTTTTTAGTGTCTGGCCAAATGAGCTTCAGGTCAAGAGGCATTATACACCAGAAGTGAAAAGGAATAGCCCACTGCTATTTCCTGAGTAGGAAGTAGACATGACTCACTGTGACCTGAAATAACTGTAACAGAAATTCTTACTTTTTGTCCTGAGGTGGAATTTTCCTCTTCAATTTCTGTATTTTACTTTTTATTGGACAATTAAAACTTAAAACAGTTAACTGAGTCAGCTAAACTATCTTGGAAACTGTGTTCATAGTAAATGTAGTTTTCTCTATAAACAGGGAAAACTATATGCAGAAGGTACCCTTATGAACATACCCTTATGAAGTGTAAATGAACTATTTACCTTGTTTTCATCAATGTTATTGAATGTACCTTTACCAATATTTCAGGGCATTTTCAGCCAGTGTTTGACGTAATGGCAATTCATAGTCAAACTTCTAAGTGGAATATGGGCTTTCTGTTGTGTAACTTATTTTGGAGCAATGATCTCTGAGGCATACACACAAATAGTGACTGAAGCCCTTTTAGTTTGAGCTGGTGCAATCTTGGTGACACCTTAAATTAACTAAGATGAGGTGCGGAACAGGAGCGCCAAATTCCTATGCATAAGCAGTTTCTGTTATGATACAGATTCATTTATACAATGCAAGTATGCTGCAAGCTAAAGTCCTTGTCTGACTCTATTCAATCTGAACAACTGCTGATATTAGCTAAACCATTCTGAAACGGTGTTAGCTGTTCTCACCTTTCTTTTGAAAGAAGTCAGTCAAAAGCCATTTTCTCTCAATATACTTTCTTACCCTTTCTTTTCTTTTTTGGAACCCCGACTTCGCATTCTTGGAAAGGAAATCAACCGATCTATCCAGCCAATTATAATTTAATAAATATAGAAAACAAAACCAAACTTTTCATTCCAGGCTTTTTGAGGACCTCCCTCCCATTGGGGCCCTCCTTAATCAGTCCCACTTTTCCTTCCACATCCTTATTGTCTTATCTGGACAATCTTTGTTAATTTTAATTCAAGTTGATATATTTGCCATTAAAATATTTGTATTTTAAAGGTAAAACAAATTTAAAAATAATATGAAAAATAACCTGGTTGCAGATGACACTTATCTCCTCAGGGTAGAAAAGCTTTGAAATAGCATGCTGACCATCACAGCACACTAAACAAATGACATTCATTCATAGTTAGCAGCAGCTCTTCAAGGCTGGTTGTATATTATCTACTGAGTAACAAGGAAGCGCTATGAGATAGATTACTGCCTGAAAATAAAAAATGAATTAAATGCAGTTGCAGTTGTTCAATGGTAAATCACAGAGGAAAACCTCATAGTACCAGTAGTGCAATATGAATACATTCTGTCTTTGCCGTGCTAACAGGATAATAAGACACAAATGAAATTACGTCTCCTAAGTTTGTCACATTACGTGACTTTTGGAGTAAAATTAACCAGTCAGGTTTGCGATCAAAGTGATATGAGTTAGGGAAAGGTATATAAGGACAGTGTATTGTCCTTGAAAACCTGAAAGTAATCCTTTCCTGGAAATACACTTTATATTTTATATGATATTTTTTTTGCTTGTGACACTAGTGAATAAAGGGACAGTTCACCTCAAAATCAAAAATACATATTCTTCGTCTTACCTGTAGCGTTATCTATCGGTCTAGATTGTTTTGGTGTAGCAGAGTGTTGGCGATACCAGCTGTAGAGATGTCTGCCTTCTGTCAAACAATTGAACTAGATGGCACTCGGCTTGGGGTGCTCTAAGTGCCCAAAAAAACAAACAAACAAAAAAAAAAGTTGAAAATGTCAGCAGCAATTTTTCTTTCAAGAGACGACCCATTTACTTAATATAATCCTCAGACATTGTTGTGAAGATTTTCCTGTGGGAACTTCTTTCTTTCTTCCGAACTAAACCGGCCAACTGTATCGCCAAACAGAAGAAAGGATGCATCTACTGCTAGCTCACTTAGAGCCACTGAGCTAGCTAACGTTACAGCTCTGCCGATGGAGATGCCACTAATGATCACATCTCACATTGTCACGAGCCTCTCATGAGCAGATGCATGCTTCTTTCTGTGCAGTGATGGAGCTGTCAGGTGTAGGTCAGTAGAAGTAAAATACTTCGGACATGAAACTGCTCACAAGTCTGTGGATCATCTTGAGTAACTGGGTGATGATTTATGGAGAGAGACATTGCTGTCGACTATTTCAAATTATTATTATTTTTTTTGTGATACTTTGACCACAACGAGCCAAGTGCCATCTAGTTCCAATAAACTGGAGAGAAGGCAGACATCTGTACGATGGATATCACATACACTTGGTGACTGACACCAACACAATGTAGACTGATAAATAGCACTACAGGTAAAAGAGGAAAATATTTATTTTTGATTTTGGGATGAACTGTCCCTTTACAGTGGACACAGCTTGTATTATACTCCATGCATACTTGCCAGCCTTGAGAACTCAAAATAAGGGAGTATTCTCGACAACATGCTGAATAAGTATAACAAGATGCGTATATATGTGTATAAATATATACACACACACATGCGTGTGTGTGTGGTTGCACAAGTACCGAGTAGCGATTTGTTTTTGTAAGGGGTGCTTTGTAGCGCCGGCCTGAAGGCATTAAAGTGAATACACTTGACAGAACATGATCAGATTGACTTATAATTACTTTTGCTTTCTTGGCTTAAGGAATTGACTACTACTATACCTTACTACATACTGTACTATACTATACTATACTATACTATACTATACTATACTGTACATATATACTATGCCTGTATAAATGTAGTCAAATGGGAAGTAGGTCATACTGTCAGGTACAAATCTATCAGAATGGACTGTTTCCTGTATAAACTTTATTAAATGTGGAGGATTCTGACATGCTGTCAGGTGTGACTTATAATCTGCCATAGTTAATATTATAACATTAACACTGGAAGGATTGACTGCACCTCTACTACTTTCAATGTTTAGGTGGGTGGGGCGTTCAGAGAGAAGAGGCAGACAGGAGATAGGGGGAGAGAGAAGGGTTTGATGACATCAGAATCAGAATCCAGTTTTATTGCCAAGTACATTTACATATACTAGGAATTTGACTTGGTGTTTTGGTGCAAAACAATTAACATGAAGGAAGAATAAAAATATAAATGATTACATGCATTAAAGACTGGAATCAAACAGGGGGACGTTGTGGTTATGTCGCATGAGCTGTAACCATTCAGCTACCCAAAGCGCTCAGATTTCCATGTGTTTATATTTTTGGATATTATCCAAATTCACAATTTACTGTAGATGATAAATAAGACAACAGCCAAACTAAGTCAGCAATGATCTGGCATCCCTCTGCCTTTTTTTGTCCAGTTATTGTGCCTCTAGACGTCTATCATCATAAGAATAAAAAAAGTGTTTTTACCAACAGAAGTTGCTTGGCAACTAAATCCCCTGACCCTTTTGTCTCGTCTTGCGTACCCTGACTGATTAGCCCTCAAGTGTGCAGAAAACATATGCATTTGTTCATTCAGCCATACAGTGTGTTTTTTCAAGCCATGGCATTTGCATATTACATCTACATCCACACAGTTTTAGCAGCACTGAAAGACAGAGGACAGGCCTGTATACTTATGTTGATCTAGATGCACGAGGGATTTCATCCTGATTTCATCATGGCGGTCTAGTCAGACAGACGGAGAGGCTCAGCTGAATTCATAATCTCTCTCTCTCTCTCTGTAGCTCTATGTCTCTGTCTCTCACACATGTTACATTCACACAATGTCAAAACTTGATGCATCGATTTCATTTTCATGAAAATAACATTATTCTGCATCGCCATAATTCCCTCCATCCAGATATTGACGCTTTTTCAACTGGACCGTTTTCAGACCACAATTAGGTCACCCAGAGTTGTTCACCCCATTTCAATCTATGCAATGTTTTGATATGTGTGTGCAAGTGTTAAGCCAGATGGGCTGCGAGTTCCACTGAGCTCAAGGACAGTTTGGGGAGTGACTCAGCCAACACACACTGTGATTTCACCACTAACGGGAATACTGGGGTCTTTTGGGAGCTGTGGATTTTTTGGATAGGGTTTCTTCCAAGAACAGATTGAAAAAAAAACTGTAAAGGATTGCTGCTAAAGAATGTTGTTGATCCAGCAGTTTAATCTAGAATAATCTAGAGTTGAAGAATGTTTCCTGGTGGGGCAACCAAAATATTACATAAAATAACACCTGCGTTATCTTCAAATCTAAATCTCTTGTGAAAATGTCAGGCTGAACTTTGTGTTGGACTGGGACTCTGGGACTCTGGGATAGTGGGTTGTGTGGGGGAGGGTTACAGATGGGCGTGTGGGGGGGCATAAAATAACACCTGCGTTATCTTCAAATCTAAATCTCTTGTGAAAATGTCAGGCTGAACTTTGTGTTGGACTGGGACTCTGGGACTCTGGGATAGTGGGTTGTGTGGGGGGAGGGTTACAGCCTCTGCTGTGTAACTGCTACTTGTAGCATTCTTTTGATCTTGGGAATCCATTGGTTGTGTACCTCGTCCGCCCTCAGTACCATTGATCAACTGTCTTGGTGAAGATGGTTGATCTGTCCAGATGTTGAGTATTGAGAGTCGGCACTGAGGCTTGGAGTCCTTATTGAGTGGGTTGGGGAACCTTGCGTGGATCTGGTGTGGAAGATTGTACAGGGTCGACAGTTTATGATTAACCTAGTTGGGGAGTGGGCTTTTAGGCTTTTTTCTGTACAAATTTTCCAAAAAATCAAGGGGCGTTTTAGACTGGTTTTTGTGGTGTTGGGGGCGGTGCAATCTTTCTTGTATTTTTTTTGGGGGTTGTTATAGTTGAAGTTTTGGTTTAACCAAGCCTTGCTGGTCTGAAAAAAATAAAAAAAAAAAAAAAACAATTGGGGTGAGTAATGGGGGGGGGTTGGAGAACACAGGCTGCTGGTGCATGCTCCGCATTCCTCAGGTGTTGTCAGCATAGCTTGCTCAGTAATTACCTCTCTGTGAAAACATGCACAAAGGCACACTTTACTAGCAAATTGACCTCGAGAAACTGTTAGGGGAGATGTCAGAGACAGATGAGAGTACATTATAGTCACATTTATGCATAATACGTGCAGGAATGGTTATTTTTTCTGTAAAATTTGCTAAAAAATCACAGGCATGGCGTTTTTCATGCATGCAGTGCAACACAGATGCAGAGTGTGGAGGCTGTGAGAGAGTCAGGGGCTTGATTTAATGCAGCAATCCATCTTCTCAAGGATATGGGCAGGTTGGGTAATGATTGTAGCCAAACAGACCTTGGCATGTGAGTCGAGTGGTGTGATACAGACGTACAGTTGCAAAGCTGGTGGTCAGCCTCCACACACAGAATTTTTTATTTAGTATGTTTACAGGGGATCCTTGTGATCCTCCCTCTGCATGCGGCTTTTAGTTTTGTCTCTCAGATGTCATCACTCTCATCATTGACACCACCGTCACAGAAGAAGCAGGTTCTCCCTGTCTGGGAACTCTTCTCTTTCCCTCCTTTGCCCCGCTCTGTCTCCTTGGCTGGCTTGCTAAAAGCTGAGGGATTGTGTGCAGATGTGCCTGGAGAGAGGCCAGCCCCTCTGCCCTGGGAGAACATGTGGTCTGGGAGTGTTTATGCTGGCACTCTTTCAAGCTGTCTCCCACACAGCATGCTGGCGTCTGTCTCTCCTGGATGACAATGCTCAACCCTCCTCCCACAAAGGGGGCATTCTCAGGTTGAGGTGACACCAGCGATCATGTTTATTTATTGTGTGGACAAACAGGGGAGACAGCAATGTAAATAAAAAGTCAACAAATTTGCTAACGTAAAAAAAAAGGACAAAAAAGTAGCTTCACGCTGAAATGGAGCATTAATGAAACACACAATTTAAAGCTTGGTTGCAAAAAGATAAAAACTTTCAACATAATCTTTTCCCTGTTACTTTCTATGTGTTTATATTCTGTTTTGATGCTTGGAGTGAAAATATGTTTGGATTCAACAGATATCCAGACACCTCAGGCATGTTTTTCACAGATTCTCGACATACTTCACATTCTCTCCTGTGATTCAGGCTCCGAGTAAACATCTGTACACTGAAAAGCCCTGAAAGGCACGTTTATTCTTAACACCAGTGGCATCGAGGTTACTGTCAGTTTGTGTGAAATACGCACCGGTTGTTTTTAGTACCCACGATTAAATGCCGGTGGGAAAAAGAGACACACATTGCATAACGCCACAGTCTTGCAAAAAGAGTAATTTACAAACATTTCAGTTACAAAACGGCTGCGGCGGAGGCAGAGATCTGCTCGTGTTCTCTTTATAACCAAATGACTCATTGATCAGAGCTCTCTCAGAGGATGTGCCATGTAAAATTGACCAAACATTGCACTAAAAGGTCGGATTATATTTGTTAGTGAAATGAGTTACAGTCTACATATCTTTCTATAATGTAAGTATTCAGTGCCCCCTGCAGGTTGAGATGGTTTATGAGTCTACCTAATCACATCTCTAAAGAATAATTTCACAAAAATTACACACTATTTGTTCAAAACTGTAAATAGTTACATCATAAAGTCTGTGCTTGCCTTGTGGAATATATTAAACGACAAATCTTTGATTTTGATTGAAGATGCCAAAATCTGTTAAAATTTTATAGGCCACCAATATTGTCTGGTAAGTGCCAGTTTTCTTCGTCAGCTCATTCATATTTGATGCTAATTGGTTTTTTTATATCCAGATCTAGTTCTGTATAGTTTATTTGTTTACATACTCAAAATATTGTGTAATAAATCGATAAGGCAACCCCTTACAAACTTTAAAAATCCCCCTCATTGGAATATTTATTGCCTTAATTTAAGATACTTGTTGAAAAGATAGAGGGATATGCTGTAGATGGAGTCTTTATCTGAAGGCCAGATTGATTTAGGGTTTTTTTTGTCATTAGATTTGACAACAAGAAATTTCAAAAATGTAACGCATTTCATATCTATCAGACTATGTTTGGATATATGGATGGACAGACAGACAGACAGACAGATATATATATATATTTTGGATATCTAGATATTTATTAGATAGAAATTTTAAACTCATATTTGTTCTGTGAATAATCACCATAACTTGGCTGGACAGACTACTGTCATACTATACATGCTTATCCACAAATGTGCCTATATCTATTTCATACCTATCATACCCATGTCCCATTTTCATTTACCACCAGGGGGCATGATTTAGTGAAGAATTGCAGAGGTTGAAAGTCCTCCACACACATCTATCTCTCAATGAACCCTCTCATTTTGTGCTTTTCTATCTAGACTTTGACCTACAGGTGCAGCTTTGAATATGTGAGCATAAGAGCAGACAAAGTCAATAGAATGGAAACATTTAACTGTAAAGGTTCATTTAACTCCCCAAATGTAAACAAAAACATTTCTGCCTTCTCTCCAGTATAATAAAACTAAATGGCACTCAGCTTGTGGTGCACAAAGCCAAAAAAAAAAAAAAAAACAAACCAAAAAACAATACAAAACTCAATGGCTGTCTCTTTCCAGAAATCATGACCTAGTTACTCAAGATAATCCAAAGATCTTGTTGTGAGCAGTTTCATGTAGGAACTATTTAATTTCTACAGAAGTACACATGCCAACTGTTTCACCATGCATCTACTCATGGATGAGAGGCTCATGCTTGTGATCATGCGAGGCGTAAACAATATCAACATCCTTTGGCTTAGCTCTAACGTTAAGGCCCTGACACACCAAGCCACCAGTTTTTTCATCATTCGATTATGTGGGTTATGTGCTAGATAACTGGCCAACCAGCATCATGATGGTCTTATGGTTGTCCTTTCTGAATGACAATTACAGATTACTTCTGCCTGCTAGTATGGAGAGTTATTTCATCTCACACAGGTGCAGAACAAACATGCTGGTTGGCTGTTGGTTGTAGTCTTTGCACTGTGTTGATGTGCAACTTTTTGGCCAAGACACAGGAGATGTGAGGTGTTTCCTTCTGCTCAGTGATATCATTGGAAAGTGTAATTCGGTGGATAAAAAAAAGCTTCTACATGAAACTGCTTACAACAAGGTCTGTGGATTATTTTTAGTAACCACGTCATGATTTGTGGAAAGAGAATTTGTTATTTAGTTTTTACAAATGTATCTTTTTGAGCACCACAAGCTGAGAGCCATCTCGTTTCATTATGTTGGAGAGAAGGCAGACATCTCTATGGCCGATATCTCCAACACTCTGCGACTCACACCAAAACAATCTAGACTGAGAAACAGCTCTACATGTAAGAGGAAAAATATGTATCTTTGATTTGTGGCTTGAATGTCAAAAAAATATTTCAGGCCTCTGTTGGAAAATGTGACTTTAAATGGTAATTTCTATACAGCTATCACAATTTTGAATTTATATTTTGGATTCCTCAACTATATGATTAATAGTAAAAACAAAAGAATTTGCAGACTCATGAAATAATAGTTGATGTTAAGAAAACACTCACAGACATTATTTTCAATAACTCTGTAAGCAGCATGTCAGTGTTTCTGGTGCTTAACTGACTTTGCAAGATGATCACTAACTCATCATCAGTTAATTTTGTAACGACATAAAAAATCAGTATTCTGTAGAAATAGTGAGCCAACATGGCTGATCCCAGAGCGCCAGTTGCAGGCTGTGCCGCCCCTCTCTCCTCCACCTCCACGGCTGATGAAAAAGCGCATGAAATAGGAGAAAAGGAGGTGTGTTAGGGCATGCGCAGACGCCGCTCGCCGCTCAGTTATACCATTTTTTGAGGAGCCGAGCTTACGTCACGGACTCGTCCAACAGTGCTGGAGCTTGAGATTCACCATCCACTCATGCGACCACAAGCACAGGGAGGCATTGGCGCTCCGAGGGGAAAAAACGCTTTTACTTTTTAATTTTTCTTTTTAGTTTGGCACGGAATGAGCTGAGCGGAGCCCGGCGGCTGCAGTGAGTCTGGACGTGTGGACGATTCTGGTGGCATGGTGTGGTGAAACAAGGGACCCCAGCAAAGCACAGAGAGACAGAGGTTACACAGTGCATCATGTTTGAATGCCGATAATCAATTAGAAATATACATGACTGTGCTGCTGCATTGCCTATAGCCTCGCCGGGCTGTAGCAAGTCTCCTTTTATTGCTGAAGCCCGTCTGAAGCGGCCGCCGTGCTGAGGGGCTGAAGGGTGCAACTGAACGGACAATTGCACCCCGGACCATTGAAGGGGTTCGGATGAGGTGGTCGATCGGGTTGTTCGGTTTGAGAAATCCGGCCAACTTTTCCTCTATTCCTTTCTAACAGCAGTGCCACCGAGCATTGCTCAGGAGATGGCGATGAGGTTGTTCTACTTGGGATTTATACTCTGCTTGGAGATCATATCTCCTAACGGTGCAACCGTAGGTAAGAAGCCTGTTGTGATATTTTGCATTGTGATACTCGAGAAAGCATGACCACTTTTTTTTCTCCTCCTCATGCAAAGCATCTGTGCACAGGGCCTATGTTCAGCAGAGTTGGAGACAACACCGCAAATAGGGATCACAATAATATAGTGTGCCCACAGCAGAGGAAGAGATCGATAATTAGGAAAGCCTTTAATCACAGAAAGTACCGCACAAATAAGCAGCGCGTTGGTTATTTTGGCGTAAAATCAGTCTGCGTTTTTTCCTCAGCACTGCTCCTGTCTGAGCAGACAGAATGGGCCTGCCTGCAAGGATGGCAGACAGTGAGGTTATTCACTGTTGGTATATCCAGCAGGTATAAGACAAACACTTGCATGAACGACCCATTTCCAGAAAACGACATCATTTCTGACTGACTGCGACAAAATGGCTATATCCTCTCTGCGTTTTTATTCAAGAAAAACACAATTCCTCATGTCTAATCTGTGTGAGGCTACAGCTGATAGCTACCATTCAAACCAAACGTGCTGTTTTTTATTCACAAAAAATGAAGCAGCAGGTTTCATATCAAACCCGTGGGAGCCATCGGTCAGATAAGCTTTCATGTTTGTTTTCAGTTACTCTTCGCACATGAAAACAACAGTTGTGTCTGCTCGTAAAAGGTGTAATCTTAATGGCGCGGCTTGTCCCGACGTGTAGCGTCGGTAGCAGCCTGGGAATCACAACTTATTAGTGACAGCCAGGTATTGTGTGATAGTAGGATGAATAGTTATCCCGTTACGTCCCTGGAGCTCCTTAATACTCCCGAATCCCCGATAGTGATAATGAGATATTAAATGCACCATTGCTCATGTGACAATGCATTGCAGACCTGTTGAGCTTTTGCTTTCTTGAAGGGAAACCTGAAGGTGCAAAAAAAGTACATGCATTTGTTTTTTTACAGATGCATTTTGCCACAATCAATATTAAGCTTTGCACTTATATGATTAGTATTATGAATTAGTTTTACTTAGAAAGAACATGCAACATTGAACCTAAATATTGTCATTCTCTGTAGTCTTTTGATATTTGGCTGTTGTTGAACAGGGACAAAGTCATACAGCAGTACTCAGCTCAGAGCTGACAGCTGTTTATATGGATAAATATTTGTCTGATAATAGTCTGATAATTCATTTCACTCTTTTAGGCCATGTTTACTTTGATGCCCAAAGGAAAAGCAACTCATTAAAACCTTAATTTTGCCGCTGAAGCCAGCTGCTACTCTTAATGTCTCTACAAAAATAGCTCCAGCCCTTCTGTATGTTGGGAGATCTTACGTAAGTTTCATTAGATTTAGATGGAGGCAGTTCAGAGTGAAAGCCATAGCTGAGGTTACAGGAGTGGGCAAGCTCCACCCACCTCCTCCATCAGTATGTAACATCTGGACACAGGGAGACCATTAATCCAACTGAGATGTGACTGCTGTGGTGGGGGGGTGGAGGGGTGAAGGGACCAGCTGAAGAGCTCGGGGTGAGGGCGGGTGATGTGAAATAAACTTCAAGAATCAGTCAGGGATGCTCTCTGAAACTGACACTTTGTTACATCACCAGGAGTCAGGGATGAGAATGATATCTGTGTGTTATGTCATTAGTAACAGTTGATTTATCGGCATCCCGTTGAAGCAGTGTTGGTCCAAAAGGTTAGAAATGGTCAAGTGAGTGGATATAAGCCCCCAGGCCACTTGGACTGGATTTGTCTGGATCACCACTGGGCTACAGCATGACTTTACAAATGGAGAAGGATTAGTTAGAGGAAGGTCAAAAAGCTGCAGTTAAGAGTTAAACATTGCAGAGACCCCTTTTGTTTGTTATTGATCTTCAGTGTTGATTAGAGTTTATTATGGTGGCACTTTAAGGTGTCATCCTTGATAGACTGTCAAAATCCAGTTCAGTGAGGCACAATACGCTGAGCCTTGTGAATCCACGATTATATGAGGGAAGATGAAGAAACATGAACCCAATTTGAATTGATGTTTACTCTTAATTTATGATTTGGGACACAACTAACAAATTTAGGTGTTAGGTTTGCTGTTTTTTTTTGTTGTCTGTGATGTTTGTTGTACATCATTTTGGATACAACACTAGGAATTCAGGATGTTGAAATAGGCATTGTCACTATTTTCTGACATTTCACAGTACAAACAAATAATTTTTAAAATATTGGACATATGGCAACACAATATGCAGAAAATTAATCATATTTTGACAGATATTTTGATTGCAATATGAGTTGCAATTTTAGAAGGAATGGATATTTTTCCATTTGATTTTTGCTGAAAAAATATAAAAAT
Organism: Plectropomus leopardus; assembly: GCF_008729295.1. Taxonomy (NCBI): domain Eukaryota; kingdom Metazoa; phylum Chordata; class Actinopteri; order Perciformes; family Serranidae; genus Plectropomus; species Plectropomus leopardus. Next base: position 18,254,192 of record NC_056470.1, on the reverse strand, counting down.
GATGCTGATGTGATTTTGCTGGTGTCCATAAACAAGCATGTTCACTTACATCTGCAGTATGATTTGTAGACCAGGACATCTTTTTTGCACCGCAGTGCTTTATTTATAATGGTATGCTGTGACGAATTTTGCCTTCTTCAAAAAATGCAGGTCCCGTTATATGCATGTAGTGGTACTTGGCAATACTACGATTTCCATAATATGTTGATAATTGTGCAGCCCTCCACAGCTAATTGATAATGTAAACGGGTGTTAGTGGCAACCCTAATCGGTTATCAAAATAGTTTGTGATTGATGTCTAAACAATCAGTCAAGTAATTATTTCAGCTCTAGTTGACATTAAAGGAATACTTCACCCACAAAATGACCATTTGTATATCAATTAGTCACGCCATGTTACCTTTAAATAGTGAAGAAAAGGTTGTTTTTATGGTATGCCTTCATGGAAAACACAGAACATATACATTTATTGATTGATTGGGGACCACATTTAACAACAGCAAAACTCTATCAAAACATGTTTCCAGACTCTCACAAAACTCATGTAGTATAATCCAGTTCTCATTTATCCAGTTGTATGTTCAGTACTTCACAAACACATGCATTTTCACAAAAAAAAAAACAACAGCAACAAAAACAACAGAACAACAAAAATTTCTTCACGAATTCAAGGTAATATTGCATGACTTATTGATTCACAAATGCTGACTTTTTGGGTGAAGTATTCTTTTAAAGTAAATGTAATGCTTTACTACTCTAGCTCTCATTTTAAGATTTTGCTAAGAAAATAGTATTTAATTATTGATTTATTTGTAGTTTTGCAGGAAAATGGTCCTATGTTAAATGAAACCTTTCATATTATTCATTGTTTAAAATGATACCATCAAACGTCCATGTTTGATAACTTAACGACCACTGAGCTTACATGTAGAGGCAGAAGAATCCCGTTGGTTTAAAGTGTAAATGTGGGTCAGAGGCTAAAGAGGTTGAATTCCTGAGGAGACTACACTCTGTTTGCCTGACCTTTTTAATGGGACCTGGCTTTACCTTTTCTTCAGAACTGTCACTGCAAACATCTGCTGGAAAAATTCAGCATCCCTCATACAAATTCAACAGCTAATAGTACTTGGATTGCTCTCTTCAGCTCCTCCAAGTGGAGGTCACTGGGGAGTGGTTATTGTAACCATGTACACCTGAGGCTGTGTGTTGATGCACTCTTATCAGGTAACACAGATAATCCCCGTCGTTACTCTCTGCCATTCAAAGTCTTCTCACAGAGAAACATAGGATGAAAGAAGCAGAAAATATGTGGATTGAAACGCAGCCAAAATGTCCAGTTTTGAGCACATTCTTTGGCTGCTGAGTGAGATTTAATGTAAAGCTTGTGTGCAGGTGTTTTGCATTTTGGTCTTGACCTAGTGAAAATATTTGTAAAATGATAATAGCAGGCGGTGGGATTCTTGACCGTAGCTGCAGAAAAAATCCCCCTTTTTGTCCTTCTACTTCCTGTGCTGCATTACAATCATCTGTGACCAGAAGGTAAAACCAGATTAACATAAATGTCTTCAGTGTTGCTCTCCAAGGCGTGAGACCGCAGATGAAAGAGTGTTTGTTGATTGTGAATTGCAGGGGTGTACTGTAATTGGTGTTTTCTGCGGGCTACATCACTGTTTACCCTGTTTAGCTCCTAAGACCCAAAAAAGAAACGCATCGGCTTCTTTAACAAAATAGGGCGTGTGGGTGTGTGTTAATGCAGCTCTGTAACATTCATTGGGTTTTTGTTGGTGATATAATCAGCCTGCTATGCATTACTGCCTCCTTTCATGTCAGATATTATATTGCCTCTTAGAAATGAGTATTTTTTTTAAAACATGAACATAACACATCTATAGGTAGGGATACAACGCACACAAAGCGGGAACACACGAGAGTAGTTCAAATGTTGCAGAGGGTTGCAACGTTTGCCTGACACCTGGCACAGCTGTGAGAATTTTGGCTTTGTGACTCCTGTTTTACTTCAACATCATTAACATTGCACTTTTGGACACTTTCAGCTGTTGCTCTTTGTCCCGCTTGCTTACCGGGTCACGCTCATGTGCACTTCAGATGATGCCGACGACGCCTGCTTTGCAATCGACTGGAGAATAGATTTGATCACAGGGCCCCTTGGTTGCTCTCACACCTGGTCAGAGGGGAGAATCTGATATATGGAGATAAGATTCCAATTTCATGGACTGCTGCAATGTGTCAAAGCTGTTTACTTCTATCAAAGCCACAACCACGGCTCTCAGTCACTGGTTTGTGGTTGTATAAGAAACAAACATTTGTGCTATCTCTGTTGTTGCAAAGATATCGACACAATAGTGTCAGAATTACTTTAGCTGAACACACATTTTAAATAAAACATGCATTTTAAAGGGCATAAATACTAAAACATATACACCATTGCATTACAAATACAGTGTAAACATATTGAGATCATGGACATAGGAAAATAAGAAAAGATGGGCAAAAATTCTGTATATTCTAATAGTATTGCATTACCATTTACAGCCACAAAACAGGGACCTTCTCAGTTGATTGTCCAGAAAATGTGTTGTATGACAATATGTATTGATATATTAAAAAAACGAAAAGGCTTTTGTGAAAGAGGACTCTGCAGACTCTTTCCCACTGTAAAAGTAGGCGAAAAGTCATTTTGGGCCACATGGCATCAGGTGACAGACCTTCAAGTTGTAATTACAAGGTTCAGCCACTATGTGAAATGGGCTTCAAAGGCTAGTGCATCTCATAGGGGTCTGGTAAACACCTCGTCAATGTTTTATCAAGATTATTTTGGTTCTTTTTATGCCTTTGATGATTGTGTAGCTGAAGAAAGACAGGAAAGGTGAGAATGAGGATAGGGTTAACATGTAGCAAAGGGCCAAAGGTCAGAATCAAACCTGGGCTGCTGCGAAGGCCTCTGCCGATATGGAGCACACTATCTACCTGGTAAGCGCGAGGTTCACCCCCATGTAGCCAATTTTATAAACCTCTCTGTAACTGCAGTACATTAAATTTGATATCTCACTATGTCATTGTCATCTTGTCTGTTAGATTACTTCAGCACAGCAGTTCAAACTATCACACCCACACACACAAGCACAGACACACACACACACACTTACGCACACACATATGCAAAGTAGTATGTAGTGTTTGTATCATAAGGGGTAAAATCAACAGTCCAAACAATGTTGGCACGTTACAACATGCACTGAACATGCAGCATCATGACATAAACTGAATGCGTCTCTTAAAAGCATAATGTAATGTATATGTCCAAAGTCTGGCCCGTTGACCAATTGGCCCTCGAACTGATATAACCTGGGCAGGCGAAACTAACAGGCTTTCATAAACAGATGTAAAGAAGCTAACAAAAATTTCCAACACTAGATATTTCCTGCAACATAGCAGACATGGCTATGATAAAAAAAAAAGTTGAATACTTTTTCATTTAAAGAAGAAACAGTTGTGTTTGTGTCCTTTTTGTGTGATCTTTTTTTTTTGTCTTGTTGAAATGTTCAAGAAGCAGCTTGCCCCCCAGGTATTTTCACATGGTTTATTCTGGCCCCCATACTAAAAAATTGTTGTTTTTTTTTGTCTTTTTTAAGTTTTTCATAAGACCTATGGGTACAGTTTTTCTTAAATTAGTGTAAAATACATTACATAAAAAGCAACAGATGATATTTCTTACATCAATATCATACCTATTACCATAATTATCAAAAGCTGCAAGTAAATCATTAAAATGATTTTAAGAAAACATTAAGTATGTTAATAAAATAACATAATGCCATGTTATTTAAAATAACAGACATTTTTTGCTGCATTTCTGGTGCATTGTAATCTATTATGCCTGTACTATTGGACTGTCAGTCATATCAGTCAGAAGTTATGATGACCTTCTCAAAAACTGTAAACAAACAACTTGTTAAATCTCTCCTTACTGAGGTATTTGTCATCTAATAAATAGTGTTACTGGCAGACAAGTTTTCCATGTTGATGTGACTGACAAAAACACTTGAAGACGCTGCAGGCAATTCTAATGAGCACTAGTTTTACTTGTTAGAAGTCAACTCTCAACTCACATGTTTATATTTGAATATAAAAAAACACATTTACTTTAGTTTAAAAAAACATTATTAATAGCTGTCTGTAACTTGTGGAGTATATATTTTCTTTTCTGGTTCTGTTATCACCTCAAAACTCAACTGTGTGTGGCAGTTACCATTTGGATGTGCTCTGTGGTTCTCGAAAATACTATCAGGATTGAACGGTGTTTGTAGTCTTAGATTTTAACTGTGCTTGTCAAGGTCCACAGCTTCTATGTAAAAGTGAAGTTACCACTGCAAGTTGACTTTCCAGTCCATTGTTATTATTTGTAGGACTATCATACCTTGTGTGAATTAAATCACTCATGCTGGCATTAAAGTACATGCTGCATTTTCAGAAATCTAAGGTTCATTCATGTTAAGTTGAGACTCTTTTTTTATTGCCCAGTCAAGTTTTAGGATCTCACTGTTGCACAGAGGTCATTTGTTAAGATGTGAAGTGGATGACAGCTTATTTGTCATAGTGTTTATGAGTCATTCCCAGCAATTATGAGCCAGGAACATTCGTCCCTCCTGCCTCCTTTAGAGTGAATCTAATCTGGGATTCATAGGGATCGACTTTTATTAAATCATAGAAACATTTTATCCTTCATCTGAGGGAAAATCCTTGTTTAATAACATCCTGTATTTGTACCTTATTCCTGTAGCCTTGGATGTTTTTTTCTTGGTAGCTTCAGAGGACAGGGGCAAAGCAGGATTTGCAGTCCTCTCAGTGAATGCTTCAATTTATGTGGTCCGGCCTTCATTTTTTAGCTCACATATTCTGTTTTCATAACAGCTGAATATGGTTTGACTTTTCCTCTATGAGTGCACAGAGCGGTGCTATGCTGAGACTACACAGCGGGTGTCGAAGGCACCATGAAGCCTATTTACGATTATCTTTATGCCCATCAATCACACTCACTCAGTGTATGTCTTTTACTGCGTTGCCTTTTACTGCTCTGGCCTGTGACGTCCTGCAGAGCCTCATCATGTTACCTCCGAGGTCAAAGCAGCACCCTTTTGTTGTGCGATGGCGCACTAACTCAAACTCAGCCCTCTGCTGTTTATGCATGTTCAACCTCTTTGAAAATAGCTATTGTGGATTAGAACTTGAATAGCCTGTGGTCATTGAATGTGCACTGTGAGCTGGCTAAAGTGCTCGGCTGTGGCTTGACACAAAGCTAAGTGGTTGATTCCACTTGATGGGCACTGCACAGTGTGGCCATTGAAGAAGTTCATTCAATGGCTGTGGCAATGTCCAGGGCAGGGCTTTACATCAGTGTTTATCTTTTTTACCCTCTTATACCATACTATTCCAAATTTTTCATCTAAACTGCTCCGACTTTAGCTCAGAAATAGTCTGTCTTCCATGTGAATAATTAATACAGCATAACATTCAAAATAACGACTTCCCTCTGCCCGCGTTCTCTCCCCCGTGGTCCTTGTTTGGTTTTAATTGTTATTTATAATGCATGGATTTTTGCTTTGAAATCCTGCTAAACTGAGCTCAGAGAAATCACTTCAAACTTGACCGAAGGGGTCTAATTACATACTGTGTCGGGTTGATTTTTTTCTCTTCCTTAAACACTTCTGAGTTCCACAATGGAGTACCATGGAAGGGAGAAGTGATGGGTGATGAGAAGCAGCTCTGGTTTTATTTCTACTTTCTTGTGTTGCTGCCATTGTACCCAGAGACCCATTTATTTACTCGTTCATTCAAGTCATTTCACATTCCCATTCGGACTGTTATGTTTTAACAGCATTTAATAGAATCCATGCTCTATTGCTCAGCCTGGAAATTATCCACAAGGGGTTTGGGTTGGTTGAATACAGGGTTATTCTTGGTGTTAGAGGCATGCTTTTGAAACAAAAGTCAATTTCACGTATCAATTTGTTTGGTGTAGTTCTAGCTGAGTCTGTGTGTATTTGAATGATAATCATAATCATAGAACTTTAAAATTATGTCTACCATACAGTGGAAGACATTGAAAAGGCTTTTGAAAGACTGAAGTCTGACACCCTCTCACTTCTAAAGACAATGTGAGTTTATAGTCACACACTATAAAGGCTTAGACACGCCAAACAGACAGCAAAGAACTAGCTGTGACAAGAGCCAATTGTTGCATCACCTCATGTCGTCTGTGTCTCGGCCAGAAAGTTACACACGAACGCACTGCAAAGACTACAACCCATGGCCAACCAGCATATATGCACAAGTGGAAATAGCGCTTCATATCAACAGACAGTGGTCGTCTGTAACTGTCATTCAAAAAAGGAAACTGGAAGACCATCGTCACTATAGTTGGCCAGTTTGCACATTAACAAAACAATCCAATACTGAAGAGTGTGCCAGTGAACAAAAACACAAACCACCAGGAAATGTTTCTGCTAAAGGGCTTAAAGGCTCAAGAAAAATAATCTTACCTCATAAAAAGTTTGTTTTGATCTCCTTTAGACCTTAGCCGTTTGTTTACTTTCCTAACTTCCGTTTCTCTACTTCTGCGCTGAGCTCTACAACCAATTGGCTGCCTTCAGCATCAATTCACCATGCTGAGTTGACTGAAAAAAAGCTGACAAGGGCCAATGACTGCAACGACTAGGGTGACCGATGCTCACTGATGGCCCGACACTTACCATCGGCCAACTGTGGGCTTGGTGTGTCAGGGCCCTAGGATTTTGCAAAGACTGGGGAACTTTAAGGGCCACTATTTGCAAGACTACAGCTAGATTCCTTTTGGTATTATTTCCCAACTTGCACCTGGTGGAAAACATTATGCCAAACTCCCCAATATGATGTATTAACAACTTCTTATGTGTCTGCAAAAATACATAATTCTACAAATAAAATATGAATTGTGTCATATGTTTACAGTATTCTAGTCAATTTGGCATCAATATGGTCCATAAAGAAACTGTTTTTGTGTACAAACTTTACATTTTAGATTTTGTTGCCTCAACTTGTTTCTAGCCTCTGTTGGTTAGCTGAACCATTTTAGTGGGAGGAGATTGTGGTAATGATAGGTGAAATTAAGACTTCTCTCTAAAATAAGAGCTGGTTGGTGAATCAGACACAAGCTGAATTAAACACAGACTCTAGTTCACTCCAAAACTCCACAAGAAATCCAAGATTTGTTCACGTTCTTGTGCCTCTCCACAGACCATTCCATCTTTACTGCCACCCAGTCCTTGTTTGGTGCTCGAGAGAGCATTATTATATTCTTCACTATTTGCCTGAGCCAAGACTAAAAACTTATGATAATACCAAACAAGTTGGATTTTGTCGGACAGGCAAGACAAGAAAAAGACTGAATTAAGATGTTAAATGTCCTGCCATAAAGACAATTGAAATTGACAGCTTGGACTGAGTTTTACGACCACTTTACACCAAACGATTGAGATCATCACCAGCACCAACTTAGGTAAAAACTCTCATCATTTCTTGAACATTGGAAATATGTCTGTGACAGTGGACCCGCCTGAAATGTAGTTTGGTATAAGGTCAGCCTAATGTGCAGCATGAAGTCAGTCCTCTGTTTCTGAGCCTGTCTTGCAGCAAAGAGAAACAAGCAACAAGCAATTGTCCCTTGAATTCAAAAGCAAAGCCGTTTGCTTTCTTTGAATCCAGCCGTTCATCTGTAACAAATTGTCTTTTTGAGGCAGAGCTACACACATGAGATCAATTAGAAGGTGCCGGAATGTGCTGCATGGATCTGGAGTTGATTTGTAGAGCAGGGATGGCCATATTGAGAGAGACAGATCGGAGCGGGGGGAAGTGGGTCAGTGTTGTGTCCCAGCTGGTGATGGTGTCTGGAGGCCTCCATCACTTGGCTGCTGAATTGGTGCCACAACACCATTTACTCACCATCCCATCCTGTTCCAACCCACAGAGTTGCTTTTGGCCTTTTGCGTTTGTTTAACAAAGTTTTTGGATTACATAAAAGCGAAACAACGCCTTGAATTTCTTCTTGCAAATGAAAATATGGCCGTGAAACTTTATTCTTTTTTTAGGCACTCAGGAGGGGAGTTTCTATAAGAGCCCAGCTCTGTGTATGTTCATGCATTTGCTCATTCGCTTGTGTTTAATGCTTTTTGCCATGCTCAGTGCTGAGGGGCAATTCAGTGTGCACTGTTTAGACAGCACAGAGCTCCAGTGGCCCTGCATAAGGAAATACAATGTGTGCTCCGCACAACTGACAGTATGCTAAAAATCAAACCAAGTCAGCCAACTGAAGTCAGAGCGTCCACATACTAGGACGCAACTCAGTGATTTATAGCGCAGTGTGTGCGTAGACTCAGGATTAAAACATTTGTTCAGTGAATGTTTTAGTGACAAGACAGTGGAGGAGCTTGTAAGTCAGTTCAGCTTTTCTTACACAATCATGTGTAGCCCTTTATTCTCCCCTCAAAGCACCTAAAACGACCAAATTCGCTGGTTTCAGCTCTTTAAAGGGACTTATTTTGCTTTTATCTATTGTGTCTTATATTTGAGAAACATTTCAATGAAGGGTGTTTGAATAAATGTGACCAAGATTAAAATTATGATGTAAAAAATGTAGAGAAAAAAATTGCCCCTGTGAGCAAAACTCTCAAGCCTCTGTTGTGAATATTTTGTTTCCAAGAGCTTTTTCTATGTAGCTTTTTGACATGTTGCAGCTACTTGGGTCACATAATTCTGATATATCTGTATTTATTAAAACATGTCATTAAAAGTTACTGTGATACCTATTTTACATCATGATGCTCAGCCCATATGAGTTCACAAGGCACATACAAGAATTATTTCCATGCAGACAGATGCAAAAAAACCCAAAAAACAAATTAAAGGAATACTTGAAGTAATAATAGAACAATAAAATGTATCGTGTGTAAGCATGCACATGTCTCGTGCTGCAGCATTTCACCCATCTGTGATAGAAAAAACTAATCTAAACTAAATTAATTTTCATCTCATATTTTCATGGCACATGATATGAAGCACCTGTCAGCGCATTCTAACGTCAGCATGACCAGATAGTGAAAATCAAAAGTTGTAACCTAAATGACTTGTAGTAATGTAATGTAACTTTCCCTCCGTCACAGGAAACTCATGAGCGTGCGCTCAGAGCACTAGTTGAGCAGGATTGAGCCGGTCACAGAGGTCGACGACGCATGCACTGCTACGTTCCGCAAAACCACGCCCATCTGGGTAAAACACCACTGTTTTAGGGAGTCCCACAGGGACACAGAGATACGGGAAACTCAAGACACACTGGCCAATCAGAGCAGAATGAGCTTTTGAGAGGGGGACTCACAGAGACAGGCGCTAAATGGAGCCTTCTCAAACAGAGTGTGAATACAGGTATTCCAGCATTGACAGTATGAGGAAAACGATGCTCTTTGACCATTGAAGCATGTAAAAATGTTCTAGTATTGACCCAAAACAATCTGAAAATCAGCATAATAGAATAGAACCCCAAATTGATATATTTTGGTCAGTAAAACAGCAATTTGTTCACCATGATTTCCTAATTTGACAAGATAATGAGGAAGAAAATAAAATTACAGTCTATTATTTCTAATTTTGACCACAAACATCCCAATTTAGTGTCATTAAATTTCTCCCTCTCTAAACAAGAGCTTCGAAACCATTAAAAAAACATTTAATAAGATGTTTGGTTGAGGGTAGAGAATCAGATGTTTGGTTGAGTAGAAACAATAAACCTGTGTCTACTGTGCGAATACTCCAGACATTTATACAGAGTACTGGCCTTCAGGCATTCCTTAGCTTACAGTCGCCTCAAGGACTTGTGCACTCATATTTAATGCCTTTGCCGTATCGCTCTCCCATAAAGATATTTTAAATAAAATATGCCGTCAGTGCAACATATTGTAACTACATCAGAGTGACAGAGATGGGCATGTTGGTTTTTGTGGAAGACAGCTGTTTGTTGTTTTTAAACCAGCCAAATAAAGATGTTCGGACATCATGTAATTTATCCTCAGAAATAGAAACTCTGTTTCCTGTCGAGCGTCCAAAGTTGCTCTTACTGAGTAATGGTGTGAAACTCAAAACTCTTGAGGGTTTCAACTTAGTCTGTGGAAGTTGGTTTTCTCGTTTTTTTTCTTCTCTAATTAGATGTATTTTTTTTTTATTTTGCTCTAATAGATACCCAGAGGATGGTTGTTTTTCAAAAGTTATCTTAATGTGTAGGGAGCTGTTTTTAATGTTCAAGTGTACTTATCTTACTTTTAAAAGTTGATCATGTGTAACAGATTGTTATTTTTTATGTGATAATCCTCCAGTATTGTGGATAGAAGGTTTGAACACTGGGATTTCCTAACATGTAGTCACAGCCGTGTGATTAAGTTGCTTTTCAGCTGTGTGGCAGGAAATGCTTTAGTTGGAATGACACTATCAGGAGGGGACTCTGTTGGAGGCGAACACTCTGGACTCATAGGAGTTTCTGTAAGTGGAGTATGTACCTTGATTCAATGGGAATGGTGTTTGCTGTTGGGCCAATCCCAGAAGACTAAATAAAGGCCTTCTCATTCCCCTTTGTGGGTAAAAGTGGACTCAAATGGTTTAACTTCCCAGCCTGATTTGGACCCTGCAAAAATTGTCAGCATTTTGGTAGGAACTTTGAAAAAAAAAGACGGCGACTTTGCAGGCTGAATTAACAATTCACATCTCTGTTTGAGATATTTCAGTGGGCTTTGAAAGAGGACTGCTGAGGGGGAAGGCTGCCAGTCTTTCCCCCAGTCTCTAACCCCTCCTCTACCACAACCTCCAATTAGGCTCAGAGGTTCTCCCCTCTGCGGTCACTTCATGCTGGTGTGTAAAGCGATGATAAAATTAGAACCCACAATGTTTTATTTCCAGTTTTATGCCCACTCATAGGGAACAACTGGCTCAGCCCAGCTGCTTCACACGAGGGACCAGAGAGATGGAGGGAATGCCTTCATATACAGCAGCGTGTCTTCAATGCTTCGAGCTCAGTCAGTGCAGCTGTTTGTTTGGCTGCTGGTTGTTAAGTCAAATTAAATGGCAACATATAAGCGCAGGCAAATCCAATGTATTTACCGCCATGCAGAATGTACTAGGACATTGGTGATCTAAAAGGAAGCAAAACTAACAAGTTGGCCCCAGGCCATGGCCAGCCTCTCTCATTGCTTCACTGAGGGGTTGGGTGTGTGTACATTGTCTAAACTGATGCAGTCACTGGGCTCTGTCCATTCTTTTACAGCTCTCTCATCTTGAATTTTATATCCTGTCACATTCTTACGACATTTGATACGCACTCTGTATTACGGCGTCTCATGGCTGAGTTTAAATCTCACTCTCTTGCATCACTTGAATTTAATTTCGTAAGCCTTGGCCCTGCCATTGTGTGAAGGGAAGAACGGAGCGAATGCTCTGCATTTTAAAACCCAGCGCCCTCTCTTTCTCTTAATCTCCTCAAATATCAAGGTGTTGCTCACATAAGGAAAGCTGTGATCTGATCCCTGCAACCCTTCAGCTTCTAATTGTATTTACATAAACATGACACTCAGTAGTCTCAGTGTTTAGTGCTTACACGTACACTTCACTGTCACATGAAAAAATAAAAAGACCAGGGTCTAAACCCTTTAGTCTGACAGTCAAAGGGAACGTGATTGCAATGATACACTAGCCTCATGCTCTCTTGTGATTTCAGTCACATCCCAGCCCCCTTGCGGTGCACCCCCACTCCACCACCCACCCCAAACACCTCTCTGCCTGCCAAGTACGTAGGGAGGCAAGTCATCCAGGGCGAGAGAGGGCTCAGTCCCTGCAGAGAATCACAATGAGCCCTTCGGTGGTGTCCTTCCCCGACCATTGCTGCACAACAGTACAGTAACAGCAACCTCCTGCCTGAAATGGCTTTGTGGTCTCTTTTTATTGTGTGTAACATTTTTGACCACTTGCATAGCAGGAAGAATTTCACTTGTATATTTTTGGCAGCATGTTTTCATTCTTCCTTATTCTGAGAGAAGACGTGAGTGAAAGATTCAGAGGGAAGTTTCAGCTTTAATTTCCAGTCAAAGGATTTGAATTTTCCCGTTTTAGTGAAGGATTATGCCACCGATGAACCTAAAAATGAATTCTCACTCTCTTCATAATTGCATATGGCCTTTAAAGTCGTTTTATGCAGGATTGTCGGTTACCGTTTGTAAACATGCTCACAAGTGAAACTGAACACAAAAGCCAACTCTAGATTCTCTCTGTTTGGCATTTGCCGCTCTATATTCATGTTTTTTTTGGCGCTGTGCCTCTTGGATGCCTTTTGCTTGTGGTCTGGCATGTGGTCTCTACCTTTTTATAAAGCCCCGACCTCACATGAGCGCTGTGGAAGTGCATGGTCATCAACGAGTCTTTGCAGAAAAACACAACGCAACACTTCTAGTGAGTCATAATGATTGAGAATCGAGAGTCTATACATTTTTTTTGTTGGAAAATCCTGAATTGTATATCTTAAAGTCTTTTAACATTGTGTTTCATTTAAGGGGTCAATTACAAAATAAAACATCCAGTGGTGTGCAGCTGTGCAAATAGTCTTGGGTTTTAATATAAGCAACTTCTGAGATAGGCCTATCTGTCTGAATTTTTTGGCACTACTCCAAATGCTGAAAATAATTCAGTTGATGGTACTCGAAGCATTTAAAACCATATGTTCAAAGATTCAACAGCAACGTGTCTTTGCTGAAACAACTGAAACTACTTTCTACAAGAAAAATATGTCCAGTAAAAACTGGCATGTTCTGTGGATTGTTAAAAAAGTATTTCCCTGCTGGAAAGATGGTCTTTGCTTAAAACGAGGTCTGTCTATACCATAGCAAGTCACAGATAATTTTGAGCTTGGTGCTACGTGACCAGAGAAAAAAGAAAAAAAAGGGCTGTGGCATTCACATTTCTGAAAAGGTAGACAACCTACAACTACTGGAATGCACTGCGGCATACTGGACAAATAAACACTCCCACTGGAAGGCGACGTAAGGCAAACTCATCTGTTTTACACAATGGCAGTGGGCTGATAAAATAAAAATCTTATATTACAGTCAAACTGTTAGCTAAAGCATGTTTCTGAAAATGTTTGAGGTGAGAATTAGGCAACACAGAAACAGAAATTTTGATTATATTTGATCAGCGCTGCTACGATTTGACCCTTCTTTTTCAGCTTTCATTTTAACTGTGCAGGAAACAGTATGGTGCCTCTTCTGTTCACAAACTCTCTTTTATGGCCAAACAGGGAACTAAAGAATGTTTCTGAAAATATTTTAGGTGAGAAATAGGTTGTACAATAACATTATCTTGATTTATATTTGATCAGCACTGCCCAGTTTTACTGTTTGATATGAGTTTGGTCTGAGTTCCAGAGAGACAGAGAGAGAAAGAGAGGGGCACTTTTGGTCCAGTCCTGTACTCTTCGTGTCTGTGGTGGCCACATGGGTGGTATGCAATAGCTAAAAAATGCAGAAGTACAGCCTGTAGTTTGAATGGCTGCCTACGAGCCAGCGAAACTCCACAGAATGACCGAGATCTAGCCACTGGTTAGATAGAGGGGAGTTTACCAGGGTTCATTTACAGATACACTCATTATTGCGATACAGTGCTGGTTGAAAATCTGCAAAGTATTCCTTTAAGAGCTACAGGAACGAAGATTTTGAAAATATAGGTTTCCAGTGTTGGAAAACAGCACATTTGAAATTTGACTCACCTCAGTTGTATTGTGGTGATGGCGGATATGTCTAATCTTCTTATCTTATCTTAAACTTGGGCAAACAAATCCAAATAACCATGGCTAAACACAACAAAATATATGGTAGAAAGTGTGACTTTTTGTTTTGTTTTGTTTATAAATTGGGATAACTGGCCCTTTAAGATACATTTTTAAATAAGTGACTAATTTAGTGTTGACAGACTGATGCAACACCGTGTAGGTAGAGCTCCATTTGACGAGGGTTTTCTGTGAGTGTGGCTGAGTTAAAGCATGTCAGCTGTGTCAGACTGCTGATGGGTCATGAGCGTTGCTGCGGTGCTGCTCGCCTGTGGTACACCTCAACAATCTGTGCTGACTTACTGCCCAGAACTACCGCGCTCTGCACTTTCCCATGGGTCAGGCGGTGATTGAATGCCTAGTTATGTCTGTGCTGTGACACATGAAAGAGCCTCTGTGGTAAAAGTTGAAAAACACCTTAAGAGTAATAAAAAAAAAAAAGCGGAAAGAAATTAGATGTCCGTAAGAAGAGAGGAAACAACAAACAAACCCCAGAACTAAAAGGCACCACTGTTGGTTGTAAACTTGTAGAGGAGTTTTTTTTCCTGAATAGAGTGTGCCTGTGGGTCTTTTGATACAAAAACATCATTGTAAACTTGGGTTGACCCTTGCATGTTGCTTTGCCCTTAAGAGTTAAGATCTATGCTGCTTGAAGCTAGAAATTTCCTATATACATTCTGCATAGGGGAGAATATTTAACAAAAAAACCCATTTGCATTATTGCTGGTATTTTTTCGACTGGGTGCTAGAGAATTGCACTTCTCTCTAAATATATTTGTGATCGAAAAAGCTAACCCGCCACAGTTTCTTTTCATGATGACACATCAACTTTCTCCTTTTTCTATTTCAGCCCCTAAAGCTGATGACCAGCCTAAGACCTGCAGCTCTAAGCAGTTTGTGTGTAAGGACCAGGTGACCTGTATTTCCAAAGGCTGGCGCTGCGATGGGGAGAAGGACTGTCCAGATGGCTCGGACGAATCGCCAGATATCTGTAAGTATGCCTGCCTGCATGAAAGTAGCTACTAAAACTGTCTCGCGGCAGGCATGCGTCCTCGGCTCTCGTGTTCTCTCCAAGCTGTTGGTGCAGGGCAGTGCAGACTAGTACTGGTTTTACTCAGTTTTGTTTACTCAAAATTGCTGTTTTGCAAATCAACCTTTTTCATGTCGCTGCAGTGTTGTTGTTGCATACGATGTTACATTACATCCAATTCACTACCTCTAAATGGCTTTGAAAAGACAACAGCACAATGTTCAGACAGTTTAATTTGGACCTGAATAAGAGGGTGGGTTATGCCCTTTCTACGAAGGACACAGGCTCGCAGTGTGTGCTCTGGGCTGCTCTGCTGAATTATAGCTCTAATTATGCGGCCGTGTTTAGTCTGAACGTTCAGGGATGTGTCTGCTCTTGTCTGGCCTCTTGCGGGATCAGTGCAGTCCCTAAGAGTCTTGTCCCAGCCACTCACATCTGTCAGCCTCTCCATCCTGCCATCCCATCCATAAACTCTCCCTGGTAAAAGCCTTCCCTCTGTTTATATGCAGGCGCTAATGGTGATTTTACTGTCTGCATGTGCCACACCTTACATCTGTCATGCCACAAGCATTCTCACAATAGTCTGGCGCGCAGAGACAAGCAGCTGACACCCAGCATTAAGGGACTTGTTATTGTGGGTGAAAACACCGTTAGGTATTAACACGTAGGATTAGGGATTGAAAATGTGTGAGACAGCGGAGGATGACAAGATGTAGCATTTTCTATTTCAGGGCTAAAATACGAGTGAAGCTGAATGGAACAAGCGTGAATTTGCAGAAGCTGCGACCTCCATGCCAAATTTCACCCTCCTAAGGCAAAAACTGTGGCCGCCAAAGGGTGGGGAAATTTTTGTGGACTGTGCAACCAGCCAACTGACAGAGCAAGCTATAGAGCTGCTGGTTGCAGCTCATAAAAAAAGTTCTGTCATCTCCTCTGTCACTCCTCCTCTGCCTATATTTATTGATTCATAATTTACTGCCAGCAGCTTCATTTTAAATTTAGAAAGTCATTAAATTTTGTCTCAAATAAATTGCTGAATTATTTTTCCAAAGGGACAGAAAATGATCAATTGTAGTTTTGTAAATAACAGCAATCACAGAACGTGAGCAATTTTCTTGAAGTGTGACCCACATAATTCACTCAAGCAAGCTGCGGCCATTCAATTTCTGCCCCTTTCTACTATCCAATTGAACTGAATGAATTTTCCATAGCACTTATGTAATTTGGTGACACAGACAATGGTGTGATTCATCTTCTGCATGGAGAGATGGAGAGCAGTGTTTCACCCGAACATCAAGATATGTTCTGCTCAATTACCCACTTCCCATGGGCTCTACTCTGCCTGTCAATTTACTTTTAGTTATGGCTCTTCTCTATTCATGTAAGTTTCTGAGGCAGTCATAATAAATATGTGTTACTGCAATTAATGCACTTTTTCTCCGTACAGTGCTATGTGTTTGCAGTCTAACAAGCACAGTCAAAAGGCGAGGCGCCTTTTAAGTATCACAATGAAAGGCAGCCAGACTGTGATTTTATCCTCAGACGTTTAGTTGATCCATCCATTAAATGTGAGTAGTGTTTGGAAAGGAGCGCTGCAGATAAAGCTGCAGAGAGAATGGGCCTGAGCCAGCAGAGATGGAGACAGGAGAGTTTGGAGGAGTACGGCTCTGAAGGTTATTTAAAATCCTGCTCTGACTCAGAGGAATGCAGACGTTTTTTTTTTACTTTTTATCCTAGCTTTTCCATTCAGGGGGTGAAACAGTTTTCAGGTCATCAGCCCGCGCAATGGGAAGCATTATAACAGGCGACCTGACCGGCATGCCGTAAACAAGGCTGCTCTTAACTGAGCTGTTAGAAAAATAGTAGATATAAAGGCAGGCCAAACATTGATCCATCTGAGAGGGAGGACGGAAATCTGGATCAACTGGGGAAGTTTTGTGTCGATGCAATTTTGTACTTTGAAAGTTCAAGGTGTCATCTGTTTATCCATTGCTCTTTTTACTCAGCCGCAACGTTTACAACAGCAGTCAAACTTTCTTTTTCAACCTTAGTTTGTCAAAGTCAGAGAATTCCAAAAAGATTCCCTGCTCTTTAGACTTTTGTCCCAACACGCCCCCTGACCACAGTCAATTCTATGCGTTAATGTTGATGGGAATTAGAGTTGTGCATGATGCTATAATTACGACATTATCTCCAGTTCAAGTTAATTACTAACTACAGGCTTGGTTTACAAAGAGTACTCGTGGAGATTTCACAGGGCAAAAACATTTTCCTTTTATTTTCTTCTTCTTTCTCTTTTTTTATTCTTCCCCTCTCCCTCCTGTGGCAGCTTGGCTGGCTGTACTCCGATCTTGGTGTGGGATCGCCCTACAGTCTGGCCATCGTTTAAATCAGAGACTGTGACAGTGCAGGCAGCACATGCTGCCAGCATGGAGCTTTATTTCTTAAAGGAATACTTCACCGTCCAAATGATCATTTGTATGTCAACTACTCGCCCTGTGATACTTTGAATTTAGGAAGAAACTTTGTTTTTCTTGAATGCCTCCATGGTGAACGAAGAATTGTAGCAAACATAGCTGATGAATTGAAGTCATAGGGATCTGTATTAGATAACTACATCAAAATATCTGCTTATAAACTCTAACACTAAGTCTCATTTATCCAGTTGTATGCTCCATACTTTCCCGAAACAAGGATTTTTCCACTAAAATCGTAATATTTGAAACACTGATGAATAAATAGTGCAAGCGCACTGCAGGCTGGCCATGCAAAAGTGTTTTAAATAGTAAGGTTTTTAAAAAATGCAGGAAGTACTGAGCATACGGCTGGATAAATAAGACTTGGATTATACAGAACAAGCTGTGTGAGAGTTGGTAAACTGATGTTGTGATATAGATTTGCTGTTATTAAACTCAACCCCTTTTACAATAATTAATCAAGATTTTTTTTTTTTCATTTTTTGGGGAATCTTTGTTCACTATAGAGCCATAATAGAAAAACAAGGCTTTCTTCATGAATTAAATGTAACACAGGGGAAGTAATAAATGTACAAATGATCATTCTGAAGATAAGGTTTTCCTGTAAATAGATTTGAAAAGGATACTTGTGAAAACAAAAATCTTTCTGCATCATTCAACTCATCCTCAAGTGCTTCGATGAAAACCACACAATGACTGTAGCTAATTTGGCTGAAGCACCAGGTTTATTTATGGTAAATGCCACCTGTTTAGTTTATGATGATCATGAATTCACTTGCTGTCAGTGGTGGGTGTTGTAAATGTGTACCTTTGTCTGGCGTGATTCTTTGATCTACACCTCTGGTACCCATGCTGGAAGAAAGTGCACTCCTCAGTATCATACTGTCTGGAGGTCTAATTGCCTGTCGTTCCCAAACCATTCATCTGGGCTGTAATTATGTTGAGGAGCTAAAGACAGACTTCTGCCACAGTAGTTGGGTTTTATCGTTGCATCCTATGAGGCGTTGACATGCTGTGGTTGAAGTGGCAATTGATGCCAAGGGTCAGTGTTGCATCCTTTAGCCTGTGGGCTTGTTTATTAGGTGGGCACTGAAGCAGAGTGATGGGATGGTACGTGCATGGATGCATGTTTTTGCACACAGATCTGCATGACTTGCCATCATAAATGGATCGGTGGGGGTCTGGGCAGGTTGCCAGCTTTTTGGCCGTCATAGCCTTCAGACTCCCAGTGTGCAGCTCCCTCATATAGCCCCTAGTACACACACTCAGATAGCCATCAGCAGTCTGCCTGTACAGGCCCCTGTCTGCAGGTGTGACCCTGTCATCCTCTCCCAGGGACTCCCCCTCATTGCATGGCTTCAATTGGTTTCAGACAAGCCATTTCACCTCAATTACATACAGGCTTAGGGCTCAGGAAGTGGTTGACACGTGCCCTCAGGGCAGGAGTATATGCTCTGTGTGTCTCAACGATGGTTCTCTGTAAAGGACTGTTGCTTTTTAATGCTCTGATAGGTGGTTTTGGTAGGTTGTTGAAGGGTTATCTTATGTCTATCTCGCAGAGATAAAGTGGCGTGTTGTTGATGTCAGTGCTTGGCCTCCCTCGCAGATGTTGAGCAGACAGTGTGCTGAAGTCCGCAAAGGACTGATGAGCCAAAATGTGAATTAAAACTTTGAGGTTGTGATTTTTCTTTGTGTATGCGCTGTTTTTATTATACAACCTGTTGGGTTTGTGTGCACTATTCTCCATGGAAGGTCTTTTTCTCTTGAAAAAAAAGGTTTATTGACAACAGATATGAGTATTAAAGAAAACAAAGGGTTTTTTTTTCAGAGGGGGGGTTAGGGATGGGAATCACCAGACGCCACATGATACAGTGTGTCAGTGGGAATGTAAGGTGCTGTCCTGGTCCTGCTGAGGAGCACTGCTAGCAGAACGATCAGAAAACACAATTTTTAAGCAGCAGCCAATAATGTAAGAAGATGCGAAAAAGGACTGAATTAAAGTGCACAAGTTAAAGGAGCTGATGGGATCATACTTCACTGTTGTACCTTGTATAATTCCATGTGATGAATAAATGATTTATAGATCAATAGATTGCTATATTGCAATATATTGTTATTTATGACCTTTTTTCAGCTGAAGATTGTGAAGCTTAAAACTTGTCAAAGTTTTCAAAGGTTTGACAACATCTGCTTTATCTCATAAGATAACATCTGTTTTATATCATAAGTTGACGATGTCAGTATGTGTATCTAGTTTTAGTCTTTTTTATTGTGGCAAAATGTATGTAGTGGATTGAAAAAGCAAACGATTCCACATTGTAGTAGGCTGAAAGGATTTCATTTGTGTTAGCAATGTTAATTATGTATAGAATAAAAAAGTCAATACTTTGCATCAATTTTTCAATACAGTTTTGCTCCATAAAATATCCTGATATATGTGCTATATTGACTTTTTCTCCCACCCCTATTTCGCATTGATTTAACTTCTTTTCAGCTCTTTATTTATCGGCTTAGTTATGGAGCGATTGAGGGTTTTAAGGATGTTAATTTAGTATTTTACAATAAAAACTAGCTAAAAGTTTTGGAGATGGTTCCATATTTCTCTGCTAAAATCTTCCATCTCACTGTATCAACAAAAAAAGGGATTTTGGCATTTTTGGCTGTTGTTAGATATAAAAGTGCTGTGTCACAACTTTCATTTGATTTCACAGCACTGTTGGAACAGTTGCAGTACAAAACACTGTCTCCATGTCTGCATCCCAAGTCTGTATGCAATTATGATTCTTGCGTGAACCACATTCACTGTGGTTGAGCCAGCGAATGGGAACAGATGTTTGAATAAGCCCTAGCATGTAAGCACTTTCTCCATCACGAGAAGTGCTTGCCATGAAGGAATCCCTTTCATCATCAAAAAAGCCTTATGCAACAATTGTCTGCGCCTAATTCTCTGTTAGACTTTTTAGCCCCTGATTTAGCATGAAAATGTCCGCAGGAGGACTTCCAAGCAGGGGGTGAAATGCATCTCAATCATGCAAATAACGTTCCCTTTCTTTTCCCACGCAGTGCTATCCACTTTCATTCAGGGGGAGAAAATGAGCTGATAACTCAAGAGTAGTTAACACTTGCAAATGCAAGCCACTCCCTGTGCTCGTACTGTCAGGCTGTCATTAAAGTGGTCTCTAAAGGCTACAAGAAGTTGTGCGCTCGCATAGTCGCATACAAATTCGTTTGTTTTACCTTACTGATGCTTGAAAGTAATTTTGAGGGGATATACCTTGGAATGCAGTTTCATAATGAAACAGAGGGACCCTTGGCTGAAGAGGCTGAAAGCATTTAATGTAACAATGGCCAAATGTGGACCCTGAAATCCAGACACACACTTTCATGTTAAGCTTCCAGTAGACATGTACTTTCATGTCCTCAACAGGACAGTCCACTCACTTCAAAGAGTTAGTCTGATGTAACAGTAGTGGCACGACACTGTGGTCAAAGCAACTCCCAACACACTACCACATCATGTCCCTTGGCCCACACGCTCTGGCCCGTGTCAGTGGAGGCCGTGGCCTGGGGCCCGAGCTGTTGGGGAGGTCTGATGGCAAGATTGAGTTATCATCTCGGTGCAGCTGCCTGAGGCGGCTGTGGGCCACACAACAAGGTTATCTGTCCATCTCTTGCCCTCAAGTCCCCTCTGGACGCTCGCCAGCCTGCTCCTTTGTCCGGCCCATCTGACTGTCATGCCTCAGCAGCCTCTCCAAGACGACCAGGAAGAGCCGACTGCTAAGGTGGTGGGATGGGATGGAGACATGGAGCGATGGGGAGAAGGGATGATCCTACAGGAAAAGCCTTTGTACGGGTGAAAATGAGCAGATTAGCATTTAGGCTGAGGAGGAAAATGGAAATGGCTTTGTAAAGCGCTGATCCATTCTCTGTAGTAACCGCCTTTTACAGTGAAGTTGAGGTGGGGAGGGGGGTTCTTTTCATAGCCTATAGTCAGTCATGTAGCTGTACTCACAGGGGGCACCATGCAGGGGCAGGAGGGTCTGTAGTGGCAGCGGTTGACACACTGCTTCCACAGAGGAAGGAGCAAAGCCCTGTAAATCCCTCTGGTCTGCGGCCCTGAGCCCTCCTCAGCTTCACCGGCCTATCAACAGACAGAGAACACAGGGCTTTCTCACGCCACACAGGCACCACTTCGCTTTCTCTGCTGTCTCCTCCACGCCCTGTCTCCTTCTCTCCCTCTTTCTTTCTTTCCTGTGTCCTGCTGTCTTCCTCTCCGTCTGTCAAAGCAGGCGGAGACGCTAGACTCAAGTCATCTCTGTTCCTCATATCTCATCTCCAGTCTTTCCTCTGGTGTAATTGCCTCACAGCTTTCCTCCCCTGGTTGCAGATGGTTTGTTGGTTTGTTTTCGTTAGCTGTCTTTGTGTGTTACTTTGGGGAAATGGTCTGCGGTGCATTTTACGCAGTGACAGTTTGATTGTGTTTGAAGCTGGAGACCATACTGTATTACTCTGTGGCACCACATTTAACAGACTTAAATGTCTGAACAAGCTAAACACAGATTTAATAGATTTGCATTGCTGTTTTACTGGAAGAAAACGCAGCTTTAAGTGATACTCCACCAAGATTTATCCTTTTTAAGTGTCAAATACTCACCCCCTGCAGGGTTTAAAGGTTTCTGTAAAACATTTGCAGTTTGTAAAAAAAATAAGTGGAACTAGTCAGATCAAATTCATGTCAATTGATTATGATGGTTTGTGTGGGATAAAAAAGATTTCAAAGAAAGGGAAAAAATCTGACAATGCTCATAGAAAATCTACAAACTATTTATTTTAGTACAATAGTGTTGCCCCCCGATACCCCCTGACACTCCCTCACTTTCAAGCTGCTCTCCAGTATAGACAGTTATTGACCCAGGGTGAGAAAAATGTTGCACATTTCCAGTCTGTCGTAAGTGTAGACAACCCACATTAGCTCAGAGGACTAACTTGGCTTGTTTACTATAATGCATGAGTACCACTTGACTGACATATTTCTGAGTCACTTCCAGCCTTAGTTTTATTTTGTTTTTTTTAAACCATGATCCATGTGTCAAGGATCTCTGTAGCTGATTTCTTTACCTAAGAGACCTGATTACATTAAAGTGCAATAATTCACAGCAGAATGCATTTGCAAAATTTCTTCATTAACTGAATTGTCTTGGGTGATTGTTATTCATATTCATACTTTAAGCTTATGGTGAGCATGTTGGAAAAAAGAGCACATCATGTCTTGTTTCAGTGAGGGCACAATGTGCTATACTATATGTCTGGACTGTTGGTCCTGTGAGCTGTGGCTGCCTCAGTAGGGTTTGGCATGGCCATGTGCTTGTTGTGCATGCTGCTGTAAAGTGTGATTCCAGAGCTGGGAGAGTTAGTCAGTGGGCAGGCCTGCCTGTCACCCCGCACAACATATTCATTCGAGCTGACAGCAGACTTTATGGGAGTCAGTCAGGGGCTGGCATGGAACCCGAAGAGCAGGAAGAAAAGCAGGCTTTTATGCTGAGGACAAAAGATCGACAGGGGATCCAAATTTAAGGTCATTGCATAACTACGAGAACTTGGGGTGGGGGATGGTGGGGTCCAAAGGTTGAGGTGTTGGAGGGAAGCTAGCATTTGGAGAGACTATCCTTTCTGGTTGCAACAATAATGCCTAGTGCCAGTCAGAAAAGTTAGTGGAACCCAGAGCCACAAGTGAGGCTCTCTGTATTGGGGGAATTATTTGAAGGTGACACAGGTAGTGATGCATTACCTAAATCCACACTGTGCTCAGGGAAATGAGTAATATTGTCTTTGCACAAAGTCATATTTCACTCCAAAGAGTGTGAGCTGCAATTTCAAAAAAGCTGAACACAAGTTCTGCATAATGACTCATAATTTACAATGTTTTAATCATTATGAATCCCAGTGATACATAATATGTGATTCTTATAAGAGAGACAGAGAGAGATAACGCAGCAGATTGGAGAAAGATTTTCAACAATTAAGATCCCTGAGGACACAGTGGGGATATGCTAATATCACTGTTAGCTGATCACACAGTTTAGTGCAATAATGTAATTATCTTCACTCTGCCCTCTAATAGGTGTGAGGGTTGTAATTTCCCCTCTTTTTCTTTGTCTGTTATCCACGGCACTGCCAAACTTCTCACATTGTTCTCACTTGCAGTGCTTTTGTCTCCAAGGCTGCCAAACTCACTGAAGAGTCTGCACTATCCCAGTGAAGCGACATGTTGAGTTTTTCTTAAATTTTGCTCTGTCAGAATTATATCCCTTCAAATTCTGCAGCACCTGCTAATGATACTTTAAGGCAAATGATACCTAATTTAATCGACAGAGCGCTCCTGTTGTATTATCCTGATTGCCATGTCAAATCTTCATTTTTCAAAATGATTTCTTTCATATGTATTCGGTTCTCTTTGTGGTACCTTATTTGTGGTTTTGTCTGCGCTGAAGCGAGAGAAGGAATGGTTTCAGAAAGGCACCTGGTTGCAAATCGAAGTGGTCTCACATTTCTCTGTTGTGGCCCTGCACAGATGGAGATGATTATCATTTTATAACCTTATCTATGTTTCATGGAACTTTTAAAGAGAGTTGCAAAGCATTTTACAAAGAGTAAAAATAACAGCAAAAGTAATACCAGCGTGGTAGGAAATGTAAGCCACGGGATGATAGATCTTATCTCTTGGTTTCATACAAATCCTGGCAGTTGCATTTTTTATAGGCTGAGAGCGAGGAGGCACTTCTGACTCAAGGCGAGGCAAGAACATAGGAATTTGCTGGATTAAGTATGATAATAAAACATATGAATTACTTTGTCCAGATCAGTGAATTGTAAAGTAAATTTTCATTTTGGAAATGCTCTTTTATTTAAATGGGGATAGTAGATCTGTCAGCCTGGTGAAATATGAACCGAATGATTCGTCTGAAGGTTTAAGCAGTTCTGCGACATTTAAAATTTAATATTTTAAGTTCAGGTTGTGAGTCGCTCCAATTTAAGTGATGCATTTATTTTCACATATAGCAATAAAAATGCGTGCTGACTGGCAACTACATGACATGCCACAGAAACATGTAAATTGAGAATTAAATGGAGCTGAAAACTGAAACTCTCTAATGCAAGTTAAGGGTTAAGATGAAGTTGCCTGTGTTAGCTGTAAATAGAATGAGTACTGATTTCACTGACAGGGTAAAAATTAACCCAGAAGCAGGGCTTAATCTAGAATAGTTTATGATGTTTTAGAATTAGAATTAAGAAAGGATCATAATTTTGATAAGGACACTTACAAATTTAAAGTTGACTAAGACTCAGCTGAACAAGGCAACCACTTGTGTAAGTCCTCATTCAGTCAGGAAAAAAGATCTCAAGTGACAGAAAGAAATAATTTCACACTATCTAGTGTTTTAACTTGTTTAAGTATATTTTAACCAAAGGCAATCTGATAAAAGCAGGAAGTAAACTCAAACAGACATGTCAAAAAGCACAATTTACACTCATAAATACATATGGAAAATCCTGTTGTAAAGGACTGCTGTTGTAATAATGATATATTTTCTGTGTTCGTAAGTCAATGTTCTCTTGCTCTGCAAATGATTATATGCTTCATTCAAGTATGGATGAAACAGAAGCCCTAAGTTTCGGGTTCTCAGTATTATCTCCCTTTTCAATCTGAGTATGTAAAGAAGAGACAAGGATGAAGTTCAGTCTTTTAATCACAAATTATATATTTCCACTGAGCAACAGTGCTTGAGGACTGTAAAAATACGCTTTCTACTCCCGATTAGGGATGGGATGATATATGATTTTGTTGCGGGTCACGATTTCAAAACAAAACAAAACAAAACAAAACAAAAACAACACTCACAATTAGGAGATAATAGTGAATTTTAATTATTGGGATAATTATGAATACTGTGTCCAGCAGTGCCCAGAGAGACATCTGGGCAACCAACAATAAAGGAGACTCTGCAAAAACAGGCTGCATATGCACCAACCTCAAAAAATGAAAAAAAAAACACCTTATTTGAGATTTAGCGTGATTTATTTCAAAAGATGACAAAGCCTGCCTTTGTAATGATTGTTAGATTGTTGATGTTTACTAAAACATATTTGTGTCCTATCTGTGATGCAATACAAATGTTTGCTTCCTAACAAAGTGTAATGAAATGTGATTCCAGTATGTTTTAGTGCAGTTTTAACAGATTCTAGCCTGTTTTGATGATTATCAGGATAATATTGTAAATTGCAATTATTTTGACCAGGATAATCATGACATTACATTTTCATATTGTCTCATGCCTACTCCCAAAACATTTATAGAAACCCAGATAGTTTATTTCTTGTTCTCCTCAGCATCTGGGGTGGAGCGAGTTTAGATGGGAACAGGACGTCTACACAGTCTATACAGCCAGAGGCTTCTGGGAAGTTTCCAAATTCATGGAACTGTAACTTGTAGTTGGCTTTGCCTTGAAGCATCTTGATGTAATGATCTTTCAGTTCAGAAAAGGCACTGCAGACTTGATATATTACTTTACATGGGCTACTGTTGCTTCACTGACACATAAATCTACAGTTTGACAATGAAAGGTGTCAAATGGTAGATGTCAAAAACATTAATGTTCAGGAGCGAAAGGAGGTCTTCCTGTTTATGACAACAATGCAATTCTGGGCTCCAGTAGTAAAATGATCTCCTCTAAATTGTCTTTGCTCCTGCCTTGAAGTACTTATCTGGATGGTGATGTATGCTGGTCTTTATAGAAATAGTCCAAATAAAATGTGCTGAATGTAGGCCTTTTTTGAGAAAACAATTTCACCTAATTTGGTTTAAAAGGCTGTTTTAATTGTTTTGGAGAACCCAAACCTAATAGCCAAGAAATTTCAAAAGAAACAAAACAAAACAGTTGCCAAAAAGGATAGTTGTTCACTGTGTAACAATGACTAGTTGATGCTGTGAAGTCTGAATTTTTCCAAATCCCACTTTGGCTCAAATCAATTGTGTTGTTGCATCTTTATTTTAAACATAGGAGAAAAACAACTTGAAAGCAGACCTGTAGTTTTAAAAGTCAGCAGCTAAAAAATACATTATCTCGGCTTGTGTTGTGTGTGAGTGTGTGTGTGTGTATGTATGTGTGTGTGCGTAAAGACGGAAGAAGTTGTGCTGTATTCTTTCTCTTCAGATTTGCACAGTAACGCTCTGCTTCCACTGACAGATGACGCAGGAAATGGCTACTGCCAGTATGAGGGGAGCTTATTGTAATACACTGCCAACAACTTCCCAAACTGGAGCAGGGAGTACAGGGTTCATCTCCATTGTCCCTCCTGCAAAGTTATTTAATCCTCTATATTGTCCTTTCTATCTAGTTTTCTGCTGCTGGTCCCTATTCAGCTTCTGCCAAGGTATTACTGTGTTGTGGAACTCAAACAATTCATTCCGGCTGTTGTGTATCGCTGGCAGTTGTTAGTGTGTTTCCAAAAACTTGCTGCTGCCTGGTGAGTGGAAGGGGGAGGAGAGGGTGTGATGGAAAGTTGTTGTCTCTTCAGTCTTCTGGTAGCTTCAGTTTGCAGGCGCATGGTTTCTGGGGCGAAGTGTATTTCAGACTTTATTTCAGAGAATTAGTTTATCTGACTGTCAGCTCAGTCCTCAACACATCAGTTTCTGTCAAATGTGCTTATTGTATGCCAAGTTGCAGAGACACAGATTTGTGCAGTGGGTGTCATTCAGATGACTTTCACCATGACTCGTCTTTTATACTCACAGAAAATTGTTGACAAATGATAAATTCTTGGCAGGGTTTCATTCCCAGTGTGCATGGCAGTTTATTCTCGGTACTGCAGTTTATGCAGAAATCCCCAGGTTGGCAGTTTATTGAATGTAAATCAGGCTGGCTTAGAGGCCGAGGCTGCAGGAGGGCTGCTAATATGCTAGCATCCCCCAGATGGAAGAGCTCTCCCTCTCCCTAAGCCCAATGTATTAGAAGCTAATTCTCTGTTCGAACGTGGCACATTTTCCAAACAGGCTGCTGTGGTGGGATCATTATGGAAGCTCTTGTCACTTTAAGGTACTTGTTTTAACTGAATTACATTTTTTGATCTGTGTGCGGTTACTAATCTATTGGATGGATAGAGAGGACTTACAGGGAATGCTTGTGGTTTTCTTCAGGGAGTGCCGTCGTGCAGGCAAATGTTCTCCCTCATAAGTCTTTATGGACATCCACACTTTAATTCATTTGATGGCACAAGAATATGAGAAAGATGTATTTTTTACTTTGCTCTAAGACCTATTAACTTCTCACATTTCAACTGCATGTGCATGACACAGAGACAAACTGAATGTCAAGTAAATTGTATTTTTGTTACAGTACAACAATCTCTGTCCTCAGAGACTTGAGGCAGAATTATGGGTCAAATGAACTGCATTTTGTCACACTGAAGACTTTGTGTATGTCCTATTCTGCAGGGGGCATCTGAAACAGGTTTGCAGCTCAGCCTGCACAAATTCAGCCATCATCCTCTCAAAGCCTCTCTCAGCATCGTACATAACCCGCAGAACTCCACAGATCGTTTCCTGTGAAGGCAATGAACTTTATTTTCTCTGCTTCTAGTGTTTTTCTAAAATGGGTCAGCAGATGTTAGAGAGAGAGAAAGGGAACGAGGTGGAGGAGGAGGAGGAGGAAGAAGAAAAACAGCCAAAGCAAACTGTTTGCACTGCAGTGTGGGCTGAGAGGAGAGATAGAGAGAAGAGTGGGAGAGAATGAAGGGAAGAGACTGCATCTACTGTATGTTCTGCTGTGATGCAAAAAAAAAAAAAAAAAAAAAAAATCCCTGCTTTTTGGACCAGAGGAGATCACGTTCTGTCCTTTACCCTCCACACCCCTTTGGATTCAATTTATCGTCGTCAGTGTTTACTTTTGTGATTTTCTGCCAAATAATCACATTTGCAGACCATACTTCATGGCTTTGTCATACTGCACACATTTAGGGTGTACACAGTGATGCATGAATGCTCATATGTCACATGTGCATAATAACCCACTCTTTGACACATGCAGGGAACATTCAGTGCTAAAAAGTCTGAACCCTTTATCTGCCTGAAGGTCACTACAATTTTATATTTCAGTGTAAAATTTAACCTGTTAGCTTTTGTTCCACCGCAACAATGTATTGTAGAGATTGTTTTCTAAATTGACTTTGTAATGCTGATTGATGATACTGTCCTCACAACATAAGAGAAATCAATTTAAAGACTAGAAGCCTTCTTTAGTGAGGTAAGACAGCCAGTTTAAAGACACACTCTGTGATTTCCTCAGTTGTTTAATCCAATGTTGAGGACCATTTGAAAATCATTTTGACCACGTTTCATCATACAGGTTACACATAGGGTGGAGGGCGATTTTGATGTAGAGTTACAACCATTAAATCAACTATTAAATTCATCATAAACTAATCTGATAATTGATTGAGTGAAAATGAATGAGTATTTTTTAAGACAAAAAAGTGAAAATGCTCTGATACCACCTTTTAAATATGAAAACATTTCCTGGTTTCTTTACTCCTCTGTGACAGTAGACTGAATATCTTTGGGTTGTTGACAGATCTTGAGCTATGATAAAGAGTATTAATAAGATTTGAATTAAAATATCAGACATTTTCTAACTGCTGTGCTGTTAGGGATGCTTTTTCTTTTGGTCATGACTGAGATCTTTAAAGTGTAATAATATCTACAGGTTAAAGGGCCCAAAACAAGGGATTCAGCCTTACCTATAGCCACAGTCCAACCATATAAATATCTGTGTGGTGGTGCTGTTTTTAATAGTTTTATCAAGCCATACACACATTTCAAATTCATCACATTTTTGTTGCATTTAAAGAGGTTCCTTTGACCAATGTTAATTGTTGCATTTCGATTCTTTATATATTCTGTTTTGTGCTGCTGTTCGCTTACACGTGTTGTTCTTGTTTTCCAGGCTCACACAACAGGGTGAACCAGTGTCCTGTCAATGAACACGGGTGCCTGGACGCGGACGTGTGTCTTCATATGAGCAAACTGTGCGATGGAGTTCCTGACTGCTCCGATGGCTGGGATGAAGGTCCTCACTGCAGAGGTAATGAACACACAGAGGCATACATACAGACACATCTGCTAACTCCCACTTATCGGACTTTGTTGTGGGTCAAAAATGACCGGCCAGTTTCTTCTTGCTAGCATCTCCTTGTCTTCCCATCCAAAACTATAATCTCTATCCAATAATCTCCTCTATTAGGCCCTTTAATGAGCTGGCCTGCTTCTGGCTTGTGCAATTACAATGGAATTTCTCTTTCTGGGGAAAAAAGTCATTAATTTATCAATCAGCTCAGCTATGAGGCTGCTTCTCCAATCCCTTTGGGAATGATGAGCATTCAGCCAGGATGCAGCTGGAGAAGAATCCCATCAAATCCTCTACTATTAATTAGAGTCGATAGAGGAATGAGCGATGGAACATATTGGGTCCATAGTGTCGGTCTTTGTTGCTGCAGACAAAGGAGCAAACACTGGCAGCCTACAGAGGATTGCCTCAGTATTCAACAAGGCAATCCTCAGATACAGCTGTCTGAATTGCTGCCCGTAAATAGTTGCAATAACTCATGTTGGGTAACATGCTTTTAATTTCTGTTGAGCACACCTGTGTATCTGTCTCTTATTTTGCTTGTTGTAGTAGTCATGCGCTGCGCTTCAGTGTCAAATCCCTTTTCCTGGAATAGGAAATCACTTAATCAAATATTTACAATCAAGTCTCAGTGGACCAAAGTCCTGGAACATGGGTTGCTCTGCCAGGCTGTCAAACAATGTCCATAATCGTGGATCACCTTATCTCTTCTGCTTCATTTAAAGTATCAATCAAAGTTTATGTTGTCTATGCCAGTATCTGCAAGTGTAAATTTGAGTCATTGTAGATAATTTAGGTTGGTTTAATGTGGTCTTGAGTTGTGTTTTTTTATCTATCTAGCCAGCTTTATGTGTTTTAAAGGAGGTGTATGCTGCATTCAGAGCATTGATATTGCAGCTTACAGCTATTTGCTAAGAAAAGATATAGTGGAGTAATGGTGTCCTGAGCAGAGAATGAAGGCACACTCCCTCTTAAGCCCTTTTTACACAGAGACGGCACTATAGGGCCACTATGAAGTCCCTTCTCTATGCTGCCATTGCATTTTTACAAAGAACCAAACAAATGCAGCTTCATGTCACTCCAGAGTGTCATTTTAGACAGCATGGTGGCATGGCAGAAGCAAAAGAGGTTTGAAGGACGTGACATTTAACGCAACAGCATCAGACTCTAATTTGAAACACAACATAGGCATTTGCAATGCTTTATAATAACATGTCAACATCAATCATTTACTGACACCGTTATATGGTGACTGATCTCATTATTTTCCTAATTTGCAAACATTTACAGCAGCTGTCTTCTTCTTTGAGTTAGCTACTAAGTTGCTAGCTGCTCTTTGAATCTCCCATGGTGGGTCGCATGCATACCGCTCAATTAAAACGTCACACCTGTCCCGTCCATTGTCCCATCCTGCAGGCTGTCCCTTTTACATCGACCTTGATTCAGGTTGTAACTAACTAATTTGCTCGCTCAATAGTGAGACAACTCTGTCCCCCTAATCCACGATCGTAACTTTGAAACAGAGGGTTGAGGCAGCACAACAGCGCAATATTACCACCTTGAACAGGCAGTGTAAAAACGCCTCAGTGTGTTGGAATCCAAGCTTCTCTGTTGTTTTTTGGGGCAGACCATCCAGCCTAGGACTGGGCAATATAACAATATAATAATAATAATAATGATTATTATTATATCAAGATATGAGATAATATACTGAATATTTTCATATCGTGATATGGTGAAATGTAAATTGTGTTTTTTCCTGATCTTACAGGTTACATTACAGTAAAGTGATGCACTTTTGCACTTATCAGTTTTACTTGTTTTAATACTTGCCTTTACCCACTTAGTCATTATATCCACATAACTAATAATTAAAAAAAAAAAAATGGAATTGTGATAACATTTTTTCAAAGTACCAATTGTCATTCCTTCAATATTGTCACATCAAAAAGGGAGCTCAGTCAAAAAAAAAACTAATTGTGATGTTTGATTCTGTCTCCCAGTTTTAGCATTAATAAAGCACTTTGAGAAGATTAAAAATATCGAGATATATCCTGTATGGAGATATTGCCTAGAAAATATCACAGTGTAATTTTCAGCCCATATTACCCAGCCCTAGTTCACCTTGTGTGCATGTTATTGCGTGTGAGTCGCTGTGTGTGTGTATTCCACTGGCTGGATAATCAGCATCACTCTCCACTGCACTCATACAGTGGTTACCACTAAAATAGGGATTGTGGCAGCATGGAAGCATGGCGCCCACCCTCTAGTCCCCACCAAGGTTAATAATAATGCTCTGTCAGCACTGTTGCCGTTGTTAGCAGTGTTTATGGAGCTAGCAGCGTTTGCTGCTTGACGCTGGCTCAGCCACTTCCATGTTGGGAACTGTGTGCAGACAATCCTGTGCCAGACTCTGAATCATAGGTATGCTCTAAATGTTGCATACAGCTCCTTTAATGCCATTTTTTCTACTCTATTTCTGTTTATTTTTCCCATGTAATTTTTTTCTTCTCTTGACACTTGACAATGCAGTAGAGTTGTCTTGTTGGAGTTGGACTACCCTGTATAGATTAAGTCTGAGTGAAAAAAATAGATTCTCTACATGAAGTTAAATTATAACATTAAAAAGGTGTAGTGCATTAGTCAGAGCATTTACGTTTGACAGGGTTTGTCCTGAAGAGCAGGAGCACTGTTTGGCTGCTGAAGTGGACAGTTGTACAGAGTGGGTGAATGTGTTAGTATCCCACACACTGGTCATCACCGCAAGACAAGCTTTTACACAACACAGTGATGATGTCATTCCATCACAACATGCACTGCCTGTCCCTGAGGACACAAGTCCAGCTGTCCTCAGTAAGTAAGAAATTGGTCACACTCCTACACGTTTCTGGCCTTGCAATGCATGCATAAACTCACATGTGCACACAAATGTACACTCACATAGTCACATTCTCGCTAATACACACCCAAACACACCCATAACCCCACATACAAACACACCAGCAGTGTGTCCAGAACTTTTGGCATTGCTGTTTGCGAGCTCCCCTCTTTTCAGGGAAAGGCCTGGACTTTCACAAGCATCCTAGTGTTTGCTTGTACAAACTGTCGGGTTGTGCAAGTATACCTGGGCGCTGATGTCTGAAAGCACACTTTGTCAGTCGCTGTGTCCAAGTAATTCTGCCAAAGTTGTTGACAAGAGTCGTTAGAAAGCGGAGTGTAGCAAGGTTAGGCAGGAATTTTATCTTGCTGAAATACATTTTCTCAGCACTTTCATAGTGTGTGGCAAGGTTCGGGACAAGTTGGTGTGTTTAGTCTGAAGGATTGATAGCAAAGGAGTAACCCAGGTGGACTCAGTGGTGCTGGGATGGGTGCTGAAGTAGATATAGACAATAAAGTTCCACAGTTCCCATACAGCACTAAACCTGACACTTGATTGTGTTTTTAGAATCAATGCAAAAGCAGGTAAAAACAAATTAGGCCATATATTCTTATGCTGTTATTGGGATTGAAAATGATTAAAGGGACAGTTCAACCCCAAATTAAAACTACATATTATTCCTCTTACCTGTTCTGCTATTTGTCGATCTAGATTGTTTTGGTCTGAGTGGCCAAGTTTTGGAGATATCTGCCATAGAGATTTATGCCTTCTCGCAAACATAATGAAACTAGATGGCACCTAACTTATGGTGGTTAAAGCGGCAAAAAATATATTTTGAAAAGTCAACAGAGATGTCTCTTTCCAGAAATCATGTGTGTGGTGGTGGTAGGTGCCGTGGCGAAAATTTTCATTACATTTTAATTCATGCCAATTAACCACAATTTCAGATACTTGGGGCTAATCAGCCAAGTTTATAACAACTCAAAAAGATGGCAAAATGTGTCCTCTGGAAAGAGACATTGCTGTTGAGTTTTTCAAATGTATATTTTGGCATATATATATATTTACTATTATTAAAATTTTTATTTTTTATTTTTTATTTTTTAATTCAATGTAACTTTTTCAGGGAATTGTCAGTTATGTTTTCTTTGTCATATGGTTTAGAGTTAAGTCTCTTCATTGACCTGCAGGCCTTCATTTGTCCATTCTCTGTCATCCTGTGGGTGGTGGGGCCTCTGTTAGAGGGCAAGGCCTTAGACCTGCCTCTCTCAGAGGTGACTGATTGATAGGGAAGAGAGAAAATGGGGTCACAGAGGTATTCTTGGGAGCTTTTCCCTTTTTCTCGCCTTCTCAAAGGGCACCCTGATTATTGTGGTGGCCCGATGCTATTGTTTATGCATGCACTAGACTTTCATTGTCCTTCATGTCCCACTAACTGTAGAATGAGAATCTGTCATAGGCGACTTCAGGCCGCCTGTGGAAAGACCACATTTTCATCTTTATTCATGAGTGAGTCTTGACCTAAATGAGTTTATTGGCTGCAGTTAGAGTTGTCTCGCATGACAAGACCTGTTTTATTGCCCCTCACTGTATTTAGAGACAGTGTTGTGA
This sequence comes from Plectropomus leopardus, assembly GCF_008729295.1. NCBI lineage: Eukaryota > Metazoa > Chordata > Actinopteri > Perciformes > Serranidae > Plectropomus > Plectropomus leopardus. The sequence continues at coordinate 18,220,108 of NC_056470.1, read as the reverse complement.
AACTGTTATATATTTCTTGACTAAAAATGGGCTGCAGATTAAAGAAAATCTGAGCATTGATTTTCTCAGGCAAGTTAAACTGTTGTGTGTTTGGGAATGTTTTGTGTGACTGAGTGTATGCTTTGTGTCTGTGTTTGGACATTTTGTGTTTGAGTATTTGTGTAAGTTTAAAGTGTCTGGGGCAGCGTGCTGCCACGATAGCTACTGTTTGCTCATTACTCAAGCCACTGGCCGGCCTGTGTTTGCATATGGTTACTTTGCCCCTTTTGACTGTGCAGCCTCGTACAGCTGCCAATAAATACGCTTTTATACTCACAGTGGCAGAGCTATGCATCATACCTGGATATACACATCATTATTTCCTTTAAGTCTGATTTACCATCCTCAGTTCTAGCTTTTTTAGTAATGCAGCATTTACCGCCAACCTCTGTATGTGATGGACTACACCAAACAATCAATGTAGTTCCAAAGAATGAAATCGTCTTAGATTGTGCCTGATTGTTTGTTTAACTGAGCGTAGCGATCTGCTAAACTTAAATGTGATTGGTGTTCTCTAAGTTTTAATCGATGATAAGTTTGTTAAAATTATTCATATTATTATGTACAGTCCTAGAAAATTAAAATTAAAAGAAATATGGGTAGAAGGTTCATTTTAAGAAGTGGAAATCAGGTAATTTGATGGAGCCATGTAGGAAAATGGTCGGCTCCTGTCAGCTGCAGGTAGAGGACAGGGGGCATGTGTGGACTTGTTTCCAGACATTGAGAGCACAAAGGTAGGAATGTCCTGGGAATTACCTCTCTTTAAGATGTCACACACTGGAATAGCCTGTTTATAAAGTGGCTGTTTCAATTTGCGCCTTCAGTCATGGCCTCTTGATGTATAAACACAGGGAGGCTTCATCTATTTTATTTTAGATTTTTTTTTTCATACAGAAAAGGGATTAGTTTTCAAGCCACGTGATGGATAGATGAGCTGATCTTTTTAAGGAGTTAGATTTATGAAATCATTCAGTCATTACAGTTTTTGTTGTGTAACTATGCTCATGACCTCAACACCACCCGGTCTCTGTCTCACTCAACCTGCGTCACCCCGTTGCACCCGCCCTGTCAGCCACATGATTAGATTTTAGAGGAAAATGTCAACTTTCATAAATTTTTTCACCGACTGGCCGTGGACAGTGTGGACAGTGTCCAAGAGCAGTTCTTCTTCTCTTCCTCAGCTCTTTGTTGTCTCTCCTAATGTTGTTTTTTTTTTTAATTGATGCAAAGAACTAAAAATCAAGGTAGTGACATACATGGCATTAAATGGAGATGGTTACATAGACAAAATGAGATAAACAGACAAAATATAATCAAGTATGATAGTGTTCTTGCTGTTATAGATATGAAAACTGCTTGTTGTTAGTGTACTAAGGGTCATTTTGAAGGGCACTCCCATGTTCATGAAAAACCTGGAAAAGGAATTCCACAGTTATATTTTGCAGGCCTGGAAAAGTCATGTCGTCATTAGTAAGATCATTGAAAGTTCTGGAAAAGTCATGGAATTTTTTTGTGCCTGATAAAATTGTTACAGTAGTCTGGAATAACATTACACGTAATGTACCATAAAGGCAAATGTATTTTCTGTAGCTGTCGATGTAACATACCTCAAATATGTATCGATGTGTGATGTTTTATTTACCATCACATAAATTTCTCCATTTTCTCCCCATGCTCTGTCTTTCCCTTCATGTATGCCAGCTAAATGAAATCATGTTTGAAAAGAATTTGAATTTGACACATTTAAAAAAACAGGCAAGTAGGGCAAGAAAAAAGTTATTACATGGAAAACTTTTGAAATGTTGTCCTGAAAATCGAAATACATATTACATAAAATACATGATATTAATAAAGTAATAAATAATACTAAATATAAATAATAATAAATACATTTTTAACCCATATTTATCCAGGTATGTCCTGTTGAGATCAACAGTGTCTTTTTTTAAGGGAGACCTGGCCAAGACAGCAGCATAAGAAAAGTTACAGCAGCTGCAATAAAATATTTAAGATATATAGTAAACGTGGAAATATTAAAATAACTATGCATGACATGACAATGACAAGTACCAACTCATTCATTCACCCGTGTTCTCATGAGAGCTTAAAAATCAGGCATAGAGACCAGTTCCCCTAGTTTCAAATCCTTTTAGAGGTTACTTTGGAGCAGAGCACATAAAAGCTTTAATTCCCAGCTCAGTCAGTGCATAAGGAACAGACAAAAAAACTAAATCTTGAGATCGCAGACTATAGCTGCAGTCAGATCTCTGTTCATTCAAATAATAATAGTAATAATAATATAACAATTAAAATAATAATGATAAACAAAAAAACAAAATAAGATTTATCTCATTATCTCTAATGTTCATGCTAATTACACATTTGCCCTTTATTTATGTCTGTTTTCTGTGTATGTGTGTTGGAAATTCCCTCAGTCATCTGCTGCTCCAGGCCACCATAAAACCGAACTAATTCCAGACAAACTTTCAGAATATGCATATCATGCATATGTTCGAGAAGGTCACGGTGGGATGCATCCTACCTTGTCATTGTCAAGCATGCCTCAAATTTTTGTCATTAAGTTAATGACGTCTGTTCAATTGTGCACACAGATGTGATGTCTCCTGATGAAACTCAAGTCTAGTCAGCCTTTTCCCAAACAGCCTTATACTCTCACTCCCTGCTTCACTATAAAGAGCTATAGATAAGTGAAATTTGGGGTTGCTGTCCATGCAGTAACAGGATCAATGGCTTTGGCATGCTTGTTTAGGACTGAAGGCCTCCAGTGTGTCACTGTGTGATTTGTTTGCTTCATTCATTAACCCCTGGTCAAATGTCTAACACGTTGCTGTCGCTTGTTTGCTCAGAGCTGGAACTTTCTAACCACTCCACATCCTTAAGCCCTTTATGCACTCGTTCCCACCTCTTGTTTGCCTTGCCTTCCTCTTCTCCCCCCTCTTTCTCCCTTCCTCTCTTTTCTTCTGTATATTCGTCTTCTTTTGTTTTCTGTTCCTCTCTCTGCATTTTCGGTCCTCACTTCTCCACCCTCCTGGGCTCTTCCTGCCATCGTAGAAATACAAATACTCTCTGAGGTTACAACAAACAAAAGGATTCTTAGATTCACATTCCAGAAATTATTTTTCCCCAGACTCTGTCAAAGGAAAAATCTATCTGTCTTTTTTTTTCAGGTATAAGCCAAAAAGTGAATGAAGTTAGGCCCTAAACAATATTTTTGGATGCTTGCTTTGGATGTTTCAAGCTTTTAAAAGCTGTTCATTAAGTATTATCAATATTAAAATTTATCATCTATCTAACTATAATATAATTTAAGGGATTCCTTGAATGTCATTTTCTGTTCTCATAAAACACATCAGAAATGGATGGATATTAGTTTGCTGAGTGCTGTGAATACTTGTGTCATCACAGATGTGGATGATGATTAGAGCAATACTAATTTTGTCTATATCGCCCACCCACAGCTAGACACTCAAGAACAAAATGGAGCAAAATGACCCTGGACGGAGGTGCATTTTGTGGCTCTTTTAGCGCTCTAGTTGCCTGTGGTCTCTCACAGTGTGGGGCTCGGTGAATGGATTTGATATGGGCCACAGTGTTTGCTGGGGGACTCTTCCTTTCAGTGGGGCCACAACAAAAGGGTCATTGTGGCCCAGAGTGCCACAGGCTTTATATAATAAGAGCCCTTCACTGGTTCAATCTCCGCTCTTCACAGCCATACTATCACTAGCTACTGTACGCATAGAGTGCACATGACTATTTAGCATTTTTTTGTTGGACGCCAAGGCAATTTTCTATGCTTGTGGAAGCCTCTTTTATTTGTAGTTTTGGTAAATAGGAGTTTATGCTTGGTAAATGATGGAAGGGGAAAGTTTTATTCAAGTTTTGATTGAAGTTTAGCTCTTCAAAGATCAGCATCGGGTGTGACAGTGTTGGAAGGTTATGTGAAGGCCATACATGTGATTCTGAATATTGCTGTGGCTGCTCTCCTGGAGCTTTAAAGGGTAGCCAGGGGTTGTTGTGATGTATCACGTCAACGTCTATCTTAATTCAGAGGTAAAAGCTTGCAGAGAAGATGAGAGGAAATTCCACTTGAGGATTTTGAGTCAGAAAGAGTGACAGAAATGTAAAGAATGATGATCAGGATCATGTCTGCCCCCCTGCTGTCACATTTTGAAATTTCTGTAAAAAGTTTAGTACTCTGGGGCAGACCTACCCAGTGTGGGTCATAGGCTTGGTCTTGGAGGACCCACACATGACCTAAGTAATGACAGAGAATCAAAGAGTGTCACAACACTCTTTAATGGATAGAAGCTGTCTAAAATATGACTTTTTGTGTTGTAATATCAGATGTGTGCCACTTTCTCTACCCTACCCATTTATCTCCTCGCCTAGACACACACATCTGCATGCACATGCACACCCTATAGCTGGCAACACGAGGCAATGTGTGGATGCCTCTCTTTCATTTCCTGCCAAAAGGATGTGTCCTTGAGTTCCCTCTGGGGGCGGGAAAGAAGAGGCCCCTTAACGTGTGCGCATTCAAATCACCTCGTCTGTCACATGCACAGATGAATACACATGCATGGGCGTGTGCGACCCCCACTCTCTCTCTCTCTCTCTCTCTCTCTCTCTCTCTCTCTCTCTCTCTCTCTCTCGACCGTCTGTCACAGGCACAGATGAATACACATGCATGGGCGTGTGCGACCCCCACCCTCTCTCTCTCTCTCTCTCTCTCTCTCTCTCTCTCTCTCTCTCTCTCTCTCTCCCCCACACACACACACACACACACACACACACACACACACACAAACACACACACAATCCTATCTGATCTCCCACTGGAGATGTGATAGGATATGACAGTATGGTTCTGTGAAGATTGTGCTGGGATTAAGATTAACATTTGAAATCTGATCTGCACACAAACCTGATCAAGGAGGCAATTACTTTAACAGGTCCCCCCCTCCCCTTCTGTTTTACCCTCCACAGTATTTAACATTTTCTGTCTCTCTATTTTTCTGTTCTTCAGAACAAGCACCAGCCTGCGCCTCCCATGGGTGCCAGTTTCACTGTGCTGTGACTCATGATGGGCCTCTCTGCTACTGTAACAACGGCTATGAGGTCACTGCAGATGGAAAGACATGTAAAGGTGAGTGGGTGATTTGGCAGATTTATTCTAGTTCGGCCAAAGTAAAATTCATAAAATCCTCTGATTACTCTGACTTTCTGCTTGCTGACTAAAATTTGCGTGGGGCAGCGTGCAGAAATGAAACTGCTTGCCTCAAGGCAGATGATAAATGCATGTTCCAGGGTTTGGTAGTAACCTTTGCTTTTTGTTACCCAGTGCATTAATCTGTTGTGTCTAAGTACACCATGCAGTAATTTGTAAGCAAGTGCTTTAAAATATCTATTTCATCACTGACTGTGTCTGTTAATGCACTGTGTTATTGTCCTGTAGATTTTAATGAGTGCAGTGTGTATGGCACATGCAGTCAGACATGCACAAACACTGAGGGCTCCTACACCTGCAGCTGTGTGGAGGGCTACCTGCTGCAGCCTGACAACCGCTCCTGCAAAGCCAAAAATGGTGAGAACACACACACACACACACACACACACACACACACACACACACACACACACACACACACACCACACACACACACACACACACACACACACACACACAGAGGATGCAGTTCACATTAACCCCTGAAAAAAGAGTTGATTTGTTTGTTGAAAGTGGCTCCCTGTTGTATTATATCAGAAAGTCACATCTGCTGATGTTGCACAACCAGCTGTTTTACAAGCTTGTTTACTGGAGAGAGATGTATATTCATGACAATTAACTTCTCCCCATCTCCTGCTCATATCTCTTCTCCCCTCGTTTTGTCCTCTTTGCTGCTTGCCCTTCCCCTCCACTTTCCTGTCCCGATCACCCTCACCAGAGCCGGTGGATCGTCTGCCTATGTTGTTGATTGCTAACCTTCATGACATCCGCTGCACCTCCCTGAGCAGCTCAACATCCCGGCTGCCCTCCATCCCCACCAAGCAGACCATGGCTATGGACTTCCTCTATGATGATGAGCTTGTGTGCTGGATAGATGTGGGAGACACCCCCGCTGCCACCCAGCTGAAGTGCGCCCATATCCCTGATCTCAAGGAGGTCACCGATATCCGTACCCTCAATGTCACCCTCAGCCTGCACCGTGAGTTGTAGTTCCATTGATAAAAACAAGACAAATCTCCCCTGACTGTAACAGAAAGCTTTTGTTTCTTGAAATAGTATTTTCTGCTTACACAGAAAAATGTTGTCAGGTACTTTGATGGCATGACAGTTTAGCTGTAGACCACCAGTGAAAGAGAAATGAATTCCTTGCATATGAATACGCAAGCAACACTCAGGTAATCAGTTCGAGTTGTCAGCTCACCCCCTTGTGAAATTTCCATACTTTGCCTCAGGAATCAAATGGTCAGCTTTGCATTTGCTAGCTCAGACAAATGTAAGATGTGAAGGAATACAGCCTTGTCTCCGAAAGATGCTCCTACCAGTATAAAAGTGCCAAGTAGAAATGCTGAGTCCAGCTGTATTTTTCTGCGGCTTGTCTTTGAAGAACAGGGGCACCCCGACACACCACTAAATCATCCTGTGGAGACAGTATGTGTGTAGTTTACTTACAGTTATATGATTCATAGAAGGCCGGCAGCATGCCTTCAGGCATTAATTTACACATTTTTTGACAGGCAAACTGTAACCCAATGTGTAGCTTGATTTATGTACCGACTATGCATGGCCATTCAGAAGCATGGAAATGTATTTTTCCACTTTTTGTTGAAAGCATTTGAATGTAATTGGCTGTAACTACAGTCATTGGTTTTTGAGATGACTACATTTGGTATTAGATTTTGTCACAAAAGTACTCTCAACAAATGCTGGACATTTTGTTCTGAAGCATGTAATAGACGGGCTGTGTTTGTGTGTGTGTGTGTGTGTGAGAGAGAGAGAGAGAGAGAGAGAGAGAGAGAACATTATATGGGCTACAAGTGATGAACAATGACAAGTGAAATGTCTGCCCCGTGGAGCTAATGTCCTCATAGCCACAGGCATCATCTTAACTCACTGACTCTCATGTCTTGGGCAACACCCAGACACAGACTAACATACAGAGCATGTGAACACTTCCCTGTGAGAGACTTGCTCACATAATGCTGACATGATTTATCCCTGATTACAAGCCTGACAAGGTTTGTTTTTATTTGCTTGGCTGACAGAACCGTTGCTCTCTAAGAATGGGGGCAGAAATGTAGACAAAACATAAAAGCAAATGTGTGGGTGTGGGTTTGCGCGCATACATTCGTGCGTGTGGAAAGCGTTCCCTTGAGAATTGGCCCCGGGCTTGGAACGGCAGACGTGAAGAAAACAAGTGGAGAGTGCTGGGTGTGTAGACCCGAGAAACCTGCGACGTGATTAGAAGTGCCTCGGCTCATATCCACTTCAAATGAAGCTTGTGCAACTGCTGTCACCGCTGACAGCCGGGGCAGAGCCGAGGCTCAGAGGCTCAGTGAACCCCAGCGTCCTAAAATGGGGTTTTTCCAGTTGATTCACTGCACTCCCATGAGTGGCCCATATCCCACCTCGCCCTCATTGTGTTAGCTTGCTTTTTTCCATCGCTCTGTTAAGTGGTCTGAGAGGTAAATGGGGGCGAGAGGAGGAAGTATGTAGGGATCCTTAGAGAGAGATTGAAGCAAAAGAGACAGAAGAATGATAAAATGAGAGAGAGAGAGAGAGAGAGAGAGAGAGAGAGAGAGAAGGTAGTGGTTTGCTGTACCTCAGAGGTGTGTGTGTGTATATGTGAGTGGTCATGCAGATGGTATTTACATTCCTCTGCTGGGTTATGTCAGCCTGAACAGCCCCTACATTCCTCCGGCCGTCTCATGTCCTGTCCAGTCAGGTCACTTAAACGCGCTCATAGCTGCAGCTCAGACGCAAACACGCTCAGAGAGACACAGAGACATCAACCCAAATACCTTTGACGCATGCACCCATTACTTAGTGACATATTGCCTTTCATAAATTGAGATTTTTCACTCATTTATGTTTAGCTGTCACTGTGCATAGTTCTGTATGCGCTGACCCACTTGTGAATAGATTTAAAGCTACAGGCTGTAACTTCATAATCGTCATAATCGCAGAAACTATCTTTATATCCACACAGCATTACATGACACATATTTTGTAGCAGGTTTTGTAGCATCTCGTCTTGTGATGCTGAACAATAGCCACACTCATTAAATGCATGTCTTCTGCTGTATGAAATGGCACCATTCCCCTTTTTCATATGTTAATGTTATATTTTACAAACTTTTATCAAGATGTTGGTTCAGGCATTGTGAATTTCAGGTGGGGATGTGTGCAATAATTCAGCTGGTTGATTAAACGTTGCTGCCAACACTAGTGAGCACCAGAAATATTAGTTTGTTAAACTTATTATTAACATCATTATTTTATTGATTTACTAAATTTAGATTACATTTTGACATAATTTGCACTGAAATTTCAAGTCTTCCTAGCCAAATGTTGCTTTACAAAAAATGAGCATTTGTCATCTACCTATGTTAATAACAGAGTAACAGGAAAAACATAGATTGGTCTGTTCGCCCAGCCCTGCATGTGGCAAGTTGGAAATTGGGATAAAAAATAAAATCTTAGAAAAATGTTAAAATTAAAAAAAAAAATTATTTCATGAACTTGTGTCATGTTTTTATAGGATAATGTGCCATGTTTTTAATGTATGGTGCAGAGTCCCACAAATTTCAGTGACATTTAAAATAAGATTTAAAATATCATTTTAAATGACTGCAATGATACCCACAATAACTTTCCGGGCAGTCTTTAACCTTATTGGTTAAATTGCACTCAACTTTGACTGTTTTCTGAATGTTTTCTCACCTTTAGAGTAGTTGACAGAGTCAAGGTACGGTGGCCCACCTCCAGTGTAAAACACTGTGGAGAGCGCTAACAGTGTGGATCCAGTCATGTCTGTTGTTGTCAGTCACTCAGGAGCAAACAGACAAACAGACAAGAGGCTCTCTATGCACTTTGGCTGACTCCACATTTTTATGCTGCATCATTTTGGGCTTTCAGCTGTGATAAGAGTGCAAAAACATCTTTGTTAATTTTTTTTGGATACCAGCTGAATCAAAAGGCCCTTTGGTGCATATTCTGTACGGTTCCCTTGTGGTGATTAGCTTTAAAAGATCCACTAAGCTTGTGACCTGTCCTGATTAAAGCATTTGCCTTTCCTTTTCTTGAAGGGGAACTTACTCTTTTGAAACAACCTCAGATCCTATAATTGGTGCCAGTATGGACTCTGTTCAGTGTTTTATAACGAGCAGGGCTCAGGTGCAGTGTGGTGGACAGACCTGGGGATTGGCCTTAGATGGATATGGATGAAGGAACGTGGGAGTTGGTGCAGGGTTCACACAAACAGGGTGATTTATAGCTTGTGGGAGCCTGAGAGAGCAGAACAGATAAGTAGACGAGTGTTCCAGATGTGGTCTGCTCTGTTTGCATGTGTGATTTTCTGACTGGGAAGATAAAAGGGGAGCAGACTAGTCTACCCGTCCCATCCTTTCCATGCTCCGAGCGGAACTCCACAGCCCCTCTCGCCATGTCCCTCTGCCCATCGTGCAGTCCTCCTTCCTTCCTCCCTCCCTCCCTCCCTCCCCCTAGCCTCTGTTCTTAAGGATTTTTTTTACCCAGAATAAATCAGTGCACAGAAGGTCTTTGTAGATATATGATTAGATCTACAAAACGAAAAAAATGAAGGTCACATTTTTTCTGATGTTATTGCGAATCTACACTGTAAATCTGGATAAGTTGATTTTACTTAAAACATTTTAGGCACGTGATTAAAAGAATTAAGTAATAGATCAAAACTAATTTATTTGATTGAAACTGACTTACATGCTGATAAGACTGGAAGGGAAATTTTAAATTCAATACACAAAAAGCCAAATAATCTGTATTCAAATCTGCAGTAAAATCTTCCCCATCCTTCTTGACTCTATGTTTTAAGTTATAATGACCTAATTATTTCAATTTAATTATGCATTCTCTATTATTCATTTAAGACAAATATTTAAGTTGCGAGAATTCTGTGCATCTTGTTCACTTTTAAACACACAATGCATTATATCTCTTCAATTTTTTTAAAATGACTTCTTGTTGGCGTATACTCACAAAACATATGATGTAGATTTTCTGTTCTCCCAAAAAATGGTTACACATTTGGACAGCAGGCCAGCCCTACAACTTGAAAGCTAATTTTTTAGATCTTATTTTTAGATTGGTGTTTTATCAATTTATATATTGTTAATCATGGGAAACAATCACACGGATACACAACAATATTCTCCACCCCCCTCCTATGAAAGCAACATAATCCACATTACAGTTGGCTTTAGTAGATCAGCTGGAGAAGAAAAAAAGAGATTATGAGGGAATAAAGACAGGAAAAAAAAGATAATGAAATAAAACAACAGTATATGCATAGGTTCAATGGTCCAAAAAGATTTTTCACTTTATCAATAAGGGAAGACCGGGTCCCGATGGTTGATTGTTTGGCCTTGTGGATTTTATTCACGACAGCACAGTATACTAAGACTGATTAAGTAATGCAATCAAACTTAATATTTTAAGTAATATTTACTTAAAACAAGTAGAAAGAACTGTAGCTCTAAACATAATTCTCTCTTGTGTCACCTTTATCCAAACAACACCTCTATTCTGCCTGAAGGACTTAGTTTTTTATAATTTCTTATCCTCTTTTTTTTTGTCATGGGTGGAATCACGTCTCATTACTGATTACTTTGCTGATGGCATAACTAGAATTATAGCCTCTTAAATAGAGGTCATATGTCTGAATCTTATGGAAAATCATAACCGCTAACCAAAACTGTGCTCTTAGGAGGTTAAAGAGGTTTTGCACAGATTAATAGGATACTCTTGGTACGGGGAGGATTATCGAAACAGCATGATGACGATTCATTTCTGCTTTGCACTACTTTGCAAACATGTAACTATAGGAATTCTTACACTGACATGCAAAGAGAGGAAATAACATTCAAGTACAAATATTTCTGAGCCTAGGCGCCGATGTGTGACTATGTTGAAGAACTAAATAGGCTGTGGCCCTGTATGTAAATACCTATGCTGTTTGGGCAGAAAGCATGTTTGTTGTTGCCAGTAGGACCCCCTCAGTTTGTGAAACGTTTCCTCAGAGCAGTGTGAGCTGGTAGGTGTTAAGGGCAGGAAGTGAAAAGGGGTTGTGAGGGCAGGGTGGTTGGATGAGGAGAAAGGGGTGGGTTCATTCGGTTTCCCAGCAAACTTTCCACTTACCAGAATCTGAATGAGCGAGGACGTCAACAGGCTGGCCGGCTCTCTGGATAAGGGGGTCCACTAGTTGTAGGCTGTTATACAACGCAATAGTCATAGTGTTGCGCAACTGGCCCCTCTACTCTTTACATGAGTCTAATCAATGCCTTGTGCAGCCAGGCTTCCAGCTGGATTTCTTTAAAGGAGTATGGTTTTAGAGCTGATACCAAGGGGAGTATCGCTATCCCTCTACTCCATGACAAACTCTCCCCTGTTGTCAGAATCTTGGTTCTGATGTTTATGAAACATCTTGGACTGGTTTTCACTCCCTCCCCCTGCTCTTTTGATTGTTTTATCACCTCATGTATTTACAGTTACCTCCCTCCAAGATGTGAGATGACCACTACCTTTGCCGACTGTCAATAAATAATTTCCAGCTTGAAGATGGACCAAAACGTTTGATGTTCTTAGATAGATTTATTTTGCCATCAGTATCTTTCTGTATTTCTTCCCCATCCGTCACGGTTTCTCATTTTCTCCTCAGCCCTGCTTATATTGTAGCATAACCGAGCATACTGTAAGTCCCATGTGGAGCAGGCCCTTTGAAGCTCTGTGTATGTTTGGTAGGTGGAGTCGGGGGCTCTACATCAGGCCCAGATGTGTGTATGCTCTGTTGTGAAGCTTGCTTTGGCTCTGTCTTTGAGGAGCATAGTTATCATCGTTGGGGGGGCTTCAGTACAGATGTTTTCTCAATAAACGGTCAAAGCTCTGGAACGGGCTCACTGTCAACGGTGTTAGACCCCTCTTGTGTACCCCAACATCAAAGTTGTCCCTCAGATTAACTGGAGAGACACGTGTGGTCACTTTGATACCGTATGTGAGTAGTGAGCCTGTGTGATGTGTATGTGTGTATACAGTGTTGTGCTTTGAAAGGAAGTGTGGTGGCAGCTGTTAAAACACAAGGTTGTATGTATCTTCAAGCCCCCCTCTTCTCCCACAGCTGTGTCTCCCTGTGATCTGGGATTTCTGCACCCAGTCTCATACAGGACAGAGTTTTTCACAGAGTGAGAAATGTTTCCAGTGCTAACTCAACACTTCAAACCCCTAAATGCTGGGCATACATCTGAAATAAACTTCTTCATCTGTAAAGCTTCCTCTTTCTAGGTCGGCTCAGTAAGCACTGGGGTTACAAAATGTTACTTTGTGAGAGGTATTTTGGGTCACTTTGACTGATCTTGACGTTGATTCCTGAAATACCTTAGAGCCATGCCTCTTGTTTCTTTTTTTACAGCTGGTCGTTGAAATTTATCGCACTGTTTTTGAAATGTAATCGGGAAGTTGGCATTTTTTTCTTTGTTAACATTCTAATATTGATAGTGACACTGTGTACTTCCATATTTTGCAAATAAAGTTCAGAAGTTGTATCTGCAGCAGGGTTAGGATTCGCAACGGTATGAGATTTTAACAGTACATTTCTGTCTCAGATAATATTCACAGTGTTTTGGTATTATTATTACTATCAGCTACAAAGACCCTTAAAAATGAAAACAGAAGAGCTTTTTTTAGTTAAACATTGTATTACTAAAACTGAAACTTGGAACCAGTTTTTGAATGAAAGTATGTATTAAAAGTCTCCCTTTTGAAAATAACTGGGATAAAAGTGAGTTTCTCCATCAACTTGCATTTTTTTCATTAATGTAGATAAATGAAAGTGGACGGTATGATAACCGTCCATTTTTTCACCGTGTGTACTCGGTACATCGCTACAACCCTATGCGGGGTCTGTTAGACAAGTCTGCGATATTTCAATCTAGTTCCTCCTCCTAAAACACTGGTATGGTTCCCAAAATCTGCAAGAGGTTCATGCTCCTTTCTTGCAGTGGTAACACTTTATTTATTGATCAGGGTTGTGTAATATTATACTGTTTAATTTATGTTGCTCCAATGAAGGCACAATGACCCAGTAAAACTTTTTGAACGATTTTCTCATCATAATCATTTTCTTTTGCATTTACAATGAGTGAGCCGTACATACTATCTTATTACAGTTTATGCTGAACTTCACTGAAAAGTTAAGTCCTTACAGAAGTTCTGTGTTATTGCTCAAGTTTATTGAAACAAGTTCAACTTAGAAAGTGCTGGCCTTCACCTCTCACTCTGTATCTGTCACTTGTTGTGTTTCTTTCCCTCCCCCGTACCTTGCGTGCCTTAATCAAAGACGAGTGGAGTGGTGGTAATGGACAACCTGTTTGACCCAGTAGTGCAGGATGACGACTGAAGCTCATTAATGCAGCTCTGTTATTTTATGTTTCAAGAGTGTTGGTATTTTTGAAGAGAGGGTCATGGCATTATGATAAAGTGAGAGGTTTTGAAACAAGGCCGGTATATGACTTAGAGTTATGTGACTATAGTCCCTTGAGGTTGTGTTTGTTTTTAATGGCTCTGTCCTGTTCTCTCTCTCTCCTCTGCATCCCTCAGATGTGGAGCAGATGGCTATTGACTGGCTGACCGGAAACTTCTACTTTGTGGATGACGTGGACGACCGGGTGTTTGTCTGCAACGTGAAAGGCCAGACATGCGTGACCCTGCTGGACCAAGAGCTGTACAACCCTAAAGGCATCGCCCTCGACCCGACTATGGGGTCTGTACTTCCCTCCAGTCTTCTTGACCTAATGATACCCTCAGTGCCGTTTTATAAACACTTGAGAGGAAAATGCTGTCTTATGATCAGAAGACATGCTGACCAAGCAGGCGGTCAAGAATCAAAGCACTTCCTCCAGATGGAAACCTAGACAGATACTTGTGCACCACATTTACACTTGCATGTTGGCTGTTTCAGGTTCCTGATACTGACCAGCTGGTACCTGATGTAGTTCCCTTTTTCTTAAGTATCACTTCTGCTGAAAATCATTTTAATCCATTAAATTACCAATGCAGATATCTAAGTTATGCTCAATGGTGTAATGTCAAGCCAAATATTTGTCTTTATTTTGATTAACCCATTAGTCATTACCAAGGTAGCAACTACTCTTTCCAGGGTCCAAACAAGTGAACGTTACCTCAGAATGTAATACAAATATGTAATTAAAAATCCATGTCATAAGGGAGCAAAAATCAATAAATCAGCAACATGAAATTACTTATGACAATAATTACAACAATGACAACTTGTAGCCACACTTTATCTAAATAGTCAAACATTTGATACAACACAAAAATTATAGTAGTGCTTCTAAAACAGCATATACAATAACTGAGAAAATAAAATGATTAATGATTTCCTCATTAGTTATCACACTGATATAATATGAAACAAAATATTCAACAAAATATATGTGTAGTTGTTGAAACAGGAAATGTAAAACAGCCTCTTGATGCAATTCTAGTATTGAAGTTAGTGTCATTACTACTATGAGATAACTGGTGGTTAAGCAAATTGGGGTTTGAGACTTTACAGCCTTGTTGTGGCGGCAACGTTATGTCATGCAATCGTGGTGTAGTTCGTTGAAAGCACATTGGCTTTTACTCCTGATCATTGCATTTAGGCTTCAAAAATCATGAAAGTGGTGTTAGTTTGTGAAGATGTTTTTGCTTAACAAAACTTGTAAGAATCATAAACATTTGTTCGCCACAGAGCTTATTTTCTGCAATGAACCACAATCCAATGGAAAAATCCCATTGGCATTTTGTTGAGGGAATCACAGCGATGTTAACTTCTGTGTTGGCCTACAAATAAAGGTCATTCTTGCCCCTCTCTATGCCACTCGATGGAATTTGGTTTCCTCCACGTCTTCCACAGGCGCTCTCTGTACAGACAAGTTAACTATGAAACATACATGAAGTCAAAGAGCAGTCATCCAGTCATATAATTTTGTCATTGGTGAAATACCGATTTCGGTCATCATATTATTACTGAACGCTTCGTTTTTGCTCCTCTTCTTCTTCTACAGCAAAGTGTTCTTCACAGACTACGGGTCTACGCCGAGGGTGGAACGCTGTGACATGGATGGCCAGAACCGCACTAAGCTGGTGGACAGCAAGATTGTCTTCCCCCATGGTATCACACTGGACCTGGTCAACCGGTTGGTGTACTGGGCTGATGCTTACTTGGACTACATTGAAGTGGTTGACTACGAGGGCAAGAACCGACACACCATCATCCAGGGCCTGCTGGTGAGTTTTGAAGAATGGTTTGGGGAGTGTGCTCTCACAAAATGCCAACAACACCCAAACACACACAAAGATGCAGTGAAGAATATAGATTTTTAATCATTCAGCCTTCTTTTTAAAGGTTGAACTATACAACCATAGCCCAGAGTCCCTACTGACTTTTTCTGTCTTCCCTTCGATAACACAAAACATCTGTTTTCCAAATCGGTCTCATCACAGATTTAATATCATCTTTAGAAGCAGTGTGGTTTTCCAGTTGTCTTCTATGTATCACGGCAAAGAGAGCCAGCCTCTCCTGAGGATTAGTCCTTTTTATTGCCTTGATTGATATTACTTAAAGACTGTGTGATTTTCCTGGCTAGTGCCTCTCTAAACATATTAGTCTAGCCCTAGCGAAGCTTGGCTCAAACTTAAAGTGGAGTAATGATCTTAATGAAATCAGGACTGCAGTGATGGTGGTGGCGGTGTGTGCGAGAGGTGGGGGAGGTAATATGATCCCAACCCATACATCTTTCTGACAGTAGAGGAGAGCTGCACAGAATCTACCCATATAAAAGTAAAGCTTCTCTCTGTTTAACAGCAGATGGGAAGTGGGGCCATTATGCAGCCCTGTGCCAAGTTTACACAGACTCTCTCTCTTTATCTCTCCGTGTGTCTCTGTCTGTGTTTGTGTTTGTCTGTCTCTGTCTGTCAGAGATCTCTTCACTTTTTTTAGAACCTGTCAAAATCTGTTTTATACTGATAAATAGATGTTTGGAAAGTTTCATTTTGTAGAATTTAGCAGACAGCGTTCAAGATAAAAATGTCTACACAAACAATATCTCAAGAGCCATAAGTCATGCACTATGAACTGTTTTTACTGAGAACGTCAGCTTTTTTTGTGGCAAGACAACTTAATTTTGCTGCTTTATTCTCTCGCTGTATTTCAGATTGAGCACCTGTATGGGCTGACTGTATTTGAGAACTACCTTTATGCCACCAACTCAGATGAAGGCAACCTCAATCCCAAGACCAGTGTGATTCGAGTGAACCGCTTCAACAGCTCCGACTTCCAGGTGGTGACGCGCGTAGACCGGGGAGCTGCACTGCACGTGTACCACCAGAGGCGCCAACCTCAAGGTACTCGCTCAAGAAGACGATAAGCTCCACTGCTGACTTTAGGGGTGCACGATTTATTGGCTGCACATCATTTTCGGATGATATTTGCCCCGTTGAGTGCCATCGGCCTATTGGAAAATAAGATGCCGGGCCAATGTGTTTTTCAGTGTCAAGTCAAGTTTAGTCAAGTCAGATTTAGAGAGTACACTTAAAATCAACAAACGTTTACCAACGTGCTTAGTAAAGAAATAAAATAAAACAAGAGGCAATGAATGAATTCGGTAATAGATAAAAGAATATAGGTAAATCAATAAAAGCAGTCAATATCTTCACTTTAAGTCATAACGCAAAAATATAAGATGACGCACCCTATTGTTTCCTTGTTAATGCAACATTTTGAACAACCAATGTGTGTTGAAATCTGCAGGATTGTTAGTTAACATTAGCTGTTAGAAGCAAGTGGCCTGAACTAACAGCTGATAGAGGTTACATCATGATGCGTTCAAGCTCTATTCAGTAAAAATGAGTATGAGGTGAAGATTAATTATAATGTTCTCATGATGTGTTCAGATGTACTCTTGTAAAATGTAGTTTTTAGTGAAAAATTGAAAAAAATACAGTTGTTCATGACTGTTTTGTTTGTGTGCCCCTCTCTCTGGGCTTAGTGCGCAGCCATGCCTGTGCCCTGGATCAGTTTGGGAAGGCTGGAGGTTGCTCTGACATCTGTCTGCTGGGCAACAGCCACAAGACTCGTACGTGCCGCTGTCGTTCTGGATTCAGCCTTGGCAGTGATGGAAAGTCCTGCAAGAGTAAGTACATCAAGACCTGGGGGGAAAAATTTAATTTGACAAAAATGAACCCCTTCGCATTAGTTGTAGCAGTGATGATTGATGATAGTGATGAAGTCATGGTGGTTACGCAATCGCTGGCAGAAGTAATGACAGTTATTCATTGAGGATGTTTTTTTTTCACCCTCTCCTGCAGAACCAGACCATGAGTTGTTCTTGGTGTACGGTAAGGGTCGTC
The DNA here is from genome assembly GCF_008729295.1 of Plectropomus leopardus. NCBI lineage: Eukaryota > Metazoa > Chordata > Actinopteri > Perciformes > Serranidae > Plectropomus > Plectropomus leopardus. The sequence goes on along the minus strand of NC_056470.1, from coordinate 18,202,380 downwards.
CTGGAATCATCAGGGGTATGGACATGAACGCAAAGGTGCCCGATGAGTACATGATTCCCATTGAGAACCTAATGAACCCCCGAGCTCTGGATTTTCACGCTGCGAGTGAATTCATCTACTTTGCTGATGCCACCAGCTACATTATTGGTCGACAGAAGATAGATGGCACAGAGAGAGACACCATACTAAAGGAAGGTAAGAATAAAATAATAGCTTTGCATAGGATACTGGGAACAAATCCTAGACTTAAGGGAGGAAAAGAATTCTGTTGGGTTATTCCATATCGTTCTCGCTTTATTCTCTTGATATTCATCCTGAATTGGCCAGCTAATAGTTTCTATATTATTCTCACCCATTTGCTTATCTCAGGTATTCACACAGTAGAGGGGATCGCAGTAGACTGGATGGGAGGTAATCTCTACTGGACAGATGATGGGCCTAAGAAGACTATCAGCGTTGCCAGGCTGGAGAAGGCTTCTCAGACCCGCAAGACTCTCATTGAGGGCAAGATGAGTCACCCTCGTGCAATTGTGGTGGACCCCCAGCATGGGTGAGACACTAGAGGGGAGGGTATTTTTAATTTGATGAGTATTATTTTTTCACAAATGCAATGTAGAAGTTGTTAATCCAATTATAATGTTAAGGAAAAGATGCATTCAGCCTGTGAAGGGATGGGAATCTCGGGGGACGTCGCGATTATATTTGATTCAGATTCAAAGAGCTACGATGCAATTATAAGTATGAATGCATCTGGGTTTTTTTTAGGATTTTTTGGGGGGCTTTTGCCTTTATTTTAAATGAAAGTGGGGGAGAGAGAGGGGATGACATGCAGCAAAGGGCTGCAGGCTGGAGTCAAACCTACGGCCGCTGCAGTGAGGACACAGCCTCTGTCCATGGGGCGTCCGCTCAACCAAGTGAGCTACTGGGCGACCCTTGTCAATGCATCTTAATGCAACACATTTTTTTTAATGTCTATGCATGACTTTCTCGCTGTGTTACTATGCAGTATATTTTCTGTAGCCCATAATTAAAGTAAATAGATTAAGTTGTAACAGATGAAAGAGATGTGTCAGCTGATTACATTACATTTTACAAAGCGACCCAGTGATGCACGTTTTACATCCCTTACACCTACCTGTGTTTCACCAGTTTTTACTCTGAGCTTCAATTACATTTGAGAAACTTTGGTACCCTGCAGACCCTCAGTCAGCTTTCCTCTCTCCTGTTATACTTAGATATGCTATGTGCTTGGCTTGTCTGTGATGCCTGAATAAGTAGCCACATTAACTATCAATCAAAACTGAACAGCCTTTCCAGCAAGAGACCCAGCTGTCTTAAATTAACTATCGGGATGCCATGTTGTGCTGTCCAAGAATTTTTTGTAATTTAAGCAGCAACGAGCCAGAAACTATCTAATACTCACTGTGGCACCAGGCAGAGTCCAGCACTGCTCTGATTTTCAAGACCCGCTACCAAACATTTTGCGACATGCCTTAATTGTTAAACTAAGATAGTATATTCTATAATGAAGGTAATTTGGGAAATACAGTTTAAATTAATGTTTTTGCTTATTGTCATAATAATGAGCAGCACATCTCCATAGTCAACGCATCTGTTAAAAACGCATCAGATTGAAGCGGCTCTCATAATCCAGCTGCTGCAGAAGACAGAGCTGACATATAAAGTCAGCGGTCAGAGGATTAAAACAAAACATATAATTCAATTACAATGCTCATTTATTTTAATATATTTGTTATCCAACACCCACAGATCTTTTTTTTCCATCCAGAACCAAACCTGAAAGAAAAGAGACAAAATAACACCCATGAATCACTTTTACAGATCACCTGCTGGGTATCCGCAGGTACCCGACACCATGCGGGACTCTGGCACCCAGCTAACCTGTATTGCCATGTTTCAATTTTTTTACTTCTCTGACCTACCAACAGTAATTATGGTTGAGGGACTTTGGATGGATCAAATTGTAGCTGTAGGGAAGAGCCCTGTCTGACATGCAAGCATAGTGTTGAGAAATGGGTTTAAAATTTCGATTATTGACTTTTCTGCATTGAAACATCATTTTTCTTTCTTTTAAAATCTTTTTATTGATTTTTCTAGACATAATTTTTCAAGAGAGAATTTGGATACATCTAAGAATTGGTATTATGCCCCAACCCTAAGCTGTGTGTTACAGTTAGTATTAATACTTCCTGTGTTGTGGGAGAGGATGGTCTGAAGGTTTGTTACCTGTAGTTGTGTGCGCTGCTTGCCCTGTGGATGTTTATTAAACGTAGTGGGTACATTGGTGTGAGGGAGCTGGTGAGTTTTCAAGGGATTTTTTGGGTTACTCCCTGTTTCTTTTTTGTGGGATGTTCTTTCAAAGGGCATCAAAACTTAAAAGCAACATTGTGATGACTTCAGCTCTCACAGAATTGTCTAATCTCACATCTCATCTGAACACGGTGATACCTCTTCTCATCTCCCAGATGGATGTACTGGACTGACTGGGAGGAGGACCCCACAGAGAGCAATAGAGGGAAGATCAAGAAAGCTTGGATGGATGGTTCCCATCACCAAGTGTTCCTGACCAGCAAGACGGTGCTGTGGCCCAATGGCTTGAGTCTGGACATTCCTCAGGGTATCCTGTACTGGGTGGATGCTTACTACGACCGCATTGAGTTGGTTTATCTCAACACCACTCAGCGAAAGGTTGGTATCGCATTTAGGACACATCCTCACTAAAAGTTTTTGTTTGAAAAAATCTCCATTCATACTAAAATTCCTGAAACACATATCACATAACCATTCACATACACTGGGCATGCACATACAGGTGTAAATAGGAAGCAGATTGTCTACTCTGTGGTGATGGATGGATTACTGATGGGGCCTACCAGGGACAGGCCCAGGGGCCCCACTTGGCCTTCACCCGCAAAATGTCAGTCTAATTAATATAACCGAACAGAAACAGTCTCAAACAACCACAATTAGATGCAAAAGACCTACGATGACAAACAAAATAACCACAAAAAAGGGGAAAAAACAACCAAAAAAATAGACACAAAATGGCCTTAAATAGAAACAGAAGGACTATAAAGAGACACAAAACCACAAAAATATCTGTATGTCTTGCTGCAGGTAAGAGAGGCAATGGAGCATTTTGCATATCTGTGCCCAGGGGCCCATTCACTCATAATCTGCCCATGTGTGCAGTTGGTTGCTTAGTTACAGAAATCCTATGGTGATGGCGACAAGAAAGACCAGAAATTTCTTTGGTTAAAACGACAATCATGTGGAACTCTTACTTGGAGTAGCATATTAGTATAAGGCAGTCAAGGCGGGTCACAGATTGGAAGTCATTACAAAGCAAATACAGCCAAAAATTAGAGATGTACGGAGAGCATTACACATTGCTGAGGGAAGCTGTGGCAACGCTAAAGGAGTAAGATTACCCACACAAGAAGGATGAAATCACAAAAGGTACTTAGGCCTAACTAAAATGTTTTAGCTTGGTATGTTATGACTACAATTGAATTTTTTAAGATTTATTTGCACAAAACAGAAAACAACAACAACACAAGGCAAGGTCGCGTAGGTGAAATGAAGAAACCCCTAGACGTAACCGTCTAAAAACAAATACATATTAGTGTGGACATAGCTTTAGACTATGGTGTATTTGTTTATTTGCAGATGATACAAGAGATTCTACTCCACAGAATTAAAAAAAAGGCCAAATCAACAATTCGTTCGTTGGAAGGCTGGTAATATTTGGAAATCTAACCTTGATCTCTTTCCTGATTCTTCAGGTGGTGTATGAGGGGCAGGAGCTTAACCACGCATTCGGCTTATGTCATTACAAACAATTCCTCTTTTGGAACGAGTACCGTGGCGGCAGCATCTATAAACTGGACCAGGTCACTAAGACAGTCACTCTGCTCCGTAATGAGAGGCCACCCATCTTTGAGATCAGAGTGTATGATGCACACCAGCAACAGGGTATGCGTCCCCACTACTCCTTCATTCTCACTTCATGACTTGCTAATTAGTAAAATATATTGAAAAATTATGATAATACTCTAACTTTCATCTTGGTTTGTCTTTTCTTGTAGGCTCCAATGCATGTAGAGTCAACAATGGTGGCTGCAGCAGTCTCTGCCTTGCTATACCTGACGGCAGGTCCTGTGGCTGTGCTGACGATCAAATTCTGGATGTTGATAATGTCACCTGCAAAGGTACTTAGCAGCCTTACCCGTAGAAAGGTTTCACCAAAGATCAATGTGGAAGGTTAAGGAAAATTCATTACTCAGCAGGAGTTGAGGCTGTTAAAGAATTCTAGGCTGCACTTTCCATTTGCAGGCTGTACTATGCAGTGTCTCTGCCAAATTGGGAGAGAAGTTTTTTTTTTTAAAAAATCCTCTACCAATATTTTTGCAACTTTAAGAGGGATGAAAGCTGACCTAGGCACCAAAAGGCTTTGTTTTGTTTTGGTGCTCAGCTCTTGTCTCAATGGCCCAATTGTTTCTCCTCCTACCCCTGATCTCATCTACAGCCAACCCCTCCTACGTGCCCCCGCCCCAGTGCCAGCCTGGGGAGTTTGCCTGCAAGAACAACCGCTGCATCCAAGAGCGCTGGAAGTGTGACGGGGACAACGATTGTCTGGACAACAGTGATGAGGCCCCTGAGCTCTGCCGTAAGTGTACCACGTCATTGTCATGGTTACACAGCAACACATAGATAAACAAAAATTCTGTTTAAGTGCCTCAGCTAACGTGAACCGACAGAGCGCTAACTGCAGTTTCCAAGATTGTCTCTTTCCATGCAGCGTAATGTGGCTGTAATTTCACAGGCCAGCATTCTCCTCATCAGGCGATAGTGAGAACCAGGGACTCATATTTGTCTTGGATTCTCTGCCCTTTTTTATACTTCATTTGAAGTGACATATTTAAAGAGTGAGAGGATTATTTTGCAGGGTAACAGTCATGTTGATAGGTTTCCAATGTAGTAAGTCCCCACAGGAGGTCATTTGAGTGGATGTCCAATAAAATTTGTGGTTTTTGACAAACAAGAGCTAAACTCATGTTTTATGTTAAATGGTTAAAATAAGCCTCGGTGGTCATGGATGCTGAAAATGTATCTGAATGTTAACATTTTTGTTGAAAGACCATAGACTGTATAATTATCTTTATATGCTGTCTGTGTACAAAACAAACAAATGTCAAATCTTGAGTTAAGTAAAATAAGCACCGAAATTGTCCATTCAGAATCAAGTAAATAAAATGTGACACTGTGTATTATTGTATTGCATACATCTGCTGTCACATCAATTCAGATACATTTTATGAACGTAAAAATATAAGGTTATTGTCCACAAAGTCCTTCGTGCGGTGCTGCAGACACCGCAATCTTTGACAGGCAATGGTGGCGAACAGAGCTTCAGAGAGCTCGGGATGACGGTGGGCACACAGGTGTGTGGGCATGCGGGTGAGCAGGTGTCAACAAAAACATAGACTTATCATTGACAGTATTTTAACATCCAAAACACCAGCTTCACTCTCAGTGGTTCCTGTGACATCAGAAATACTTTCTAAATAAGTAAAGAAATGCAATGCCTCAATTCCTGTGATTTCAACACAGATTTGTTGTTCACAATTTGGCATTGCTGGGGAAAAGAATAGGGGGCGTACCCTAGACACGTCAGTCGTGAGTTTACTGCGTCCTTTTTATTTAATGGTCATGGTTCATACCTGGTGATATTGGCTTAATGATGTATCAAACTCAGAAGGTCTTAATAAACCAGGTAACCTGTTGTTCAAAAAAATGGGAATTAAAACTGAAAACTTGAAGTGTTCATGTATACTTTTCTGGTTTTTTCCCTCAGACCAGCACACCTGCCCAGCTGACAGATTCAAATGCCAGAACAACCGCTGTATTCCTCTGCGATGGCTTTGTGACGGCGACAATGACTGCGGCAATGATGAGGATGAATCCAACACAACCTGCTCTGGTTTGTACAAAGCTGGACAACTTTGTAGTTTAAAGAGCATTACAATTTTCATTTGTTTGATATGTAAGAGATTTGATTGTAGAACCTATGAAGCCTAATAGGCAAATGAACATTCACTGCAATACTGTCTGTGTGATTTTAGTCATGATCTGCATATGTGGTTTTTGCTGTTAGATGATGAATATTTACAACGCAGATGATCAAAGTTATCAGTGGTTAGTTAACGTAGTATTACTGAGAAGAAACTATTGAAATTAGAATATGAAATTAAAAGTGAAAACGAGAAATGTGGACCAATAGAAGTTGGGCAGGCAGACAAGTTGCAGCTCTAGCAGACATCTGTTAGTTTTGAGTTAATTCAGTTACGATAAGTGCAGCAGATGCCAGCATGAATTTACAAACAGTCCAGGGGTATTGATCTACAGCATCATTGACAATGGGCTGGAATGCATCGATGGTTCTTGGCTAACAGCGTTTGTCGCTTTTATAAGAGCTGCCTCTGTGTCTCGCATAAATTGAAGGAGATTAGAAATTGTCTTTAACTTAATTAAGATAAAGTAAACGTTTTGTTTTGGATTTACAACTATTTGAAGTACTTTTTATAGCAATAGAATATGGGAAAGTAGGTTGTCTTGTTGTGTCTTATTTAATGGTGATGAGTTATTGCAAGCTTTAATAAGGGATATTGCAAGAGGGACTTTTTACTGCCCTCACCTGTTTTACACTTGTTCCCCTGCCAGCTCGCACATGCCCACCGAACCAGTACCCTTGTGCCAGTGGGCGCTGCATCCCCATCTCTTGGACATGTGACCTGGATGATGACTGCGGTGACCGCTCAGATGAACCAGACTCCTGTGGTGAGTCTCTACTGCTTCTTTTTATTGTTGCTCATTCTCTTATAGTATGTTTTATGTTATTATGATTTTTACATGTCCTCTGTTGAACCCTCTTCAGCCTACCCAACCTGCTTCCCTCTGACTCAGTTCACCTGCGCCAATGGCCGCTGTATCAACATCAACTGGCGCTGCGACAACGGTAATCATCTTTTGAGACTTCCTATGTGGAATATGGAACAATGCCGTTAAAAATTAAAAAATATGTGACTCATTTTTGGTTTTGAAAAGAATGGTATGCAACAGTGTTTTTGATGGTTACAAGTTTGTATTATTTCTTTTTATTCTTGAAAGGGTAGTTTGAACTGATGAGAATGTAGGACAGACATATATAAGCTTTTGCTTCTGGCTGAAGCTTTTCAGTCACTTATTGTTTCTGTTGTTTGTACTAAAACACAAGCTACATTTTAAACCAATCCACAAACTAAAAATGAAATCTGGTGTGTGTTCATGTACAGACAACGACTGTGGGGATAACAGCGATGAAGCGGGCTGCAGCCATTCCTGCTCTAGTGTCCAGTTTAAATGCAACAGCGGCCGTTGCATCCCAGAATACTGGACCTGTGATGGAGATAATGACTGTGGAGACTACAGTGATGAGACTCACGCCAACTGTACCAACCAGGGTGAGTAGAGGCTGCAACACACTCGGCTATCTTCTGTGGTTACAAAATGCAGTTCAGGAGGAAACAGGTCAGAGTCTTGTGATGGAGCTATTACATTAGGCTGCATTTGTGTTATTTCTTGACAATATCCCAGTATTTGGGTGCCTTAACCTTTGCAGTTAGAAAAAAGACTATGAGCCACAGTTGAATGTTTAAACTTTTAAAAATATATGAAAAATGTAGACAGTTAGTTTAAATGGTCATGCATTACTTATGAAGTTACACAGAAGGCTTGTTACTTTTGCCTAATTATGTTGTATTAGAAAAGGGCAAATGCCAAGCTCATTGAAAACAACAGAAGATGAACTGAAATTACCTTGACAGTTTTTCTTTAAGTTGTAGTTGTTATGAAATTAATTTATAAATGTAATATTTAAGCCCTGTCTTTTAACTGATCAAACAGCAGTTGCAATAGGTGTACAGGGCAAAAGCCACATTGATTTTTACTAGCTACAATGTAACATTATATTCTTTAGTTGAATTTTGGACCTGGCTCTGCACTCTCTCGACTGTTTTTTTTTTAAGTGCACTAAACTTGTGTTCCCCTTACATTAATTTTGAAGCAGTAAGGTTACATTAATTCTAGGGTTGAATTTCCTCTAAATCCTCATGCTTACATTGACTTGAAATCCTCATTTTAAAGTTAATGTTTTAGAAAGAATCTGCAAGCAGGGAAGCATGCTCCTGCACCCCCTGAGATGTTTGCATCTATGTCACCTATTTAACCGCTGATGAGTTTTCACCCCTGGTGACACTGTGTGAAACTGAAACAGCTCTGCTCCTAAGAATTGTTTATTTCATGGCATTGTGTGTACACTTGCTGGGTCTAATAACATCATGTATTGTATTTCAGTGTGTTCACATGTTGCCATTTGCAGTTGTAAAGAGGTTGTCACAATGAAGACAGGATCACCCTCCTCCCCGATGCATTTCCTCTGCTCTGCATGCCCCTGCCTGCCCTCCGGCTTCCACTTATCATTTACAGCAAATCCTCTCTGTTGCTCTGTTCAGGATGTGATTATGTTTTGTGGTTAGATAACAATTAAACTCTTTCATGGTCTTGTGCAAATGGCGCAGATGTTTTGACTCTTCAGTCGTGATATGGACTTACATGTTCAGAGCTGAAAATAGCTGGTGGCTGCGCTCAGCTGATTTGGAACATTTGGGTTTGCTGTTTAACCACTCTTTGTAACAACCACTGAGGCAGCATCACAGCACAAGTGTCGCTCTCTTTCTTGAGCCTGCCTAGAAACATACACTCCTGTACACTGTGTGTGTTCTGATGTATGTACTGTTTGATCCATGCAGAAACACAGCCAACTGCTGTCAAGTCCCAGCATGCAAAAACGGGGCCCAGCGTGACCTGTTGGTCTAATGAGCAATCTGTGCTGTTTGTGTGTGTGTGTGTGTGTGGCTGTGTGTGTGTTTGTGGGCTTTCTTGGCTTGCCGTCTGGAAGTCATTAGCTGAAATAAAAAAGCAATACTATCACCTTTCCCTCCTGTATATTGTAGTCCTGTGCTGAAAGGTCCCCGGCCCCATTTCCTGCGTTAGCCGTGCCAAGAGCTGACCTTTGCCGTGAGAGGATGTCATTGTGCCACCTCCCCACTGGTGCCTTTAATCTGCCTCTGACATCAGTCAGTTAGCTGTGTGTGTCATTGTTGTTTGACTTGGCTCAGTCTCAGGTTGTTAACCCAGTGTCCCAGCATACCTACGCATTAATTAATGACTAGAATGGCCTATTCTTTGTTCTCTCAGTTTTTGGCCGAGTGTGGTGTGTGTGTGGTCTGTGCAAGTGCTGTTTGCTACTTGTGATTCCAGTCAAGTTATTTTTCAGTTGCAGACTTCTACCGATGTTTTATCACTTCTTTGACATTTGCTAAGCAACACGCTCCGTCTTTTTTGTTGGCTGACTATCATACTTTGTCTTGTTGTTTTCTCTCCAGCTACACGTCCTCCAGGTGGCTGCCATGTAGACGAGTTTCAGTGTCGGATGGACGGCCTCTGCATTCCCATGCGCTGGCGCTGTGATGGGGACACAGACTGCATGGACCTGAGTGATGAGAACAACTGTGAGGGTGTGACCCACATGTGTGACCCAGCAGTCAAGTTTAGCTGCAGGGACTCTGGTGAGGATGCTTTCAAATGTCTTAAGTACAGAGAGGAAAGCTATGATTGTAGATTCTCATTTGATGAGCAGGATTACATTAAATTAGATGGTGCAAACTTCCACCATTTTGGAGTGTTCAGTGCTCTCCATTCCCTTAAATGTCAGCACTATCAAGATGATTTACAACTGGTCAAGGACTTGAATTTGCATGCCAGATCACCCAAAGTTGTTGAGTAAATCCACTGATTGCATTGGTTTCTTTGGAATTAATTGATTTTTTTCTGGTATAATACCTGGTGTGACTATGCTTTAAAATGAGTTTAAAACTTATCTCTATGAATATGTTAAGATAAAAGTTTTAAAACAACACAAAGTTTAAAATTTATATTTTGTGATTCTGACAGCTCGTTGCATCAGCAAAGCTTGGGTGTGTGATGGTGACAGTGACTGTGAGGACAACTCAGATGAGGACAACTGTGAAGCGTTGGTGTGCAAGTTGTCTCACCACATGTGTGCAACCAATGACTCCATCTGCCTGCCTGCTGAGAAGCTGTGTGATGGCACTGACGATTGTCCTGATGGCTCTGATGAGAAACTCTGTGGTAAAACATTCTTTACACGCAAAAACCTTTTTACATAAACAGGATTCTTTTGTATTTTTATGTACTGGATTCTTTTGCTCTGTACCTTCCACACTGATGCTAAAAACAACAAACGGAGTTCTCCTGTCTCAGATGTATTCCAACTCTTTCATCTGTTTCTTGCCTGCAGACTTGTGCTCATTGGACAACGGTGGCTGCAGCCACAACTGCAGCATCATACCTGGGGAGGGCTTCATGTGTTCATGTCCCCTGGGCATGGAGCTGGGAGCTGACAACAAGACTTGCCAGATCCAAAGCTTTTGCGCCAAACACCTCAAGTGTAGCCAGAAGTGTGAGCAGGAGAAATCCAGCGTCAAGTGCTCCTGCTACGAGGGCTGGGAGCTGGAGTCTGACATGGAGAGCTGCAAAAGCACCGGTAAGGACAAACAGGGCCTTTTTGGCATTAAGAGTTTATTTTCTCCTACAAAGTGAAGAGTTTCTTTTTGGCTTCACATTGAGTGTACTGAAGAGTCTCTACAATTCTGCTTCTGCTGTATTTATATACAATTTTTTTAGCATGATTGTTGGTTACTGTTTGTAAACACGCTTACCGAAAATGAAAGTAAAGGCTAACCCCAGATTCACTCTTGTTCTGCATTTTGCCTCTCTGTATTTGCTTTTTTTTTTGGTATCCTGGATGACTGCTGGTTTCAGAAAGTGAGCAGCATACCGTACTTCAGTTATTCAGTTTTTTTATTTGAAAGGGACAGATGGAGGGGGAGACTTCCAGAGATCACTGTGGTAGGATTTGATCCAAGACCAACATGGATTTTTGCGAATCTGGACTTTGAGACAAGATTTACTGTGTTGAGACACTAACAGTTATGCGGTTACAACTTGTTTGCCTTCAGATCCCTTCAAGCCTTTCATCATCTTCTCCAACCGCCACGAGATCAGAAGGATTGAGCTTCACAAGGGGGAGTTCAGTGTGCTGGTTCCAGGCCTGAGAAACACCATCGCCTTGGACTTTCACCTCAACCAGAGCACCCTGTACTGGACTGATGTCGTAGAGGACAAGATCTACCGCGGGAAACTGTCTGATAATGGAGGTGAGGCAGCCAGTTAAGTACAGCTTAAGCTAGTTTTAGTTAAAGCAGAAAGATAGATGGGGTGGGAATGAATAGCCACTTAGGACGGTCTAATTTACATAGTAAGAGGTTCATTTTTCAGTGTCATCTTTTTGTCAGTAAAATAAAAATAGTAAAGTGGACTGCCCCTTCTGAGATAGCAAATTCGATTTGTGCTTTTGACTGAGCATTTGTCCAAAATTAACTTCCGCTGAGCACTCTGTAATTTCTCAGAGCCAAATGTTTTTTAAAAGAGTCTGTGGTCAGCAGCGGCGGTCTGTGACCCTGAATAAATGGCCAGGTCACGGTCGGCCTTTCCTGCTCCAAAACCCCAGGTCTTCTTGCCAATCAAGGTTGTGTTCCCAGCGCAGCACTTAGGGGGCACACGGAAGGCTTTGTCTCTTCCCATTTGTCTCAGTACTCCATGTGCGTGACTGCAGCCAGAACTCTGATGCAGTGTAGGAGGCACAACACACTGCAGTTCCAGTTCCCAGCCCTCCAACTTCACCATTAAAACAGGACTCCTGAGCAGAGACATTGTGACCAGCTCATAGATCAGCTCCTGCTGCTTATTCTTGAAGCCATTTCAGAATCTCTAAAGTTGCTGGCATACACTGTGTAGTATCAACAGCTTAACAGACACCCCTACCCTCACATCCACATAAAAAGGCAGCCATAACTCCAGCATTCCTTTAAGCAAACTGTGAAGACGGCATATCCCTCTCCCTCTAATTACTACTGGAAAGCCTTGTGAAGAACTTGTCTGATCACCCTCCAGAGATGATCGCACATTTTGGTTTGAACTTTGTCAGCATGAGAGCCTGTCGATTCTGGGAAATAATAAAAGAGTGGGAGATCAGGTGTTGGATGTTTGTTTTTTTTAAAGGTGGGGCAGTGGGGCTGGGAAGATAGTGCTGGTCGGAGCCACACTGGCAGACACAGCAGCAGTGCCATTCACTGACAGATTCCATAAGAGTAAAGAATTTCAAACAATTCACTGTTTGCCAGGGTTTTTTGCAGTGAGCCATATGTGCTGGCTGGAGATTTGCTGTCCTCATTTAAACTGACATGAGCCAAGCTATTACAACTGTATTTTTTCTACTTAAAATCACCACTATTATATAAATGTTATGAAATGCCACAAAAGGTTGCCTTTCCCAGTTTGCTGTTCAGATGTCAAATACATAATACATTTATTTAATCCTTTATTTAAACAGGTAGTCTTACTGAAATCAGAATCTCTTTTTCAAGAGAACACAGGTTTCAAAGTTAAAGAGCCAAACACCATCCAGGTCTGAAGTCCCTCTTTCTCTGTATCCCATTCAGCCCTGACCAGTTTTGAGGTGGTGATCCAGTATGGACTTGCTACTCCCGAGGGTCTGGCTGTGGACTGGATTGCAGGAAACATCTACTGGGTGGAGAGTAATCTGGACCAGATAGAGGTGGCCAAACTGGATGGGACCATGCGAACCACCCTGCTGGCTGGGGAGGTGGAACACCCCAGGGCCATCGCCCTAGACCCTCGTGATGGGTAGGAAGCAAAGATGTCAGGATTTTGGGCCTGTAATGATGAGCTGCAACACTTAATCAATTAGTTGTCAACTATTAAATTAATTGCCAACTAATCTGATAATCAGTGAATCGGTTTAAGTACCTATTTAAGGGGAAAGAAAGTCAAAATTCTCTGATTCCAGCCTAATTTATTCTGGTTTCTGTACTCCTCTATGACAGTAAACTGAATATATTTGGGTTGTGGACAAAACAAGATGTTTGAGGTTGCCATCTTGAGCTTTCAGAAAACATGATTGACAATTTTCACAATTTTATAGACAGATTAGAAACAGATTAATCAACAATGAAAATAATCTTTATTTGTGGCCCTGGTAATTACCCCTGAAGAAACTGAATACCTTTTAGCTCAGGATAAATTCTACTTACTGTGTTTTCTATTAAACTGACATGTTCTTATGTAATAAATCTGTAAAAATCCCTCCTCACATCGATTTATTTTCTATTGGCAGAATTCTTTTTTGGACTGACTGGGATGCAAGTCTGCCCAGGATTGAGGCTGCATCTATGAGTGGTGAAGGCAGACGCACTATTCACAGGGAAACAGGCAGTGGTGGCTGGCCCAACGGACTCACTGTGGACTACATGGAAAGACGCATTGTCTGGATTGATGCCAGGTAGCATTTACCACTAGAATATACAGAGTGCTCTCATTGTACTGCATCCACCCACTCACTCATTACATCACTGACTCGCTCATTCTTTTCTTTTTTTCTTTTGCGCACCATTATTACTTTTTAAATAAACATGCAGATGTGCTTTGCTTATGTAAAATAACAAATTACAGGCTTGTCTATTAACATGATCAAAATTCATTCATTAAGCTTATGCACGTTATGTAAAATATACATATCTCTGCCTTAATCCCTCTCCAGGTCAGATGCAATCTACTCCGCTATGTATGACGGTTCTGGGCTGATTGAGGTGTTGCGGGGTCATGAGTATTTGTCCCACCCTTTTGCTGTCACAATGTATGGAGGCGAGGTCTACTGGACTGACTGGAGGACTAACACTCTGGCCAAAGCCAACAAATGGACAGGACACAATGTCACCGTCGTCCAGCGCACCAACACACAGCCCTTTGACCTACAGGTCTATCACCCGTCCAGACAACCGCAGGGTAAGTTGTGCATAAATAAAGAGAAACACACACTCACAGACAGAGAGGGAGCCTCAGTATCTCAGATTCACCCCTGCCTGTCAGTGTGGCTGACTGATTTGGGCTTTAACTCAAAGGAGAATTGTGGCGAGCTCACAGTTCATTGCTGACTGCGTTGATTCACGACTCCTATTCTCCAAAGACAGCTGACCTTTCAGAGCTGCGAGACGTGTTGTCTCCATACACCGGCAGCAATTTGGACACCTCCTGCTGCCTCGTTGATCAAAAAGTCACCTCACTGTTTGGCATTTCCCATCGGCTGCATAGGAAATAAAACCCTCCTCCTGCGACTTAAATGTCATGTGTTGATCTCACAGGCGCACATGATTGACAAGATGACAAAAAGATTTGCAGTATTCTGTCACATTGAACTGTCACCTTGGTGTTTTGTAGCCAATGGCCATGAGATCCCATGGGTTTGTGAGCAGCAGAGAGGCACTGGGACCTGTAATTGGAGGCAGGAAAAGGGAGATCTCACAGAATCGTTGATTGACAGCTGCAACCAATGCCCATGACAGTGATAAGGCAACAAGCTGAGTTGACAGGACTGGCAGACAAAGTCTTTTTCTGCACTCTCACTTTCCTTGAGGGTCAGTTGATGGAGAGGTCCATTACACTTTTGACTCTGGAAATAGCTTCTCACATTAAACTATTGGCTCTGCGAGAGTGTAAAGGCTTCTTTTATGGTTTTGTGGAGATGCTTTTAGAAAATATGTGCACCACAATCTGCATAAGACAGTGTGAACCTTTAAAGGACAGTTCATGCCAAAATAAAAAATCTGTATTTTATCCTCTTATCTGCAGTGCTATTTATCAATTGTTTTGGTGTGAGTTGCCATGTGGAACTATTTTATACCTTACCTCAACACTTGCTGTATCACTGCGCATAAGAAGTGTCATCTACTCATTGACAAGAGGCTTGATCTTGTGACAGCATGAGATATAAATATTAATGGTGTCCTCCTCAGCTGAACTACCATAGTGGTGCTATGTGAGTGAGCAGCAGGTGCATGCTTTCTTCTACATATATGGTTGATGGGTGTATTTCGAAAGAAAGAAAAATAGTTCCTACATCAAACTGCTCAAAACAAGTAACCAGGTCATTATTTCTGAAAGGAGACATTGCTGTTTAGTTCTTCAAAGGTGCTTTTGGGCGTTTTAAGCACCCAAAAGCCAAGTGCCATTTAGTTCCATTATATTTGAGAACGGCAGACATCTCTACAGCCAACATCTCCAACACTCTGCAACTCACACCAAAACATTCTAGTTTGATAAATAGTGCAATAGGTAAGAGGAAAAATATGCATTTTTGATTTTGGGGTGAACTGTCCTTTTAAAGGAAATACATCTCCACCGTCTTCTTGTCTGTCTTTCTCTCTTTCACCACATTTCCTCTGACTTTTCTTTTAGCTCCTAACCCGTGTGCCACCAGTGATGGTAAAGGCCCCTGCTCCCACCTCTGTCTTATCAACTTCAACCAGACCTTCTCCTGCGCCTGCCCTCACCTCATGAAGCTGCAGCCTGACAAACGCACCTGCAAAGGTAAGGCAGCATATTGTTTCAAACACCTACAGACTTTTACTCTTACCTTGAATGAAATAAACACTCACACCAAATGTGTGCATGCAACACTGTCATATATATTCCATGTAATCAAAGAGCAAGAAACAGGCTCATTGTTTGCAGGAATCTTTTCTCATGACTGTCATGACTGCTACGGTGTGCTCAGGTCCCAAACGTGAAATCAACGCCATTAGCCGTCATCTGTTATGACAGAAGATCTAATTACGTCTCCTCTATTTGTGCCACACGACCTTCTTCACTCCCATTTTCATTTAATTTCATTTAAAAGACTTTGACAAGTGATGTGGCTCAGGTCTACATTTATTGCGATGTGATTTCATAAGTGGGTTTCATGATGGTTTTGAGGGGTAGCTGTGGGGAATCTGTGTGCATCTGCATCTGTGTGCATTTTAAACACTCTACAGAACAATCCCCATCTCAGCAGTTTAGATTTAAGGATAATTGGATTAGAGGACGTCTGATGCATTCCCCATCACCACCAGAATTTTCTTTAAATTCGGACACATTCACCACTGAGTTAAAGCTGCATGGATTCTTGACTGAGAGGGAGCCATTTGTTATCTCCTCCTCCCATCTCTCAGGAGGTAATCAAGCCTCAACAAGCCGAGCAACATGTTACTGACTGGTCAATTTGCCCCTCTTGAGCTCCTGTCTCCTGGGATCTAGCTGGTTCCACACTTCAGTTGAGCGGCTCGTACACTGAAAAGAAGCTAAACGTTCATCACAGTGTACATATAATAATGTTGTTGGGAAAATTCGAGCATGAGAACAGGTGTTTCCTTTACAGAGAAGTCTTAAACATTGTTATAGAGTAAAAACTGTCCAGAGATCTCTAACTTATTCGATATACATTTCTTCTTTCCTTCCCTCCTCCCATCATTTGTAGATAACATAGAAATTATTTATAAAAATGGAAAAGAAATCATTAAAATCCTGTTTTTATCCCCTCAGAGTCCCGCAAGTTCCTCCTATATGCCCGTCAGATCGAGATCCGTGGTGTAGACATTGACAACCCCTACTACAATTACATCATCTCCTTCACCGTGCCTGACATAGACAATGTGACAGTGGTGGACTATGACGCCGTGGAGCATCGCATCTACTGGTCAGATGTCCGAACGCAGACAATCAAGAGAGCTTTCATTAACGGCACGGGGGTGGAGACTGTAGTGTCTGCTGGTGAGAATGATTACAGGAATATCTGTCATTCAGGTTTTATAATGCTTTGTTTGTATACCAGTTTACAGATAAAATGTTCTTAACCTTTTCTACTGTGGCTCTCACATTTACCAGACCTTCCTAACGCTCATGGGCTGGCAGTAGACTGGGTGTCCAGAAACCTCTTCTGGACCAGCTATGATGCCAATAAGAAGCAGATCAATGTGGCCAGACTGGATGGATCTTTTAAGAATGCTGTCATCCAGGGCTTAGACAAGCCCCACTGTCTGGTGGTGCACCCTCTACTGGGGTGAGTGTTTTCTCCAGTTAGTACAGTTAGAGATGTGAATTCTCTATTTGATGCTCTTTTTCTGTTTTCCATTTCACTTAAGATTCCCTCCACTCCACTTAAAAAATGTGTTTTTTTTACATCCCCTAAAATGTCTGACCTTGACTGTACTGACTTGTATCTGTGCAAAGTTAAGAGTGTTTTCACATTCCTCTGCTGACAGAGGCAATGTCTGTACACTTCCCTAAAAGCTGAGATGTAAACTTATTCTGGGCAAGATAGGTTAGGTCAGCACAAATTCAAAAGCAATTGCTGTCGGATATGGGAAACACAAAGCGATTGGGTTACAGAGTTCAACACAACACTGGCAGAGAAATCTAAAACCTCCAGCACAGAGCGAACTTGTCAGAAAGGAGAGCGAGTATGCATTAGCATAGTGAAAGTTTTGACAGTAAACATGGTAGAGTGTGTAGTTTTTGGATGTAAACCGGACCACTGTGAACACATTGTAACATTGTGGTAGATAGAATTGTATATCTTGACAACTACTAGCCACCGCCAGTTAGAGAATATGTCTGCAAGTCACTGATTGTAGTGCACAACTGACTCCTAATCTGTATCTGGGTCTGGCTGGGGCTCAAACATGTATGGCTGAATCTTTTCGATGTTTCCTCTAATGCTAACACTAACCGTCTTGGCGCACAGCGCTCTTTCACCAGTCAGCATAGTGCCAGTAATGTTGTGCCAGTGTTGGAGAAAGTTGAAAGCAGAAGCAAGATCCAGAATGAGGGAGAATGAGTAGATCTGCCTCCAGACGCGCTTTACATTTTTAAAAAAAACCTTTCATGAGGGAAAAACAAAACTTTTAATGTGTTTGGAGGAGAACATCAATAAATTCTAGAGTTTTTGCTACATGGTTAAAACAATACATTGAAGGTTTTTAGGTGCAGCTGTTGTTCACTGGCTTCTGTTTCCTTGGCCTACTAGTTTTCCTGAAGCTCCTGTCAAGTCTCCTACCGTAATGCTTCTTTGGTAGAGCAGTGGTCTTCTCTAGAAAAGTAATTTCAGCCCCTAACATTCATATCTCTCCTCAGGAAGCTGTACTGGACTGATGGTGACAACATAAGCATGGCTAACATGGATGGTAGCAACAGCACTACACTTTTCACTGATCAAAAAGGACCAGTAGGTGAGCAGATGTACAATTTACTGCTAGAAATACTTGTCTGCATAATATTACTGTATCTCTATTAAACTCAATGGGGTAAAAGAAAAATAAATGAAATATATATATTTATATATTCTTTCCACTCAGGCCTCTCGATTGACTATGAGAAAGAGCAGCTGTACTGGATCAGCTCAGGAAACAGCACCATTAGCCGCTGTCAGCTGGACGGAACTAAACTGGAGATCCTGGAAGGTGTTAAAGGCAAACTAACCAAAGCTACTGCGCTGGCTATTATGGGTAAGATGATACTTCAAATGTGTCCTCTTTGTTTTCAAAATGTTGTGATCTGAATGTCAATAGTTATATTAAAGCAATTACACCGCTTATATTCTAAGGAGATCAATATCTCAAAGTCACTGGTCAATGTTAAAGGGATAGCATACAAATTTATAAATTTCTGTTATTGTAGGAGACAAGCTGTGGTGGGCAGATCAGGGAACTGACCAGATAGGAACCTGTGACAAGAAGGACGGAGGAAACTGGAAGGTTTTGCGAAACAACACCTCCCCTATGATGCACATGAGGATCTATGATGAGGATGTGCAGAAAGGTAAGAAATATCACTTGAAGAAAAACATTGCTGCTTGTAAGTAAACCCACACAATTTGGAAGAGTTAGAAAGCCAACTTAGATTAAATTCACGTGAGCCTCATGTTTTGAAGCGGATGCAAAATTCAGCAAATTGATGGTCGATTCAGCGTAAAACTAGAAAAGAAAAATATTTTTCTTTCTTTTTGGGCCTCACTGACCCTTTCCTTTTCCTTCAGCGGGAATAAACCTGTGTAGTAACAACAATGGAGACTGCTCCCAACTCTGTCTGCCCACCTCACCATCAACCAGGGCCTGCATGTGCACTGCTGGGTACAGCCTCAAGACAGGCAAGCAGTCCTGCGAAGGTAAGACACTGCGTCACAGCTACAGTCACACATACAGTAGGAATGCAATGTGTCCCAAAAAACAAAAACGTCTTGTCCTGTCTCTGAGCAGGTATGGGCTCTTTTCTGCTCTACTCTGTTCATGAGGGAATCAGAGGAATTCCACTTGACCCGGCAGACAAATCTGACGCCTTGGTGCCAGTGTCTGGCACCTCTCTGGCTGTCGGCATTGACTTCCACGCTGGTGAGTGACACTGAAGCACATCGGTAACTAGATGGCTTTGCTTGAGTGACATTTTAGAGCTGTCATTATCTGATAAGTGAGTATTTGTAGGATGACACAAAAGACTTCCTTATTTTCAGAGAATGACACTATCTACTGGGTGGACATGGGCCTGAGCACCATCAGCAGGGCTAAGAGAGATCAGACATGGAGAGAAGATGTGGTTACCAATGGCATTGGCAGAGTGGAGGGCATCACTGTCGATTGGATAGCAGGTATAGCCATAACAGATTTGGAATCCTACTGTAATTCACTTGTCCATATTACAGAAAGGACCACAGTGCTAATTTGCATCTCTTTTTGTTTCTAGGAAATATTTACTGGACTGACCAGGGCTTTGATGTGATCGAGGTAGCCAGGCTGAATGGCTCCTTCCGCTATGTAGTCATTTCCCAGGGCCTGGACAAGCCCAGAGCCATCACTGTCCACCCAGTTAAAGGGTAAGTCTCGCTGGCAATAGTTAAATTCTGCCTTTTGTAATACTGCTGTCTTAAGGTGCTTTCAACGTCGACCTAGCAGTGCTACTCTAATTCTAAACTCCCTCTAAAAAGTACTTTTAACTCATCTTATTTGTCTCTCTGTGTGTAGGTATCTGTTCTGGACTGAGTGGGGTCAGTACCCTCGTATTGAACGCTCCCGCTTGGATGGCTCCCAGAGGTTGGTCCTGGTCAATGTGAGCATCAGTTGGCCCAATGGAATATCCATCGACTACGAGGTGTGGACCACAGCTTACATCACAGCACTTAAGACCTTTCGAAACCCATTTTTCATCATAAATAAGTGTGTTTTCTAGTCTCTAGTTTGAACAAATCACAGTGGCTTTTTTTCCAAAGACTTGACCATTGGTCAGCTTTTCTTTCATGCAATGAGAATTATCTATATTTTTTACTTATTAAATTATAGTAGTGGTTTAGTAAATGCCCTGTGATTTTTATCAATTTATTTGTAGTATGTATAATGTGTAATAAACTCTAAGCATGTTGTAGCCACAATTATAGTTCAAAATATTTTGTTTATTCTGGGTCATTTCTACCAGTCCCTCGTATAACTACATTTGCCATATATATGTAGCTGAATAATATTTTAAGGTACTGATCTTTGAGTTTTAGAGCTGCCAGTTCTTATTTTTGCCAATTATGGTCACTTAAAATGAACTCTGCTTCGTCTCTGCAGGGAGGTATGCTCTATTGGTGTGATGCCAGGACAGACAAGATTGAGCGAATCAACCTGGAGACTGGAGAAAACAGGGAGCTGGTGCTGGCCAACAACAATATGGACATGTTTGCAGTGTCTGTTTTTGAGGAATTCATCTATTGGAGTGACAGGTCAGTTCGGAGCTTAATTCATTCCTTGAACCCAATATTGAACCATCTTTTTTCCATTGCTCTATTATTATCTAGCCATACTTGTTAATGCATGACAGCTTTTGAGTCATGTGGAAGATTTTGTATTTTATTGTGCGGTTAATTGACTCACAGTTTTGCTGTCTGTTGTTTAGGACTCATGCCAATGGCTCCATTAAGAGAGGCAGCAAAGACAATGCTACAGATGCTGTGCAGCTCCGGACTGGCATTGGAGTACAGCTGAAAGATATAAAGGTTTTCAACAGGGCCCGGCAGCAAGGTAGGAACACACAGAAAACACATACACTCTTAAAATGAACCAAAAACCTTAAAAATTAGCTTTTTTTGCTATTAAGTCGAGCAAAAATGTCCCCACAAGAACATTGGACCGCCTTGAGTTGGTCCTCACATGTACACAGAAAACCAGCCCATACACACACAATGATAAAAACCTTTACCACCCTACATAATCCACACCCGCCAGCAATCGATGAAATTGAAATTGTGTTTAACAAGGCTTATTATTTGTTTAAACAACACCCCTCATAAATGTGTCACACTCTCCCCAGGCACCAACATCTGCAAAGACAACAACGGCGGCTGTGAACAGCTGTGTCTTTTCCGTGGCAACGGGCAGCGCACCTGTGCCTGTGCTCATGGCATGCTGGCAGAGGACAACCGTGGTTGCCGCGACTATGACGGATACCTACTGTACTCGGAGCGTACCATTCTGAAGAGCATTCACCTGTCTGATGAGACAAACCTCAATGCGCCGATAAAGCCGTTTGAGGATCCTGACCACATGAAGAATGTCATCGCCCTCAGCTTTGACTATCATGGCGGTGGAGGGAAGGGAGCAAACCGCATCTTCTTCAGCGACATCCACTTTGGCAATATCCAGCAGATTAACGATGATGGAACGGACCGCAAGATTGTAGTGGACAGTAAGTATGGAGTCATCAGTAACACGTCATTCTTTTCAACACTTCAGATAACCCACAAAAGTCTGCATCACTTCACCCAAAGCTTTCCCTCCTCTGTCTGTCTACATATTCTTCAACTGTGTTGCCTTGTGGTACCATTTCTTTTATCCTTTCTATTAATAATTGAGTGTTGTCCCTCATCTGCTCGACACTGTAAACAGCCATCATCACGCATTTTGACAACACAAGCACCCAGGAGGATCCACTGTATGTACACACAGCTGCAGCTTCTCAACTAGAGGAGACTGACATCACTTAGGGCCGCCACTTGAAGAAGACACACTTGCACACACACACACACACACACACACACACGGGAATGCGCGCACACACACACACGCACGCACGCACGCACGCACACACGCACGCACGCACACACACACACACACACTGAAAACTGTGCTTTTTCCTTGTTTCAACACTGAAGTGTCTTTTAAATCCCAGTCCCTTTAAATGATTCAAGAGAAGGTTGCTGAACTCCATCCAGAAAAGCATCACATTTAAAAGCCCTGGACCCAAAGCTGTTCTTAACAAGCAACATTCAAAACATCAATTATTTTATAGGAAATACAGGAAAGCAAGTTGAATGCATGTGGTTAGCATGTTTATTGATGTTGTTTTGAACAGATTGTCAACATGATGGCTGTTTTTTTCCATAAAAGTTTTTCATCTAAGTTTATTGCAGTTGAAGGAGAATTTTATAGCTGAGGTTAGAGTGTTGTATTAGATCCAAATAAGACTTGGCAAACAATCAATCAATATTAACATATATAAACTTTTATGAGTTTATGAGTATATGACTTTTACTTAGAGTAGTGTTTATATAATCTTGCATACCTTTCCATATAGTGATTTATAAATATATAGAGTTAAGGTGAAGCATTAAGTGAGTAACGAGGTAGCAGTGTTTTTTCTCCAGCTAAAGAGTCAGTTTTGGCCTCTTTCTGAGGTTGTGTCCAGCTCAAAGGGCTGCACCATGTCCCTGCCCATTACATCAGGGCAACCTGTCAGACAGCCTTTGCACCATGCCCAGCGTTCTCTCCCCAGCTCTAGTAATTCTCGTCTAAACTTCTGAGACATGAACCCATACAGTACCGGGTTTACCACTGCTGCTGAGGATGCCAACAGTCTGGCCAGGATGGCAATGGTATTGTAGCCAGGGTAGCTTATAATGGTTCCTCCAATGTAGGAGAACATGAGAGCATAAGAGGGCAGCCAGAGGAGAGTGAAGACCAGGACCAGGAGAGCTGAAGTGTGAGTGACCTGGCTCTGGTAGCGCTCCAGCTGGGGAGCATTCCCCAGCAGCCGTGCATGTCGAAGAAAACAGTAGATCTTTGCATACATCAGTACAATGATGCCCAGTGGTAGAGCGAAGCCAAACATGAAGAGGGCGATGCTGTAGACGAGCTGGCTGAATTCAGACAGGAAAGCGAAGCAGTACACGGCGCTTGAGGCAGTAACTGTACGGAAGGCAAACTGCGGCGCTGCCAAGGCCGAGGCAGGGACCCAGAGCAGAGCTACTGTTAGCTTTATGCGTCGGTGCATTCTTGAGCGGTATGCCCAGGTGGGGTGTACCACTGTGAGGTAACGTGTCACAGCCAAAGCTGCCAGAGTGAAGACTGAAGCAGCTGAGCAGGCCACGCCAAGGAAGCTGATAGCTTTGCAGAGGAAGCTGCCAAAAGGCCAGAAGCCCAGGGTGATGGCCGAGGTGTGGAAAGGCAGGCAGAGCAGCAGCAGCAGGTCAGCGGCACTCAGAGCCAGTAGCAGGGTGTCTGTACCATGTGGGGGTTGACTTTCTTTCTTCCTCCTGCCATTAAGAATGGTGATGACCAGGATTTGACCCACCAGGCCAGTCACTAGAATTAGCCCATCCATAATGGGCACCAAAACCTTAATCAGAGCCTCATCTGCCCTGTGCACTCGGCCGCTGCTGTTTACTTGCAGCCCCAAAGTCTCCATGCATTCACAATAAAAGTCTAATGAGTAATTAATCCAATTGCATGTTAGTGTTAAGCATCAGAGCAGCATGTTCAAGCAGTGTCTTAGTGATGCATCTGTTTTCTCCAGTTCATGTGTGAAATTGTATTAATCACAGGTAAGAGCACACTCCATTAAGAGAGCTTGTGCTCTCATAATGATAGCAATTAGCTAAGCAGTTCAAAAAACAGCTGACATTTATAATCTGTGCAGTCACGGGAAAAGAAAACAGAAAAAGTATATTCCAGTTTGTTTCTAGTTTGGATGTAGAGCTGTGAGTGTGACATGCAAAAATTCACAGTCCATTATTATGCAGTAGGAATTCATTTTCAAGTACCTAGAAAAAGTCAATTGGTGGAGTCCGCCACCTAGCCAGGCATGCTCCTCCTGCTCTGTGCCTGATTGAATCCCTCTAAAACAGTGTCTCTCCTGATGTTTTTAACAGCGATTACAACTACTTGAAGATGACTGAATATGGCACTCTCCTTGAGTAAAAAAAAAAAAATAAAGAGATAGCCTGAAAAAAAGTGCTGTGTTGTGATGTTATCCAGTCAGGCTCAGAAAAAAAAGAAAATGACCTTAAAAAGCAGTCCTTGCACACTAGCTTTTCCTTGGCTGCATCAGCATGTCCTCAATAATCCAAGAAAGAAGGAAAAGAAAAAACAGAGAGATGTTACTGCAGCAGTTACCCTATTGCTGTATTGATTTCTTGAAGCCAGGCAACAGTGGACAAATTCATCCCAGTGGTTGCTAACAGGCATTCCACTTTAACAGCAGTCGATGCTACTTGATGCTAAGTGGTCACCGCGGCAGGAGGCATCTTGTCCATTTGGAATCTCCCGAGAGACTTGTAGACATCACCAGCAGAAGAGTAACTGTACTATTCACATGACCTTTGATCACTGAAATTGAAAATACGTAATAAATGATCTTAAATTGAACAGTTACAAAATATAAGTAATTCTGAGGTATCACTTGGTGCACTATACTACTCCTGGCAATGTCAGAGAGACGCTGCTCTGAGTGGCAATTGTCTTCCCAACAGATTTGCACCACTGTTTGCACAGTAAGCAGGGGCTGAGCTGATCTAGGCAAGGGGAGGGGGGACTGTGCTGTTACTTATTACATAATACTTGCTTGAAACTACGCTATTTCTCCCTGATTAGTGTGCGGTCTCCCCTTAACTCAAGCAGTTAATTACCCAAGTACACCTTTTTGTCATTTCTGTTTTGTATAGCCTGATCATTTAGTATGGAAAAGACTTTGTGAGTGGCCTTTTAGTTGCATTTAGTTTGGTTAACAAGGTATTCAGCCTTAACATTGTCCTGCATTAAGTTTGATTATGGTACGCCGTCATTCATTTGAAACATCTATTAAAGGGCGATTATTGATTTTCAGCCGGGAGCAAACAGTTGTGTGGAGTGTTCAGGTTTTTATTGTTGTCTGTAAGTGGTCATAAATGTGGTTGCTAGTGTGACCAAGAACAGATGGATGCACACATTGGAGCCCGTAAGCTGCAGTACAGTGTCCTTTTCCATGATGGTGTGAGTCATGTAGGCTCCAAAGTTAAAAATATTACTGCTACTTAGGCTTGGGAGATATGACCGCATTATAGTATACCAGGTTATTTAGAAATCTCAAGGGTATGATTTTCAGTACTGTCAAAAATACTGACATTCCTGTTTCTATTGAAGTGATATGGAGAAGCTGTATTAAGGCGATGTATTGTGGTGCACAGCACGTGCCACCAGAGGTCAAACTTAAATGGTGTAACAAGGCAGCTGAGCTGATAAAGATGGCGACTGTGAGTGGTGGGGATAACGTTACAGGACTAGAAAAATGCTGTCCAGCAACTGCAGAGAGAGAAGGCAGGGAAAACAGTGGTGGAGCCAGCATACGTTCAAATCTAACTTGATGAATTTAAGGTTTATTTCGACCAAACCAGAGCTGTTGGTTTTAGGAAGAGTGTTATCATGAGCTAAGATGGCTTTGGTGAGTTTTTCGTTTCTGTTGAATTTTAAAAATGTGTCTTTTGCGTCAAATTAGAAAGGCAATTAAGCTGGTCTTTTTTAAGTGAAAGCAGTTGTTTGGCTGAGGTTAGCTGGTTGGAAAATCTTAACATATCACACAACCCTAGACAGTGTCATACATTCAGAAGCTGAGAATTTTCTTTTTACACAACTTCCATGATGTGAAAATGACAAAGATAACAAAACCCCCCAAATACAGCAAAAAGACATGTCATGGGGAATCACAGAGGTGCAGTTTCGCCTCACAGCAGTTGAGTTCCCTGTGTCAGCATGGGTTTTCTCAAGTTGGGGTGAAAAAAATCAATACAGCATGGTATTGTAATATTTTGCACAGCAGTATTGTATCAATACACAGAGGCAAGTATAATTTACAATTACATAAATGATTAATATTGCAAATACAAATTTAACTTTTTGTTGCCTACCAGAATAACAAAATCAATTGCTTCTTCAGTTCACTAGATACATATTGCTGCAATAAAAATGACTGAAGTTAGATGAAAACTTTATCTTATTGGATAAAAACAGATGTTGACAATGTCTTTCCTTAATTCGCAGTTGAAAAAAGGTCATACATTGCATTAGATCCCAATAGATGTTATCAAAATACTCGGTATATTGCAAAACATTTAAAATGACAATAATATTGTATTCTGGCTTAAGTATCGTGATAATATCATATCATGGGGCCTCTGATGATTTCCAACCCCTATTTTTTTATTCTCCAGCTTCCTCCCACAGTCCAAGAACATGCAGGTTGGTTTAAATGGTGACTCTAAAATGCCCGTAGGTGTGAATGTGAGTGTAAATGGTTGTCTCTCTTTGTTTTGGTCCTGCAATAATCCAGAGTATACCCCGCCTCACCTGAGACCGTGAAGGCAATAAGCAGTTATAGAAAATGATTGAAATACGGCTATATAACGTATAGCCCAGTGAAATGTCAGGAGAGTATGAAGGTATGAAATATATATATACTGCCCCAGCCTGCTACTGCTGTATGTATTATAAGTGGGAGGTCACAGGACAAAAGGTTGATGGCTATCGAGAGCAGCTGTACTATCTTTGCCGTGCATGGCTGACTTCTTCACCCTGGCCTATGTCCCTAAAGTGCCTTAAGCTGTTCCAGTGGCAGTTTTCTTTCCAGAACAAGAAGTCATCATGAATGAAAGTATCCACAGGGAGCTGTATTTGTATGTGCAGGCAGCCGGCCATGAGATGATACAGACTCTTTAAACTCTCTCCAGGAACAGCAGGCGTGGCTCATACTCAGCTCTGTGTTGTACCATTTCCCATTTCTCTCTTTCACTTTTCTTTTTTAACCTTGTCTTTCTTCCTCACAGTGTTTCACCATTCATGAAGTGATGTGGGAAATTGGGGATAACCTTAAAACATTTATAGCTGCCTCTTTAATAAAGCCTCAACAGAGTTGGGGCAACTTGTGAAACTATACCAGTGATTAATGATTTGTTGAATTCTCGCTGATGATCCTCATTAAAGCTCTCTCTAACACCCTTGAGAGGTGATGTTTTTTTAAAGTGAAATCAAAAGAGTTCTCAAGCTTTTTTTGCTTTTTACATCTTTGGCTGGACAACAACAGAAGAGCTATTGCCTGAAAAAGTGATGGGTCCAAAATATTCACAGAGGGCTGACTTCTTCTTCCTGTGCTCCACAGATGTAGGGTCAGTTGAGGGCCTGGCATATCACCGTGGTTGGGATACGCTCTACTGGACCAGTTACACAACCTCTACCATCACTCGCCACACTGTGGACCAGAGCCGCTCTGTGGCCTATAACCGCAACACTGTGGTCACGATGTCTGGAGAAGACCACCCCAGAGCCTTTGTGTTGGACGAGTGTCAGGAGTGAGTCATTAATAATGAAACATGGTGTTCTGCACTGTATCAGGGCCCAGTTCCAATACTGTTTTTCTTTTATGTCTTTTGAACAGTAGATTTATTTTAGTTGGGTTAACCATAACGTTTATACCAAGACATTTTGGGAGCTCCCGCTGCACATCATTGTGTTTATTCCGTGTTTGCCTCCACTACAGTTTGATGTTTTGGACCAACTGGAATGAGCAGTCTCCAAGCATCATGAGGGCCTCTCTGAATGGAGCCAATGTGCTTGTGATCATCGGCACTGACATTAAAACACCAAACGGCTTGGCCATAGATCACCGGGCTGAGAAACTCTACTTCTCTGATGCCACACTGGACAAGATTGAGCGCTGCGAATATGATGGAAGCAGCCGTTACGTAAGACAGCCCTTTAATTCTTCCTCTGGCTTCACCGAGGCATTGACTTCCACTTCAGTGTTCTGTGAAATGATGCCCAAATTTTTGTGCTTCAGGTCTTGTTGAAGAACGAGCCTGTTCATCCGTTCGGCCTGGCTGTGTATGGAGACTACATCTTCTGGACCGACTGGGTGAGGAGGGCCGTTCTTAGAGCTGACAAATACACAGGAGGAGACATGAAAGTACTCCGTGCTGACATCCCTCAGCAGCCAATGGGCATCATTGCTGTGGCAAATGACACCAACAGCTGTAAGTATTGTTCACTGAAGTCACTGTAAAGTTCGTGTAGGTTGCTGCTCTTTGTCACTGGCAATATAAACTCTTGTTTTGCCATGGTTGAAAAGGGTTGTTTGTTCTGTTTTCCTCATCAGTTTGTCAGTCAGCCACCACTTCAGACTAAAATACCTAATCAAGTACTGGATAGACTGCCGCTAATTTTGCACAGATATCGGTCAAACTTTCAGGATGAACTGTTATCACTTTGGTGATCTCCTAATTTTTCTTCAGGTAAACTTTAATTTGTCCAATACCTTTGTTTATAATAAAATACCTCCAAAACAAATGACATTCTCATCAGCCTCAGCTGTTCATTGTCTTTAAAAACAGAAAGGACTTATAACCAAAACAGTGGTATAAAAGACCCAGGTCCAGGCACTCAAGATGGTTTGAAAAGCATTGAAGGTCTTTGATTCATAGGGTTAGAAACATTAAAAAATAAAAATACCAACCAGTATTGGCTTGCGCCATCTTCAGGGTGTCACACCTAGCAAATATTAGCATGCTAATTAGCCACACTAAGATAGTGAACATGGCAATATGGCTTCTACGCAGTGTAAAAAAAGTATTTAATATTACTAACCCTCCTGTATTATACTTTGCTCAGGTGAGTTTTCTCCTTGCCGAACAAATAATGGAGGTTGCCAAGACCTGTGTCTGCCTACATCCGATGGACGGGTCAACTGCAGTTGCCGTGGAGACAGACAACTCCTGGAAGACAACACATGCTCTTGTAAGAGAAAGTCTTCAAACATTTTTAGATAATGTTTTTACAAAGCGTCTTCTCAATTAAAAGGTTAAATGTTGCTGAAATCAAATGTTTTTACCTCTCCAGCACTTAATGTGTCATGTGGAAGTGTGGACGACTTTGAGTGTGGAAACGGCGACTGTATCAACTACAGCCTGACCTGTGATGGCATGGCCCACTGCAAGGACAAGTCTGATGAGAAGCAGTCCTATTGTGGTGAGTTCTTCATGGGCCCGTTAGTTCGTGAACAATGACCTATCAAAGGTCATCATTTTGTTTCATCATCTTCAGATACTTAGCTAATGGTTAAAGCAGTTTAGAATTAGTACAAAAATACAATAAATTATTATTAGATCATTAAGTGTGAGGGCTAATTTGTTACTGTAGAATATCCAAGGATAAAATTAAGACCAGGGAAAGAAATGTAAATTTTGAGCTAAGCTTGGGGGGGGTTAAGGGAATTTAAGTATGTTTGATACAGATTTGTAACACAGCTTATCAGTTTCATTTATGAAATAGTGATTTGTTTGCTTTGACTGGAAAATATGCAAAAAAATGACTTTGCACTTCAGCCAACTGCTAACCAACTGCTGTTCCTTCTCAGCCAATCGAATTTGTAAGAAGGGTTACAGGCGCTGCATGAATGGCCGCTGTATCGGCCACCAGTTCTGGTGTGATGGTACAGATGACTGTGGTGACCACTCAGATGAACTGCCCTGCAACAGTAAGCAATTAATGTCCATTTTATAGCAGCAATTGATTAAAAAAAAAAAAAAGCTTTAAGCTTCAAGCTTTTGATAGATGCACAAAGAGAAACTGTGTTCACCTTGAATGTGATTTTGTCACCGTTTGTACTGTTATGTCTACACATTACTGAATGTTGTTTTTGCTTACTTGATCAAGCTGCCTGTTATTCCTGATTTGTGAAACTTTATGTGCATCCTGCAGTGACTCTGTGCAAAGTGGGAGAGTTCCAGTGCAAAGATGGAAGCTGTATCTCTAACTTCAGTCGCTGTGACCAGGTGGTCAACTGTGAGGATGCTAGTGATGAAATGAACTGCCGTAAGTAATTTACCTCAGTGATGTTTAATAAAATTAAATGAGGGAAAATCTTTAACAAGAGAGAAGTCACATGATGGAAACTGACTTGAAGAAATACTTCACCCCCAGAATGACCATTTGTACATCAGTTACTCACCCTGTGTTACATTGAATTTGTAAGGAAAACTGTCTTTCTCACATGCCTCTGGTAAACTGCAGTTAACAACAGCAAAACTATATCAAAACACACATTTACAAACTCTTGTGCATCATAATCCAGGTCTCATTTTTTCTGTCATTTTTTCCAGTACCTCCCAAACACATGCACTTTGTGCTAAAAATAACACTTTTTGTCAGTGGAGTTAAATAAATCAAATTAAATTAAAATAGTAAGGTTTTAGCAAAAACTGATGTATTTTAGTTCTGAGCACATGACTTGATAAATGAGATTTGGATTATACTGCACGAGCTGTGAGTGTTTGTACACAGATGTTTTAATGTAGTTTTTCCATTGTTAAACACAGACCCATATGACATCATTTCATCAAGAAGTTTTTCAGATTTTGGATTCTTTGTTCACCCGAGGTAGACAAGAAAAACAGTGAAGATTTATTTACTAATTTTCTTCACTAATTTAAGGTAACACAGGGTGAGTTACTAATAAAGAACTGGTCGTTTTGAGGGTGAAGTATTACTTCAGTGAATTTCTTTGAAGTTAGTTATTAAAAGCTTTTTCCGTTATTCTCAGAGCCCACTGACTGCTCCCGTTTCTTCCGCCTGGGAGTGAAAGGAGTGTCCTTCCAGAGCTGTGAGAAAACTACTTTGTGTTATCTGCCCTCATGGGTGTGTGACGGCAACAACGACTGTGGAGACTTTTCTGATGAGAGAAACTGCCCAGGTTGGGCACTTTGTTTCCTCTCTAAAATGCTTTCAGCTTTAATTAAATTGTCAGAGATTCTACATTTCATTTCTCTCTCGTTTTTCAGATAAAAGGAAGCTTAAATGTCCAGTCAACTTCTTTGCTTGTCCCAGTGGTCGCTGCATTCCCATGAGCTGGACCTGTGATAAGGAGAACGACTGTGAGAACGGAGCTGATGAGACACACTGTGGTCAGTGTACCAAGTTGTCCTCTAGTACCCTTTTTTTTTTCTTTAGGCTTCCCACTACACATGGAAAAAACTTGTGGCTAGGGCAAATTAAATAATTTCCTCAAAATACTGAGCTTGTTTTCCCTCCTTTGCAGACAAATTTTGTACATCCACCCAGTTTGAATGTGGGAACCACCGCTGCATTTCCAGCCACTGGGTGTGTGACGGCTCTGACGACTGTGGCGATGGCTCTGATGAGGACCAGAAGTGCAGTAAGTGACATATAACTTACATGCACCAATGTAAAATCACTTTCTCCCACGCCCGGGTGAGGCATTTGACTGTATGCGTAAGATTTCCTGACATTATATTGTGATGTAACTTACCCATAATTACATCACAGAATCCAAGACCTGCAGCCCTGAGGCTTTCCAGTGTCCCGGCTCCCACATGTGTGTGCCTCAACGCTGGAAGTGTGATGGAGACAAAGACTGTCCTGATGGAGCTGATGAGAGTGTCAAGGCTGGCTGCAGTGAGTGGGACAGTTAATAACCCTGTGGAAAAATCTGTCCTCTCTGTGTTGTGAGTGAAGAGAAAAACTCTCCTTCCAACACAGCTCCATCTCCATTAACCAGAATTTGTACTTTTTTACTTCCAGTGTACACCAACAACACTTGTGATGAGAATGAGTTCATGTGCCAGAACAGACAGTGTATCCCCAAACACTTTGTGTGCGATCATGACATCGACTGCTCCGATGGCTCGGATGAATCCCCAGAATGTGGTGAGTGTGATCCTGGAAGAGAAATGCAGGAAGACTGAGCGGAAAGTTAGAAAATTCTGACCACAAAATAGCTTGTGAGAGAATGTGATTTGTGATAATTTTTCTTGTACCAACAACTGGGGTTAAAGTTAATGAGAAACATACTCTTGTTCTGGTATAGAGTACCCAACATGTGGTCCAGATGAGTTCCGCTGTGCAAACGGCCGCTGCCTTAACCAGAAGAAATGGGAGTGTGACGGAGAGTTTGACTGTCAGGACGGCTCCGATGAAGCTCCCAAGAACCCTCGCTGCACTGACTCAGGTCAGAATAAAAATCAGTTTTTTAAAATCACCTTTTACCTTTTACTTCTCTACCAACATTATAAAATATGAATCATATAAAGAAACTTCTTGTTCAGACAGATCATGTCCTGTTTCAGGGTGACACTAATGTAACATGGTGTTTGTAACTGATTTCAGAGAGGACGTGTAATGAGTCGGCCTTCATGTGCCGTAATGGGACGTGTTTGAATGAGACTCTGCTGTGTGACCGCAACGATGACTGTGGTGACGGCTCCGATGAACTCAACTGCTTCATCAATGAGTGTCTTAACAGTAAGCTGAGTGGCTGCTCGCAGCTCTGCGATGACCTCAAGATTGGCTTCAAGGTAAGCAGTCTAATTGGTTGTATAAGTGCTTTTTTCCCCCAATTTTTCAAGAGCAACTAAAGCAAATCAAATTACTTCTTGAACTCACTGACTTTAATTGGCAACCAAATGATGTACCTAATAGGCGCACAGTTACCTCACAGACAAAATGAGTTGCATGCTATTAATGGAGAGTTAGGGAGGACCTGAAGTAAAAAGGTTGGGAGCCACTCTCTTCAGGCATGCAGTTATGTAAGACAAAAACATGTTTTGGCTCTCTTTCTTGAAAGTAGGAGGCCGGTCTTCGAACAGCTTGAACTCTGTGTGAACTTTAATATCTGTGGTGTTGAGGCTATGGTCAGAGCTTCATTTGGAAATGATAAGGAACAATTTATACACCAATAAGATGCTCTTTTATGCTGACGGGGTTGTTGGTATTCAGAGTTTGCATAACATTTTTTGCACATAACTTCATCATTACAGATTAACCCTTGTGTGCAGGGTTTTCCCCAGAGTGTTACGCCTCTGCACCAGCAACAGCCAACAGACCTGTCCATTGCATTCTTGTGAACATGATATCACAAGAAGGCCTTGAGGGAATTCCCTCAAATTTGGCATAAATGTCCACTTGGACTCAAAAGTAAACTGTTTAGAGTTTGGTGGTCAAAGGTCAGGTCTGTGTGTGTGTGTGTGTGTGTGTGTGTGTGTGTGTGTGTGTGTGTGTGTGTGTGTGTGTGTGTGTGTGTGTGTGTGTGTGTGTGTGTGTGTGTGTGTGTGTCACTTCCTTTCCCCATACACAGGCACAGTATACTGCAAATTCTCACATGTTGGTGAAGGAGTAGAATTTGGAGGTGTTAGCGTGTGTTGGATTTCTTTTAAAACACAGATGTGCTTATGAGACGCGACAGTTTAAGCTGATTTTGACTAGTAATGAATAAGTGTTTTTGCCATGCCTTGTGGTGAGATGATGTTCATGCCACTTACTTGACAAACGCGTTGGATGTCAGCTTATTTTTTGTCAGCAGCAACTGGATTTCATGACAGTTTTGAGATATTAGTACTACTCCACATCGGAATTGGGAAAAAATTTGGCTTTTGCTGAAAGGAAAAACACATGTATCAGGTTGACTGACAGATATTTTATGACAGGCAGTGGCAGGCTCTTGTAATTGGTCCACACTAAAAGTGAGAAGTGCCAGGACTCATATGCAGTGGGATTGTGACATCTCTCCTGTGCTCTTTGCCCCATCAGTGCAGGTGTCATCCTGGTTTCCAGCTTAAGCGGGATGGGAAGACGTGTGTGGATATAAATGAGTGCACAACCACCTACCCCTGTTCTCAGCACTGCATCAACACACATGGCAGCTTCCACTGTCTCTGCGTGGACGGATTTGAACTCAGCCCCAACGACCCAACCACCTGCAAGTCCACGTCGGGTGAGGCTCGCTTGTGTGTTTTTTTGTATTTTGCTGGTTGTTTACAGCCAATTCAATTCTGAAGCAAATGTTTTCTGTCTGGTATTTGTGTGCAGAAGAGGAGCCCTACTTGATCTTTGCTAACCGGTACTACCTTAGAAAACTCAACCTGGACGGGTCCAACTACACTCTGATAAAACAGGTGAGACACACCAGTTCTCAGTTTAACCTACTAAAACAAACAAGGAGACGTTCTTGACGTTAGTGCTACATTCACCCGTTAATACTGTAACTTCCTCTGTTTCAGGGTCTGAATAATGCAGTGGCACTGGACTTCCACTATGCAGAGCAGATGATCTACTGGACAGATGTGACCACGCAGGGCAGCATGATCCGACGCATGCGTATGAACGGCAGCAACATGGAGGTCAGCGAGGAAACCTTTTTAGCCATCCAGCACATTAAACATAAATATTTACTCATTTTTATGAAAGTGTGTGAGTGTCTGACAGGAAACTTCATCATTGTCTAACCTTGTGACTGACTGACCTGGCAGGTTTTGCACCGGACCTCTCTGAGTAACCCGGATGGCTTGGCAGTGGATTGGGTTGGCGGGAATTTGTACTGGTGTGACAAAGGCCGGGACACCATCGAGGTGTCGAAACTCAACGGGGCCTACCGGACCGTACTGGTCAACAATGGCCTGAGGGAACCTCGTGCTGTGGCTGTGGATGTTCGCTATGGGTAAGAGCCTCTATTAGGTTTCTCAGGTTCTCATCTGGTTGTGGTAACTGCTGAGCTCTGAAATTTAAGATAAATTTCATTTAGATACTTGAACTGAATCACTATTTTATCCCCCGCTGGTTAGCTACCTGTACTGGTCTGACTGGGGCGACAACCCTCACATTGGGAGAATCGGGATGGATGGCACAAACAGAAGTGTAATCATAGAGGATAAGATCACGTGGCCAAATGGACTGACTCTGGACTTCATCAATGACCGCATATACTGGGCTGATGCCAGAGAGGACTACATTGAGTTTGCCCGCCTGGACGGCACGGACAGGCACACAGGTAACAGACCCGATCACATTCCGACACAGATAGTTTTTTCTTTCTGAATTTACACACTCAGAGCAACTTGGTAACTTTTGTCAGTGTGGGACTCCCACTGCATGTATTGGCCTAAATATTGGTCTATGAAAAGATATATCTATGTATGGGTAATTAAACATTTTTATGCCTTTGTGCTAGCAACACCTGTGGCCGAGGCATTATGTTTTTTGGCTTGTCTATATGACTGTTACATTCTCATGAGCCCTATATCTTAAATAGACTCTGAGGAAATTTCCTCAGATTTGGCACAGATGTTGACCAGGACTTAACAATGAACTGATTAGATTTTGCTGGTCAAAGGTCACTGTGACCTTACTAAACATGTTTTGGGCCATAATGCAAGAATTAATATATCAATTATGACAAAATGTTTGCACAAATGTCTAATAGGATAAAATGATGAAGTGATGACATTTTATATCCAAAAGGTCCACTTCACTGTTGTGTCACAGTGGTCTGCAAATACACTTTTCTGGCCATTTTTTCGATGCCATAACTCAGAAAGAGGAGGAGAGACATTTGGTCAAATATTGAATTGGAGACACGAATCTTGGGAGCCCCCCTTGAAACTGTGATTATTGCACTGATCTTCTGTGCTACCAAGTTGTGTGTAAAGCATCTACATTTTAGAAAAAGAAGCTTATTTGCAGCAATGTACATATTTGAAGCATTGTCAACTGCCATGGCTACATAAATCTGGACAGATATGGATGTAAACTGCAACGTGACTAGGAGCAGGCTTACCACCATAAGGCTCTAAGTAGAACGTACGTTTAAAATAAAAATTTATGAAGGCAGGAAGCTGTCAAATGCCACATAGTTGCATCTTAAACTTGAAAGTGACAGAAGATTCACTCAAGGCACCATTTTTTGATGCATGTATTTATTTGGTCTTATAAATAAAGCTGGTGGGGAACTGAAAAGCTTTAAGTGTCCACTTAACAGGAGAAATGGTTCATGACAAGACCACAGTCATATTGAAACAAGGAAGTGCAGTAACTGAATATTCAGCCGATTTGGTTTTACTGTGGCAACATCTTGTGGGATGACAGGCTAATGTGCTTGTCAGCTGTCTGAATGAGTTTCCCCTTGTCAAACAATCATGCATACATTCACATTCTTGTTTGTGAGCCACCAAGCATAAGCAGGCAGGTCAGATGGTCCTGCAGCACAGGCCCAGGGGACAGAAGCCCTTTTTGTTCTGATCAGCGAGGCCTCTAGCATGTATGACGTCCACATAACGCTCAGTTGTTTAGCACACTTGTTACAATAGTTGATATTGTGAGCCAACCAGGCGTGCAGAAGAATGCTAGAGCGCAGCTGGCATCTGCACTGTTTCATTTGCTAAGCTCTGCTCAACACATATAGATGTCTGTGGCATCCCATCACTTCTCAGATGAAGAATGTATATATGTGTGCAAAATAGTGTAGAGATGCTGAGTGTTTCATCTGACATAATGCTCAAACTGGAAAACTGCTCAAATAGAGGCATGTTGGAGGGAAAACTACAATTTGCACAAAACTACAATTCATAATAGAACATTTGACAGTCTTGTCTTTGCTTTTGGTGTGAATCTATCAATAGTTTGTCCAGGGAGTTTATTATTTATTTAAAAGGGTTCATATGTAGTTTCAAACATAAACGTTACCATTTGATCCACCGTACCGGATTATAGCTTTGAGCTGAATTGCATCTGCAGTCCCTTGGCAGGTAGGAACAAAGACACAACACAATAACATAATAACATCAAGTTGTAAAAAAAAAAAAGAGAGAGAAAAAGAAAAAGACACAAGACGCGCAATAAAAAGCTACAAACAATAGTGCATCACAAGTGAATGCTTCTCAGATTTAAAACAAGTTATGAGGTCCAGTTTATTCACCTGTCCCTCGAAGAACACACACACCATAAAAACACCAATGTGGCCTTGTGTGTGTTTGCCGAACAAGACATGACCTGTTTGAATTTAGATAAGGATTGACCAATGGGAACTTCATGCTAATCTGACTAATATCAGAGTTCGACCAGATGTTGTAAAACATGCTAACAACATGTTATTTGTTTAAAGCACCATACTTGTTATAGTCAATATCGAAACCATAGTCACCTAATCACAAGGTATTTTGAACTCTGTCCTTCATGTGTGTCTTTTGCGTGTGCCAATCCATGCGTGCGTGATGTGTTTGGACTGCTGTGTTTTACATCAGACACTAGTGGTGTGTTTCCATAACGTACCAGCCTCCAATACTGAGAGCAAACACATGAAATGACAAAAATATAGGAGCAGAAAAGGTGCAATTAGAGTGTAAAGCCTAATGAGGTGTAGAAATCATTACATAAGACAGAGACAGAGTGGAGCCACTGTAGCTGTGTACTCCACCCTGCCTCTGTTTTATATAAATAGTGCAAGAATGCCCTAACAGGTTTTTTTTGAGAAAGGTGTGATTTCTAAGATCACAAAACTGTTATTATTGTTGTTATTAAGGTTTACATTGCTCATTGAATTTCTGCAATATCATTTAATTTTTCTCATATTTGATTAGAATCTAGCACAGTAACAGTAGTACAGTACACATTTTTCCACTTCTCATGCAAATGTAAAGTCCTTCTGTTTGAGATATGAGAGTGTTAGCTTAGCAAAAGATGGATTTTTCTTGTCACAGAGCTGCACTGATCAGTTTTAGAAATCTGTTACTTCGTATAACAGAATGGCAGCTTTGCTGTATGTTACAGCACATGAACAATATGATTTGATGTTTGTCTGTGTCTCTGCAGTTCTCAGCCAAGACATTCCTCACATCTTTGCCATGACCCTGTTTGAGGAGCACATCTACTGGACCGACTGGGAGACAAAATCTATCAACAGAGCTCATAAGTCTCTGGGTACCAACAAGACCACCCTGATCAGCACCTTGCATCGACCCATGGACATCCACATTTACCACCCCTACCGCCAGCCCCAGGGTAAGAGATGCACTGTAGAAAGCATGTCGCAATGAATGTGTAAAGGTTCAGGAATTTGACAGAAAATAGCATATGGAATATCAGTGCTAGTTCACATTGCTGCACATTGCAAGTGTTAGCTGTGTTTAAAAAATCACTTTTAAACATTTTCCTACTGAAATCCAGATATCATAAAACCTCAGTCTTGTGCTGAAAAACATATCGGTGCAGTCAGCCATTAAAACATTTTCCCTCTTTCTGTTTCTCTCCCAGTTCTCAACCATCCGTGCCAGACGAACAATGGCGGCTGCAGTAACCTTTGCCTGCTCTCTCCTGAAGGAGGTTACAAGTGTGCCTGTCCCACCAATTTCTACCTGGCCAACGATCAGCGCACTTGCATGTCCAACTGTACAGCTAGCCAGGTGAGGATGCTGTGTAAACATCATCAGCGTAGACATGACTGAGTGACTACAGTTGATAAGTGGATTTTTATATCTCCATGTCTCGCATGGTCTTGTTTGATGAACTGCTTATGTTTGGTGATTGTCTGTTGACAGCTGGCTGGCTGCCCAGTGCTTTAGTAGCTAGCTCTTGCTTTGTCAACGGCGTTGACGCAGAGGAGCTCTGTCGTCATGTCCCATCGTCTCTGATTAATTTCCCTCTCCCTGCTGTAGTTTGTGTGCAAGAACGACAAGTGCATTCCTTTCTGGTGGAAATGCGACACCGAGGATGATTGCGGTGACCGGTCAGATGAGCCAGCAGACTGCCGTAAGTGTTTGGAACGATAACTAGGAGACGATAGTGTGTCACATTTCTGTGACATGTAAAATGTGTGTGATTCTGTAGGGAGGAAATAAAAAATAATTTGGTTTAAATATCCAGTGTGAAACTGACTAACTGATTTTTTTTCCCCATCACAGCTGAGTTCAAATGCAGGCCGGGGCAGTTTCAGTGCGGCACAGGCATCTGCACCAACCCTGCTTACATCTGTGATGGAGACAATGACTGCCAGGACAACTCAGATGAGGCCAACTGTGGTATGTATCTCCTTTTTAAACATTTCATTCCCAAATAATTATCTTAAATATGCTTCCTGCCCTGTCTATTGTTTCTTGAATACTACCATCACTACCATTTTACCACCGTTTTATTGTTCTAATGTTTTGTTTGTTTCTTTTTTTTGCATCACAGATATTCACGTTTGCCTGCCCAGCCAGTTCAAATGCTCCCACCCAAGCCGCTGCATCCCAGGCATCTTCCGCTGTAACGGCCAGGACAACTGCGGAGAAGGAGAGGATGAGAAGGACTGCCGTAAGTAGAGACTTTTGTCTTTGTTCAGTTGCATCATATACATTTTATGGGAGACAATGTCCACTGGTGTGATGAAAGTAAAGAATGTAAGTCATTATAATGAGAAACTTTCTCGAGATAATGAGTTTGTATATCAAAATAATTAGAAATGATACTAATTTGTAATTATTTTGAGAAATGTTCCTATTATTTTGAGATACTGAGTCATTATTATTTGAAGATACTTATTTCAAAATACTAAGGCAATATT
Source organism: Plectropomus leopardus (assembly GCF_008729295.1). Taxonomy (NCBI): domain Eukaryota; kingdom Metazoa; phylum Chordata; class Actinopteri; order Perciformes; family Serranidae; genus Plectropomus; species Plectropomus leopardus. The sequence goes on along the minus strand of NC_056470.1, from coordinate 18,162,633 downwards.
TTAAGCACGTTTCTCATTATTTTGAAATTCTAGGTCATTACATTGAGATAAGTCATATTTTTGGAATAGTAACTCATTTTGAGAAAGTCTTCCCTTATTTTGACATGCTTTGTCAATATTTTAAGATACTTAGTCATTATTTTGATCTGTTATTCCCTCCCACAGCTGAAGTCACGTGCGCACCCACCCAGTTCCAGTGTGCCATCACCAAACGCTGCATACCTCGTGTGTGGGTGTGCGACCGTGACAATGACTGTGTGGACGGATCAGATGAGCCCGCCAACTGCAGTAGGAATTCCATTTTAATTTGCATTTTGTTTATTCTGGCTCATCCTAATCAGTTTTCCAATGTAACCGCCCCCAAATGTTTCTCTCTCCAGCCCAGATGACTTGTGGTGTGGACGAGTTCAGATGCAAAGACTCTGGACGTTGCATCCCTGCTCGCTGGAAGTGTGACGGCGAGGACGACTGTGGCGATGCATCAGATGAACCAAAAGAGGAGTGTGGTAAGAATATCCTGTTCTTTTAAAATCAGACGGATGTCGCTGAAGAGGCATTTCTGGCACAGATGTTTCCAAATTTGACTTTGCTCTTTCTGTTTTTATTTCGTCGACTGTAACATTTTGTGTGATTTTTGCAGCTGAGAGGACATGTGAGCCGTACCAGTTCAGATGTAAGAACAACCGCTGTGTACCGGGCCGCTGGCAGTGTGATTACGACAATGACTGTGGGGACAACTCAGATGAAGACAAGTGTAGTAGGTGTCACTTTCACATTGGAGGCAATGTCTTCATACTGTCAACATTTGTTATCTCACATCGTCCAGTGTCACTTACACTCATGCCTCGTCCACTGGTAGCAGACTCACTTTCCACCTTTAACCTGTTAACTGTGCACACTAAGCTACTTGTATGGCACTAACATCCATTCACTGTCATTTCTGATGCATCTCACCTCATCTGTTATTTGTTTCATTTCATACTGTCCTGTTGGCGTGAGCCAGAGGTAAGTCACTCCACCTTCATATGTCACCTCTCTGCTGTGTGTCCTGCTGTCTTCACTCTCATGCTCCTGTCCAGCTTTGATCCCCACCCTCCTGTGAGAGTCTGAAAGCTTAGCTCCGGATAGATAAACTTTGTAACACTGGTGCTCTTTTTCCTCTATTGCCACTAGATGCAACTGTATAAGATTATTTTGATTTTTGACAATTACTACAAATATAATGTATGTAAACATACAAACACTCCAGTTAAATATGTTGTATTAAAACAACATTTAGACTTACTGAGCTCCTTTCATTCTCTCACATCACCTCATACAGTATCTACAGTTGCGATGCATAGATTGCAGATATATTCTCTTCCTCAGGTTTTTGACGTTTTTCCCCATTAAAGGGGTTTTGTGGGTCGAGGGTTAAATAAAATTGGAAACTGAAATTGGAATATTCACGGGCACCGGCGGTTCAGGTCATAAAAATTGACGTTTTTATTGATGAGGAATGGGTGAAATAATAAATACTTAAAAATAAGATAGAATAAAACCGTTGCCATTTTCACTTTATCAGAAAGAAGAATTTTATTTTTTAATAAATGTTCATTTATTTAAAATTAGTATAATATGTGAGCATATCATCATGCTCATTAATGATAATGAATTAATTAAATTCTTGCAGCGTTCAATGCAGCAAAAAACTACTAAAAAAGTGTGTTTCCATTAAGAGAGACCAGGTTTTCCGCAGATTCATAAAAAGTCTTAAAGGCATAGAATTCATCAATGGAAAAATAAGGCCTTAATTGACAGTAAAATGTCTTGGATCAATCCTTCAAAAGTCCAAAAATATTAAGACAGGGGAAGTGGTATTTTATGAATCCTTTTTTCAGACATTGCATTGTAAAACCTCAAAATACTTTGTTCTTTTCAAATAGTATGTTTTTTCTCATGTTTTATTTGACACTAAAATAAAATTGTTAAAAAAAGAAAGAAGGTCCTTAACATTAAGTTCTTCAATTTCATGTTTCTTTTTTCCTCCGTTATTGTAAAATTGGTCTTACAGTTTATTCCAACTGGCATTGCAAAAGTCTTAAAGTCAAACTTCCCTTAAACTGCAAGAATCCTGCAGATGCTGTGTGTAATAACACATGAGAACAAGCAGTGTAACTTCATTGATTATTTCAGAAGCTAAAACTTTAGATCTGTTAAGTTCATAACTACAGTTTTTATTTTTTCTGTTTAAATGTCCGACAATTACAGTGACATTACTGCATGCATGGAAACATTTACAAATACTGAAAGCACTCTCTCTAATCTTTAAAGTAAACTGTTAAAGAAAACACTCATTCATCAATATAATAATTCAAAAAGCAACAGAGTCTATGTGGACTGTTAAAGGGAAAGTGAAAAGCTGATGCATACACAGTGATCTAATTTGGAGAAAATAGTTCATTCTTGTGGGTGGATGATTTATGCATACACACGGATTCGGATGATGTCAGAGTCAGTCTGTGCATCATTAGTCTAGATTCGTCCTCTGTGGTCATTTGAGTCTTTGTCCTGTGTTTTGTGCTGAAGGCTAAAACATTCATAGCTCAATGCTGACTTTGTGTTATGTTACCGACCTCATCCCCTTGTCTTTCTTCTTCTGCAGTGCCTCGACAGTGTTCAGAAAGTGAGTTTGCTTGCACAAACGGCCGCTGTATTGCTGGAAGGTGGAAGTGTGATGGAGATCATGACTGTGCTGATGGATCTGATGAGGTGCAGAAACTAGAAATGTTTTGGTTTCATGAAAAATTATATTTTGTATTCATCTGGAAAAAAGTTAAATTGTATGCATTTGGTATTAATTCATAAGTATAAAAGCTGATCCTGTGGGATACGATTTTTTTCAGAACGGCTGTGATCTGAAGTGTGACAACGACCAGTTCCAGTGTAAAAACGGACACTGTATCCCCATCCGCTGGCGGTGCGACGCTGATCCTGACTGCATGGACGGCAGTGATGAGGAGAACTGTGGCAGTGCAGGTATCTTCCTGTTTGTTTATGCTGTTTTGAATTGCATTTCTTTCTACTACCATTCAAACGTTTTAACTATGTCTACCTATAAAAAAATAAAATGTATATTGTAATGAGACAGAAATGTGAAACATCTGTATGCAAAAGCCATGATAAAGTTTATCAACAACATCATTTGTAAAGATCTCTTCCTGTTTCTGCCATTTTCCTCAGCTGGACGTCTCTGCCCTCTGGATGAGTTCCAGTGTAACAACACTTTGTGTAAACCCCTCGCCTGGAAGTGTGACGGGGAGGACGACTGTGGGGACAACTCTGATGAGAATCCCGAAGAGTGCAGTGAGTGCAGGCGTGTGAATCATACACACACTAAAAGTCTGTCAGTCTTCATCTTTTGTCCTGACTTTTTTCTTTCGTCTTGTCCTTTTTCTCTGTCTGGCTTTTAGGGAAGTTCCAGTGTCCTCCCACCAGAGCTTTCCGTTGCCAAAACGACCGTGTGTGTCTGCAAGTGTCAAAGAGGTGTGACGGTGTCAATAACTGTGGCGACAACTCAGATGAACTGAACTGCCGTAAGTTGTGGTGTTGCTCAGGTTGCTGTGAAATCCCCTCCCTTCCTTAAACTTTTATTAAACAAACTGCTGACTGTGTGTGTTTGTGTGTGGTGTTTTATGTCAACAGAGGCTCCTCCAGCTGTTCCCACATGTGAAAAGGATGAGTTCCTGTGTGCCAATGGCAGATGCATCAGCTCAACTCTACGCTGTAACTTCTTCAATGACTGCGAGGACTATGGCTCTGATGAGATCAACTGCAAGACAGGTGCCTCATGTCAAAACTAAGATTTCAAATGTTAAACATCAGAAGGATTGGTTAAATTAAAAAAAAACAAAACACTGACTCATTTATGATTTTTTACTATGCTTATGTTCAGACACCAAACTGAATGACTGTAGGAGTAACAGGACTCAGTGTGGTGATGGAGACGAGGCCCACTGTGTCACTAATGGCACAGACTCCTTCTGTTCTTGCAAACCAGGCTTCCAGAAGACGGGACACCACACATGTGGAGGTACACATGCGCATAACACTGTGCTAGACAACTCTCTTCAAACATATAAAATATAAAGTGCTTAAAGTGTTTGGAGGAGTGGGAATGGGCTGTGATAATTTTTCTATTTAATATGACTATCATTTGGCTCCATTTTTCAGATAAGAACGAGTGTCTGCAGTTCGGAGTGTGTTCTCACATCTGCAACAACACCAAAGGCTCCTACAAATGCAGCTGCCACAAATACTTCACCAGGATCAATGACACCTGCAAGGCTGACAGTGAGGACCAGAACTACATCTGTTTTATATGCCCTTTATCCTTCCAGGCTACATACTTACAACTCTTATAATAATTGTTTTTGTAAGTTTCTAAAGCCATCCTTGCAACTTTTTTCTTTTCCTTCCAGGCATGAACAGCAGTCGACAGATACTCTACATAGCCGACGACAATGAAATCCGCAGCCTGGATCCCGGCATGCCCAACTGGCGCTACGAGCAGACATTCCAGGGTGATGCCAGCGTGCGTATTGATGCGATGGACCTGCATGTGAAGACCAACCGCATCTTCTGGACCAACTGGCACACGGGCCGCATTTCTTCCTATGAACTTCCGGGACAGTCCACATCATCATCATCCTCCTCGAGTGAGGGCAGGATCACCAACCTGCAGGTAATGCTGGTTTAAATGTGTGCAAGACTCACAAACACTGCATCATACTATCACAAACACACCAAACAATCACACGGTCTTTGCTATTCTCTGCTCGATCCAGATTAAAGAGCTGAAGATGCCTCGTGGTATAGCGGTGGACTGGGTGGCTGGCAACCTGTACTGGACCGACTCTGGTCGAGATGTGATCGAAGTGGCTCAGATGTCAGGCCAGCACTGCAAAACACTCGTCTCTGGCATGATCGATGAGCCTTACGCCATCGTAGTAGATCCACAGAGAGGGTGAGAGAGAATGCTGAGCTCTGTGACTGTGGCTTCAACGCAACAATCATATAAAATATATAATTTCTGTCATGGTCTTCGAGGCTGTTATAAGTTTTGTAATTATGTATTCCAACTCTATGTTTTCCGTCAGTACCATGTACTGGGCAGACTGGGGGAACCACCCAAAAATTGAGACGGCTGCCATGGACGGCACTCTGAGACAAACTCTAGTTCATGAAAACATCCAGTGGCCCACAGGTCAGTACTGCATTAGTCTTATCATAACTCAAGTTTTTACAGAGAAAGGAAATCATACATGTAGTGTCAAAAATATCAATTTATTCATACATATCATCTCATTGCCCACAGTATCGATACACTGGTACAAGGTGTGCTCTCTCTTTGTCAATGTTTACTACAGTCATTCTGTTTGTCTTTGATACTAACCAGAAAAGAACATTTGTAGTTGCCATGTTATAGTTTTGTTATATTTATCTTTTATTAAAAAAATAATAATTTTTTGTCCTCAGTTTCAATTTTCCCCATGATATGAAAAATGGTATTGAGTATTGATATTAATCAATATTAAGTATTGTATCGAAGTTGGAAATTGACATTATTGTGACAACACTACATGCGTGTTCTTTTCCAGAAACTTCCTGCGTCAGAGTCACATTATTGGGAGCTGTCCAGCAGAATGATTTATGTAGTTTATGACTTAATCTGCAAGGCTCTTTGACTTTGTCTCTACAGGTTTGGCTGTGGATTACTTTAATGAGCGCCTTTACTGGGCAGATGCTAAACTCTCAGTTATTGGCAGTGTTCGTCTGGATGGCTCTGATCCTGTCATTTCTGTCTCTGGCATCAAAAACAGTTGAGTTGTTTCTACACACAAAACTAAACAGTGTGAAAGTTTTAGAAATTTTATGTTAATGTTGCCTGCAGATTTTTCTCTTTTTAACCAATTTCTCCTTTTTCTCCCGTATTTCCAGACCTGCTCCACCCATTTAGTATAGATATATTTGAGGACTACATATATGGAGTCACTTACATCAATAACTTTGTCTTCCGGGTCAACAAATTTGGCAAAGGCACCATGGAGAATCTCACCACAGGCATCAACCACGCTACTGACATTGTCCTTTACCACCGTTACAAGCAGCCAGAGAGTGAGTGCCACACATACTTTTTCTGTTTTTCTACAGATATAGTAATAAAGTCTTGAGGTGTATATAATTTTAAGCTGTAAAAATGAACATACATCTGGTGCTATACATTTCATGCATTTTTTATTGGATGTCTTGTCTGTCTCTCTGCACCAGTGACTAACCCATGTGACAGGAAGAAGTGTGAGTGGTTGTGTCTGCTGAGCCCTAGTGGGCCGGTGTGCACCTGCCCCAACAACTTCGTGGCTGACAACGGCACGTGTGTGGAGAGACAAAGCCCCACCCAGTCTCCATTCTGTGAGTGTGAAACTACAGTGCACTGATAGACACACATAGGCAGTAGAGCAACAAACCTGCTTTCACTTGATTAAACTCCTGGGTGGTTTTCATCTGAGTATCAGTACATTCATAATAAATGGTGGGTCATCATGGTATTCCCCCACAGCTCCCCCCTCAGGGCCCTGCGATATCCAGTGTCAGAACGGCGGGAGCTGCTTCCTCAATGCCCGTCAGGTGGCCAAGTGTCGCTGCCAGCCCAGCTACACCGGAGAAAGATGTGAGATCAACCAGTGCAGGGACTACTGCAAGAATGGAGGCACATGCACTGCTTCTCATACAGGTAAGAGGACGACACACTCATACATGATGATTGATATATTTAACATAGACAAACCTGCCCAGACTTTCATGATCTTGTTTCATTATTTAGCAGATAAGCAAGAAGTCCTTTACCTTAAGGGACAAAAATATATGTTTTTCCCTTTAACAGCAGTGCGATTGATGAGTCTATTTAGATTGTTTGGTGAGAGTTGCAGTGTTGGAGATATCAGTCGTAGACATATCTGTCCTCTCCTGAATGAGATAGAACCTGGCACTCAGCCTGTGGTGCTCAAAGAGCCCAAAAAATACAATTGAAAAAAGGAATTATTCATGCTTGTAACAGTGCGAGATTTAAACGTTAATGCCGTCCTTCTCTGCTGAGCTTTGACGTTAACTAACTCAGTGAGTGCTATCTGGTTCCATTATATTCAAGAGAAGGCAGGCATCTTTACGGCGATATCTCCAACACTATGCAACTCGCACTAAAACAATCTAGACTGATAAAAGGCATTACTTTAATGTTAAGGTTCTTTCCTTTTCATGCGAACATATGTACCACTGCATCTCAGTTGTGTAAATTTCTGTAGAATTCAACAAGGTAAATATCTTGTGTAGTGATTTTGTTAGTGGAAATACACACGTCTGCCTGGAGGCTATTTAATAGGCTCTTTTCCTTGTGGGAAAATGTTTCTAAGTAGCAAAGTATTAGGTGAATTAAATATGTTATGGCAGTTTTGAAGTGAAATGAATATTCTCTTCTGGTGAGTAATTCAGGCCATTGATGGCAGCTGAGCAAACATGTTTTATTTGTTCTGAAAATCATTAGTGCAATTTCCACTTGTCTTTGTGATGTCTGTGAAAGCTCTCTGGAGTATTCATTCGTAACAATCCCAATGCCAAAGAGCTACAGCAGAGAGGACACGAAGCAGGTGATTTCGGAGTATCACCAGCTCTTGTTCTGTAATAGTTCTGCATTTTTTCTGTAATGTGTAAAAAAAGAGTACATTTGTAGTGACAGTAAGGTGAAATGAGGCAGAATCCTCAGTTGTTGAGGTACAACATAGGTACAACATTTGTATGAGCAAATGTAGTTCACATATGTATCTGAAATGTCTTTGAACTCCTAATTTATATCTTTCCTGTGATCCAGGTGCCCCAACCTGCAGATGTCCAAAGGGCTTCACGGGGCACAACTGCAACCGCCACACATGTCAGGACTACTGCCTGAACGGAGGCAACTGTTCCGTCAACATGGGCAACCAGCCAACCTGCAGCTGCCCGCCAGAGTACAAGGGAGACCAGTGCCAGTACAGTAAGTGGCAGAACTATCAAATACCGCTAGATTGTAAAACAGTCTGGATTCCCTGCCTCATAAATATGTATTATTCCATTGTGTTTCATGTAAAAAGATGTGTTTCACTTGATTTTCAGATATATCACTGATGTAAGCAAACCTTTTCTCACAAAACAATAAAAAAAAAGGAATTATCTATAATTGTTTCAGGGAAGAAAAAAGCCCAACTATGAATACAATCTCATTGTTTGAATCTGTGACAGTTGTTTGCATCTCTCACACGTTTTCCTCTACGCCCTTAGCTGATTGTGAAGGGTTCTGTCACAACGCTGGAACCTGCTTACAAACCTCCAATGGCACCAAACTCTGTCTGTGCACCACTCAGTACATTGGACACCAGTGTGAGCTGGACAAATGTCTATTCTGCGGAACGGGCAAGTGTTTGACGTCATCCTCAGGCGAGGTTTCCTGCAGGTGGGTACACTGTGGACAACGTGGACTCTGCACAAAGTAAATTAGTCTTAACATTTATTTTGAACTGTTTGGTGCCAAGTGTGCAGAGCCAGACTTTGATCCATGCACATCACACACCTTCAAGGCTACGTTGGTTGCAAAATAAGCTACATGGCCAAAAATATGTGGACAACAGAATATAGCACCCATATTTAATCACTCTAAAACCATACTATCAGTGCTGCTATGGGAGGACCCTAAAAGGATATTATTGAGTAACATCATTTTTTTATCTGTGTGTGTGTGTCTGTTTGTGTGTGTAGCTGTCCCAATGGTCAGACCCAACCCAGCTGCTATTCCTGTTTGGACTACTGCGCAAATGGACAGTGTTCGGTTGACACTCGCACACTGCTGCCTCAGTGCAAGTAAGATATGACACTCAGCACCAAATAATAATACACACATTAACTCACTCTGTCTTTTTCTATCTTTTAAACTCATGTATACAGGGCTAATGCCAATTCCCTTTTATTTTCCATTTATAATGTGCACACATCAGTTGAACCACAGTGTGTTAATGCACTTTATTGCTCGGACACTAAATGTATATGAGCGATTTCTGTTGGTAGCAGTATGTTTTTTTTATTATTAGTAGTAGTAATTATTTTCATGTGCATGTACAGACTATTGTAATTTGTAAAAAGAAAAAAAGGTTAATTTGTGTGTATGTTTTAGGGAAAGTGGAAATTATTTGAATATATCTAACATCAAGCTGTAGTTTCTACGCAATGCACGGGGAATTGTAGCCTCACGTATGATACGTATAGTATAGTGTTCCCATCGGTCTTTGACATTCTTAAAAGTTTTCGCAGATTTATATGTTAAATGTTAGTAAACAACCATGTTTTGCTGTCTGCCTGTGTGTGTCCTGCAGAAAGACATCAGCAGGGTTACCACTGGTCCTTGAAATCCTTGAAAGGATGTAAAAAATGTATTTTTAAATAGATATTGCTCATCTAAAGTGCTTAAATCAATGTATATTTTGTGCTATGATAAAAATTGAAGTTCTTTTGATATTATTTTACTTAATATTAGTGACAAGGTTGTGTTTCGCAGTCTGAGTGAGTCTCCTGCAGTTGCATTGTTGTTTCAAAAGACACCTGCCGCCACCTATACAGCACAACTGAGAAGTGTTCAGAGATTCAAACCTCTCTCCTTTTAATTATTGTCTGTCTGTAAAACATGTTAGTTGGCAAAGTTTGAGACAGATCAAGGTTAATTACTGTTTATTTGTTTTTTAAATGACATCTTGCATCCTTGAATTTGAAATGAGCCTGGAAAGTCCTTTAAAAGTCCGTGAATTTGATGTTGAAGAAGTTGTGGGAACCCTGCATCAGGCTTTTCTCCTCTCCCTGACTACAATGTTATCAAAGATAACGATCATACAAGGATATTGGCAGGTACTCGCTCACACACTGTATTATAACTCTGTCATTGTGTGTCCAGGTGTCCTGCAGACTGGAGAGGATACAGATGTGAAATTGCAGCAGCTTCTGTGGATACTTCTGCTTCTAGTGGAAGTAAGTCTCACAGTTCGGACAGTCTTGTTAGTGAAACATGCACTTTAGTCCTATTTGCTCACATTATTTGCTCACTCGCAGGTACAGCCCCCATCGTCATCCCAGTGCTTCTGCTGCTGTTACTGGCACTGCTGGTGGTTGGTGCCATCTTGTGGTACAAGCGGAGAATGCGCGGGTGAGTCCTAGACTCAGACACTTAAGATCCAAACTCCATTTTTCATCTGTTCCTCACACTATCTGCTATCTAGCTTCTCTTTCTCTTACCTTTTGATAACCATCTATTTCCTGTCTCCCAGGTCTCTATGGCCGGGCAAATCTCGTTCTCAGTGCTCGCGGTAACTTCATAGGATTACAATTCACCTGTTGACCCACAAATCCTGTCCCCTCCTTTCCCTAATACTCAGTCAGACTGGCCATGTTGTTTGTCAATCCATCTGTTTGTCATTGCCTGCCATCTCCTGTTTGCCTCCCACTGGGCTCCCACCCAGCACCACAGGGACGTATTGACTCTTATCTGAAGTAGCTCTGATGGTGATGCACAAACAATCGAACTGTTTCGTCCTTCTTGTGTCTTCATACCTTCCCTCGTTTACATGTTTAAATGTCAGGCATATGCTCTGTGCTTGCGGAGTAAAATATACAACGTTGCATCTATGGAAAATGTTTATGTGCTTGCAAACAGCCGAATATTTGCAATGTGAAAATCAAGCATTCTCCACAGCAGACATGCTGCAGTTTATTCTCTGGGTTTGATCAAATGACCTTTTGTCAGAAGCTCATTTGACAACCCTTAAGTTGTCTTGATTGTGTGGATTGTATGTCACTGGTACTGAGTCAGTACCTGGTTTATTCCAAGTTTGCATACTTTTCAAGCTACTGTGATTGTTTTAATTTAGGTTTTCTCCCAAAAGTAGCTCATGGTCATCTTTTAAAATCCTTAGATGATTGATCAGTTTGTTTATCTTTGTCTTTCTGCAGTGCAAAGGGCTTCCAGCACCACAGAATGACAAACGGAGCCATGAATGTTGAGATTGGGAACCCTGCCTATAAGATCTATGAAGGAGATCCAGACGATGACGCTGGAGAGCTCCTGGATTCAGACTTTGCTTTGGACCCAGATAAGGTAAAATCGCTAGAGTAACCGGGATATTGTTCTGGAGAGACTCTCAGTTCTTTGACCCAAGTTTGTCTTGGGGTGGTAGCAAAAACCCTGTTAAACTAAAAAAAAAAAAAAAAAGTCAAATAGCCAGTAAGTCAAATAAAAACTGAAACTCTGCAAGGATTCGAGACGGAAAATGTTTTGGTTGCTGATAATTGGGTGAACTGACCCTTTAAGACACAAAATGGTTTTTTTTGTAATTTGAATGACTTGATATGGAAGCCCCGAGGGGCAAGTGAGAAAAAAAAAATGGTGGTAGTCCATTTTCTAAGTTCAAAAAAATTTTTTTTTCATGTGTGAAATAAAGCATTTTGCATTTTGAAGATAGAACATGAACAAACACAAATGCAGTGTACTCTAACTGCAGCAAGTGACAGTGATCACTATGAGCATAACCTTTTATGTAACATGAAAGTGCTCATACATCAGAATTTGAATCATAAGAAATGCATGTCATGTTTAGAGTGCCCAGGTGGTGCGCTTCAGCTTCTTGTGGTCAAAATGAGTATTACAAAAAAAAAACTTTAAAAAATTAGTATTTTCCTCCCTGAAAAAAAATCACTGGTTTCCACACATGTAGAAAAAAATCTTGCCAATCACAAAAAAACCCAATTTCTCGCCAAAAAAAAAAAATCTTGCAAAAAACCCCAAAATTCTTGCTTTTTTTTTTTTTGTCGCAAAAAAAATGTCACTTTATTTCACACATGAAAATTTTTTTTTTATGAACTTAGAAAATGGATCACCAGAATTTTTTTTTCTCACTTGCCCCTCAGGGCTTCCGTAACTTCACCTTTCCAAGCACAAAATGCACTAAATGCTGCTTTTGACTTAAAGGCATTTCTACCTTTCTCCTGCGCTTTGAGTCACCATGTAATTTTCTTTGCTCTGTAGCCCACCAACTTCACCAACCCAGTGTATGCCACCCTGTACATGGGCGCCCACAACAGCCGCAACTCTCTGGCCAGCACAGATGAAAAGAAGGAGCTTCTCTCCCAGGGCGACGAGGACATGAGTGACCCGCTGGCGTAGAGCTTGGCAAGGAATGAACTCTGCCAACATTGCCCTGCCCGAAACAGTGCTGAGCTGACGAGCGCTCTCATCTTATGCCTTTACCAACTGAAAAGAAAAGCAACAAAAAAGAAAAAGCGAGAACACTGTATAAAATGTATAAAATGAAGGACTACTTTTTTAAGTGATTGCAGTATTATATTTTGTTCTTTGACAAAAAAAATCCTCTGGTGACAAAAAGGAACCATTTTATAGACATTTATTCAGTTCTTCTTTTTAATTTTGCTCACCTCCTCCTCACAACTCTCCCTCCCCTCTCACGCATATAGCCACTACCTCTGTGCAAATGTAAAAGATAGAGAGATACAAATGGCAGTGGAACAATTTTAATTTTTTATTTTTGTATGAATTGTATAGAGGGAGAGGAAAAAAAGAGAATATTGTTCCATCCTAGAAAATGTTGCCAAGTCTTTGTTGTTCATAAACGAGAGGAGAAGTGTCAGTGCTCACTATGAATGCTTCCTGGATGCTGGTTCAGCTTGCATTGTGTGTACGTTTGCTGCTGGAGGTCTAAAGGGGGGACCGAGGCTGGGAGAGTACACACGGAGGACTCGGCATCGCAGACGGTGTCTGTTCTGTTTTCTCAAAGAACTACATTCAAGTGATTGTCTTTTACCTCCTTGCACAGACTAAAGTTAAATATATATATTTGCATATATATAAACAAATATTAACAAAGTGTCTTGAAAATATACCCAGGAATACAAACATCAGTAACAAATAGCAGTCTGTACTTTTTAACAGTTTTTTTTAAGTCATTGTATAATTGACATACTTTGTGTCAGCAATGAATGAGTCAATGGCAGTGTGCGAGTGTGCTGGATGAAGATGATTGTAACAAAGTCCACATTCCAGGATGAAAAAGTCTGGGATGGATATCCGTGGCCTTGGTTTAGCCTACTGCAGGACACTCTGGACAGGAGTCGGATTTAGCTCTGAAACTGTACTAGAAAGTTCTTTTTGGGAGTGACGACAAGCTTCTGTGAATTTCCAGTCATCACTGAAAAACAATCTGCGACGGTGAATTAGCTGGTTGCGTTTGGCTTTTGTTCCTTGTCTTTTGATTGTAAATGTACTTTCAGGAAAGGCCGGGGAGACCGTTTGATGGTACGTACTTCTGTGTGAGATTGAGTTTGTTTTTGTTTTTTTTTAATTGTATGTAATTACATGGATGTGTAATTTAGTTAATGCGCATTTTTAAGTGCATTCCCAGGAACGGGACTGATCAGCTTCCTGATAAGCATTCCTTTGTTAATTCCTTTGCCTTGCTGCTAATGCTAACCATCTGTCTGTCTGTTCAACTGGTTTTTAGTCTTCAGTGTTGCTCTCTGTGTGTCTAACTGCTCATCACGCTGCTTTTAACTGAGCTTATCAGCCATACCTGTCATTCATATCACTCTGCATGGTGCTCTCACACACGCATCCTAGAGGAAACTCTGGCTTCGCCCCTCACCTCCTAACAGTATTCATCACTTTTTTTTTGCATCCTGCTTTGTTAGATTTTCATCCGACCATGTAAATTAGAACAATCATATTTTCAGTTGGAGAATTTCTTTTGGTGGCAAAAACCCACATGGATATTTGTGGTTCTGATTGTTTTGTTATGATTCTATTTCTTTTTGATATAAGAAAATTAAATGGATTTTTATAGTAGAAATGTACAGTGGTTCTGTCTGTCATTTGGAGAGATGGAGAGGAAAAGCAAAATCATTATTTCTGGCTGGAGTGCATCAGAAGTGAAGTATCCTTTAAAAGCAAAAAGAAATAAAACATGAACATGTAGTAAGCATTTGTTTTGAATGTTGCTTCATCAACGAAAGCATAGTCTTTCTTTTTATCAGGGTTCCTAAAAATCCTTTAAAATTCCTAAAATGTATTGAATTCATTTATGTAAAAATAAGGCCTTTAATAGGGCTAATAATTATTATTATCCAAAGTATGACTTGTCTCGACATGCTATTTTATGCAGTTTTCAGCTGTTTTTTGCATATTTTTTGAAAAACATGAATTATCAGCTGACATTCCTTTGTCTATATGAATTATGTAATGCTATGTGTCACTCTGAAATATCTTTCTACAGTGAAGACAGACTAACCTTAGGTCCTGGTATGTTGTCATAAGTAAATACATAGACTACTTTACTCACCCCTAGAAGGGGAAAAGGGGACACACGCCACGTCATTTTTCCGACAGGCTATTTTATGGTGTTTTTGGCTGTTTTTACAATATCCTATGCTATAGCATGTCTCCGCATGCTATTTTATGTGTTTTTCAGCTGTTTTGGGGAAATGTTATAGTTTGGCACTTTCTGCCATTTTTTGGACATGCCAAATTATGGTGTTTTTGGCCCTTTTTGCAACTTTCTATGCTATGGTGTGTCTTAGCAGGCTATTCTAGGCAGCTTCCAGCTGTTTAAGGGACATGTCAAATTTTGACATTTTTCGCCATACTATAGTATAGCATTTTCTGTCATTTTTTGACATGATATATTATAGTGTTTTTGGCCCTTTGTGCAACTTTCTATGCTATAGCGTGTTTCAGAAGGCTATTTGTGGCGGTTTCCAGCTGTTTTTGCAACACTGTATACTATAACATGCCTTTATATGCTATACTAAGTGGTTTTCAACTGTTTTTTGGACGTGTCAAATTTTGAATTTTTTGCCTTGCTTTTTTTGCTCATTTTTTCAACATGTCATTTTATGAGATTTTTGGCTGTTTTTGGATGTTTTTTTCAAAACTGTATGCTTTAACATGCCTTTAATTGCTATAATAAGTGGTTTTCAGCTGTTTTTTGGACATGTCAAACTTTGACATTTTTCGCCATACTATAGCCTTGCTTTTTTGCTCATTTATTAAAAAAAAGGTGGTGACTGACTTGTTGGTATGTTTTTGGGTATTTTTCTAAGATAACATGCTTTCCAAACCTGCTGACCGCCAAAATTGTTAAACTCGCCAAAAATGTACTAGTTATAAAAGCCAGAGACTGTAAAAACAGGAAATTATTGTTGAATTTTTAAATTTCCGACGGTCCTTGAACATATCATGTAGGATGAACACCATGCATTTTCTCTGACTCAAATGCATATTTGTTTTTTGGTTTAATATCTTAAAGTTTGTGTCTTGATTGCAAAAAACAATAAAGAAAAAGTATGTGGGCTTTCTCTGCAGTGAAGGGCTTCCTTAACTGTTGTCATTGATTTCAGCGCGGGAATACCCCCTTAAACGGGCCCCGCCCCTTTGTGACGCAACGAAGCGTGAAACGGAAGTTTTCAAATGTCAGAGGTGGGCGCTAATACTCTGTTTGTCCGTTTGTTTCGCTGCTGCTGCTCGGTAAAAACGCCAAAAAATAAAGTCCAAAGTCGATTTAAAATCAAACAGAGGCAAAATTATCGTCACAGACGTCAGTCCGGATCGTGTCTGTAGAACTTGAAGCGCGGTTGGATGTGTTTTATGTAGGGGGTAAGCTAGCTAAAGTTAGCCGTGGGTTAGCAAACATGACGGAAAAAGTTCAAGTCGGGCGCTATGAAGTGCGCAAAAACAGAGAGAAGAGGACATTGTCATGGACAGTTTTGGGAATATTTTCGTGTTCAAACATTGGACAATGTGGACATATCACAAGGGCTCCAGTGAACTTGGTGTCATTTTTGCCGGATTGGATTCATGCTAACAGCCGCCGGATGAAAACATCGTCGGTAAGTTGTTTCATATTAATTGCGTGTCTTGCTAAAGACTTGTTATAGATGCTGGCTTTTTGGGGCGTTTTTTTTCAATGGCGTTGTTTGTTTGTGTTTGTGTTTCAGACCGCCCTGTCTGCTTGGTTATTGTGTTAACCCCTTAGGGACTGCTCAGTGCAGTAATGCGCTGTAAGTCTTCATTTTTTGACAGTTTGGCTGTGTTCAGGTATTTTGGTTACAAAATCGTGGTATTTCCAACTTAGCTCCAATCAATAAGTCTAAAATACTCTCTTTTAAATTCATACCGTTAAATGCAAAACAAGCAAACAACTGAAGCCCATTCAAACTGCAATTTTTGACCCCACCGCCATTATTGACGTTGCTTTCACAGCTGGTTGTTGATGATGTTGTTGTTGTGTGTTTTGATTGTTTAAGCTTTATGGCTGTATGGTTATAACTTTTGGGCCTCTAACATCTCCGAATATGAAACTGTATACTTATTTGCCGTCTGTCCTTGGTTACAAGCCCTGCTAGTTGCAGCTATATTTTTTTAATCCCTTGTCTCAGTGAGGTTTTGAGTATTTTGGTAAAACCCAAAACACTTGCCATGATTCTAAAATAGTCTTTCAGCAATTGTGCTGCTTAAATATCAGCACAATCAAGCTGATATGAGCTGTTTCCTCCTGTTTCAGTCTCTGACAGGGGTGCCCAAACTTTTTTAAATGGGGGGCCATATTAGATATTGGGAAAATCCCTGATGGTCAGCTGCATCTCGCGTCATACAAGTTATAAGTGAATCAACATGATTTTTGCCCCAATGTTGTGTTGTTTTGTGTTGAATCTGCAGCTTTTTGTTTTTGGGGTTTTTAGTTTTTTTGCATTGTTTCTGGTTTTGCTGTGTGTTTGCTGAGAAAAAATACTCGATACACACAATATTTATACATTTATATTTTTTATATTTTAAACTTACATATAAGTTTTATACATTGTATTTTTGTATAAGGCAAAGTTTTATATTGTACACACTTTTTATAATTTATATACTTTATACACACTGCACATTATCCATATTGTAATTGAAATATTCATATATTTGTGCTAATATTGTCTGTTGTCTGTGGATTAGCATTGAATGCCAATGGTTTGCAGTAGAGGGGGAAATTATCATAACCTTACTGTACATGCTCAAAAGTTGAAAGATAAAAACTATTTCCACAGCCTGTTGACCACGACTTTGATATCAAACATTCTTCGCAATACGAACAAAATACTGGAAAAAAAGAAAGAAAGAAATTACAGTCTAATGTGCGAATGCATGACCCGTCGATGTTGATGAAGCATGTGTCCTACGAACTGAGCAGGAAACATTGTTGAACAATTTACAGTTGCTGAAGTTTCTTGGGAGTTGATGACAATTTTGTGATATTTTTCTAAAAGAAAATTGACTGAGAAACAAAAAGCACAAGCCTCATGTTAGAATTACAAGACTGCCTTTAAATCAAACTTCTGACCGAGCTCCAAATTCTTCATGTAACTCCTTGAGTGCACTGCTGTCTTTTGTTTATGTAAACACATGGCTGCCAGTTGTTTACATGCTTGATTACTGAAGTTATAATTACATTTTATTAACGGGAGAAGTCCAGGTTGTCAGTCGCTGTTCTCGGGTAGATGTAGCACCTTACCGTCTCAACAAGTGAGCCCTCAGAGCCGGGGAGGCTGAGCAGGAGGTTTTCCAGAAGTCGATGACAATCTTCATGTCACTGTTATTTATTTTTTTAGTTTATTTCCACTCCTTTTTCAGTATCAACTTTTTGTCACCATTTTATCTGGGGAGGGGGGGAGCTCCATAGGAATGAGGAAAAGTGAATTGTCCCTGTAAATAATGCCTCTGTCTGTCCTCTCTGTGTGTGCCTCTCAGGTCAGGAGCGTATTGGCATTGATTCCCAGTACAAGCAGGAGGAGAAGGTCCAGTTTGTGATTGACTTGGTGTGCACCATGGCCCATGCCCTCCACAACATGCAGATGGACCTGTGTCCCAAAAACTTCAGCATCTGCCCCGAGATGGACCTGACAGGAGGGAGGAAACTGCTCAATTACATCTGCAGCGTCAGCTTCAACGGTAGGTTGAAAAACGCTTCTCTACTTCCGCAGTATCTTGGGGATCTTGGCAGGCACGATCGGGATCAGGGCTGGGCAGCCGGGCAGCATGAAGGGGAGGGTGCCCTGGGCGCTCTGACCCCTGGCATCATAGGTTCCTCTTGAGGGGCTACGTCCCGTGCATCCCGAGGGAGGATGTAGGACCTGAGGTCTCTTCCTTTTTCTTCCCCTGTTAAAGGGGTTCTTTTCGAGAGTTTTTCCTCAGGTGATGTGAGAGTCTAAGGGCAGAGAGATGTCGTATGCTGTAAAGCCGTCTGAGGCAAACCATGTTTTGTATTAATGGGCTTTAAAAATAAAGTTGGCTTGATTGCCCAGTAGGGACCGCAAACGCTCTTTATTTAGAATGGTAGAGAATGTTCGGCTGCGGTCAAAAAATTCAAATAATCTCCTTTCCACTTTTCCATCTTCTCCACAGAAAACATCACAAGGTCAAGGAAAGATGTGAGGGAGACTTCATCAGGACGTAGGGAAAGACGACTCCACCTCTCCTCGGCTCTGTGATGACGCGATGGCTGGTGTTATTGATGAGGGTCTGCTGCGATCAAACTACAATGTTCAGATGATGGACGACGAAAGCACATCCTCACGGTACTGGCTTTTATGCAGAAGGTTGTTTTTTTTTCTCGGCCAGCGAAGCAAAGGTCCTCTTGAAATTGCTAAAATGATTAGCACCGAACACCCCTATTAAAATTGAAGGAATGATTATGAGAGCCCGAGCACCACCCCCAGGGCAGATTTTTTTTCAATAAAAACTAGAATATCCAAAATATTTTCCTTAAATGTTACCAAAAATTAACTCGAAAAATAAAAGAAAAAAGGCAAAATCCTTGGGGAAAAAAATCTGAAAAATGTTTTTTTTTAAATAGACAAGAAAATGTAAAATAAGTAAGAAAAATACAGCCATTCGAAGTTTTGTGCCCCTCTCCTAAGCCAAAATAGAAATAATAAGTCATACATGCCTCCCCTCTCAATAATAATAAACAGTCCCTAAGTTATATTTACACATTCAGTTTTAATCCTCCTCTGAATTAATTAAAAATATAAAATAAAAGTATATAATCTAAAGTGAGTTAAAGAAAAAGCCAATGAGGAGTGTTTGTGGTTGTGTCAGAGAGTGTAGGGGCTTAAAAATTTGCCTTAACCTCATGAACAAGTCCTGGAAATGTATTGGTAAAAATGTATATGAACCCTGATACTAAGCAGGACGGATTAAACATGAATCAAGATTCTGTTACTGGCTATTTCTCACCTTAAATGTTTTCAGTAACATATTTTAGTGTACTGTTTAGCTGTAGTTGATCAATTTTTTGAATTTGTAATATCCTACACATAATGCTTTATAGATATGATCAGTTTGCTTTGCAGAGCTGAAACACAGACAGAATTTGTTTTCAAATTGCTTGATTGCAATTTTCAGCAGGATGAGCTACAAAAACAAACAAAAACTAATAACATCAAGACAGTTTGGAAGATGCAGATGGTTTGTGTTTTTGTGTGTGTGTGTGAGTGTAAAACACAAGATGTCAATATAATACTAAATATTTGCAGTCAGCTCAAACTCAAAGAACAGTGACAGACTGAGAGATTATCAGGAGAAAATAAATAAATAAATAAAACAGGAAAAAACGCTCAATGTTTGTTTCTTTCTACACGGAATATCCCTTTTACCAACTCTTCCCACCTCTCCGTCCCTCCCATACACAAATCAAATAGTACTCAACAAATAAACAAACAAAAAGAACACGCAGTGGAATAAACAAAACTGCGACACAACAGTCTGCACTCCCAGTAGGTCAGAAAATCTGGGGAATAAAAAGTTTCTTGTGTTTGCTGTAGCTGAGGAGCGCTTGATTTCAACATCTGAAGTATTCTTTGTAACTTTAAAGTTAAGTCCTTGAATATAACCTAAAATGTATTTATTTTAAATGGGTAGTCATGGAAACCTCTGCAGCAGGGCGGTTTTATATGGCTCCCACAGTCATGAAATTCCTGAAAAATGCAAAGTGAGAATAACTGATTGTTTTTCTATTCATTATTATTGTTTATAATATCCTCATAAAAATTCCCAAATCTGTCTTAATGTACGTATTACGAATTGTTTTCCTAGTATTACCAGTGTAAAATCTGATATTAACAAGCGAGTAAAGAGAGCAAGCACTAGCAATTTTTTGGAGAAATGTGTATAATAGTGTATGCACTTTCTGTGGTTTTTTTTTTCAATATGCTAATTGACGGTGTTATTGGCCCTTTTTGCAGCTTTCTATGCTATGATGTGTCTCAGCAGGCTATTCTAGGATGTTTCCATCTGTTTTCAGGACATGTCAAATTTTGACATTTTTAAATTTTTTACTATAGCCTTGCACTTTGTGACATTTTTTCAACATGCCAAATGCCATTTGCTGAGTGCCCCAGCTAATGGCATAAGCTGTTAAGAGATGAACTATCTATATGAACTTGCGTGTTGTGTCCTATAATACGCAAGGCCTGCGGGTTGGACACAATGACTGAGACAAAGAGCGTCGTTTTGTTGTGGACAAGCTGTTGGAGAATTTTGATATACTGTGTATTCAGGGGACATTTTTACCTAAACAGGATTTGGAAAGACTGAATGTTTTACATAATGACTTTTATGGGGCGGGTGAACTGACCTTGGACCTTACTACTAAAATAGTCTATGGCAGGATCTCAGGTGGAGTTGCCATCTGATGGAATAAGAAGTATGATCAAATGGTTAATGTGATAAGATTGGATGTTGACTGGGCGATTGGACTGGAAATCAGCTGTAAAGATAAAAAGTTTGTCATCTTGAACATCTATACACAGTTTGAGTCTCCCAAAAATATTGACTACTTCAATAGATGGGCCTGTCAAATGTCTAACTCTTTGTTAATCACCTAATGCACTTTGGTTCTGATGGTGGCTTAGTCCTCTGACGCCTGATAATAGCTGTACTTATATCAGTGAAGCTTGGCATACAACCTCATGGCATGACGTGTGTATATGCACAGCTGATGCACATGACTCTATAGAGGACATGAAGATTAACTATGAACTGGCCACTACCGACCATGTCCCATTCCCAATAGTTTTAAATGTAGATAATCTACCCATGTTAACACATGTAAAGAATAATACAAATACTGGGGCGTCCGGTGGCTTAGCGGATTAAGCAGGTGCCCCATGAATAATGGCACTGTCCATGCTGCAGCAGTCACAGGTTAAAGTCCGGCTCACAGCCCTTTGCTGCATGTCATCCCCTTTCTCTCTCCCCTTCACACTGCTGATCTGTCCTGTCTAATAAAGGCACAAATGCCCAAAAAAAAAGTATAATACAAATGCAAGGAAAGTGGACTGGTCCATTTTAAAGAAAAAGGATCTTAATGAATGCGGTTTTCAGACTGACACTTTATTGGGGGATATTGAGCTACCAACAGATGCCATAGTGTGTTGTGATATGAATTGTAAGAACCCTAAACAGAGTACGGAGTTGTGCATATTTTACAATGCTATTTTAAAGGTCCTCTCCTTGTCTAGTAGGCCTTTCTATAAACATAAGGGCAATAAATGAAAGGGAAAGCCAGGCTGGAATAACTATGTAGAAGAATTACATGCTGAAGCTAGGAGGGCATTTAAAGCATCAGCAGAGTCAGGCAGAGAGAAACATGACCCTTTGTTTGGTTATAAGAAGCGCAGCATGGATAACATAACTGCCAAGCACTTAAAATTTGCTAGTAAAAAACTGTATCCCGTGTTAGCTTTGTGCATCACAGTTTTTTTAGTCCATGGAATCCTGCCAGACTCTGTTATCTGTCATACTAGTGCCTGTTATTAAAGATAAATCTGCTAAACTGAACAGCTCAGACAATGACAGGCCCAGAGAGAGTCCTCTTGTCCAGGCTGGAGCAGGCTACCTGCACTACCGATAATCACTTTGGCTTTAAACGTGAGCATGGCACTGATATGTGCATTTTTGCTTTAAAGGAAATCCTTGACAAATATCAGACAAAATTCCACAGTGTTTGTTTGTTTTATTGATGCATCAAAGGCTTTTGATTGTGTAAATCATGAAAAATTATTTAGGAAACTATTAAAAAGGGGGGTTCCTGGATTCCTTGCAAGAATCCTGTTTTTTTGGTACGCACATCAGACATTCTGTATCTGCCCCATTTCAAGTGAATAATGGTGTCCGACAGGGTGGTATTTTATCTCCGTTCTTATTCAGTATTTATGTGGATGACTCTGGGTGTATGGTAGGTAGCTCTCTAATCAATCAGCTTATGATGCAGAAGATTTGGTCATTTTGTCTCCGCACAGTGCTGGACTTCAACAGTTATCCAGTATGGCATAGATTTTGACATCAAATATAGTGCAAATAAGACCAATATCATGATTATCAGAAGTAAGGATGGCAGAAAATTGGTATTCCCTGACTTCCTCTTGTCAGGTACAGCTCTTAAGGTGTGTGATGAGCTAAAATACCTGGGCCGTTACATCAGCAGTGATCGCTCAGATGATAGGGATATACTCAGACAGTGCTGTAAGTTATACGCACAAGGTAACATGTTGGCTCGTAAATTTTGATGTGTACGCAGCCTGTGAAAATCTCTCAGTTCAAGCTCAAGCCTTCTGTACGCCTCTGTATACGGCCCATCTGTGACGTCGCCACAAAAAAGACAGCTTGCAGAGACTAACTGTGGCCTGTAATGACAGTATGAGGCTGCTGCTTAAAGCTGCTCGGAGTTCTAGTGCGAGCCAAAGGTTCTCCAGTGTTCTCCAGTGTTGGTGTTCCTTCTTGTTCTGCTGTAATAAGAAATGTGATTTATAGATGTATATGTAGAATGGGAAAATCTGAAAATGGCATTATTTTGGCTTTAGCCAATCCTGTATTTGAAATCACTGGCAGTGATGCTTGATTCACTGTGGTATGTATGTATGCATGTATGTATGTATGTTATGCATGTATGTATGTATGTATGTATGTATGCATGCATGCATGTATGTATGTATGTATGTATGTATGCATGCATGTATGTATGTATGTATGTATGTATGTATGTATGTATGTATGTATGTATGCATGTATGTATGTATGTATGTATGTATGTATGTATGTATGTATGTATGTATGTATGTATGTATGTATGTATGTATGTATGTATGTATGTATGCATGTATGTATGTATGTATGTATGTATGTATATGTATGTATGTATGTATGCATGTATGTATGTATGCATGTATGCATGTATGTATGTATGTATGTATGTATGTATGTATGTATGTATGTATGTATGTATGTATGTATGTATGTGCATGTATGTATGTATGTATGTATGCATGTATGCATGTATGTATGTATGCATGCATGTATGCATGTATGTATGTATGTATTAATGTATGTATGCGTGTATGGACCTCTGTTTGAACTGAGTCTTTAATAAAGTTTTGAATTGAAGAATTGAATTAATGTTTTTGCCCTTTTTGCAAGTTTCTATGCTATAGCTTCTTGGCATGTATTTTAAACTGTTTTCAACAGTTTTTATGTTTTGGAGTCAGAAATCAGTTTTTATGATATGGTGTGTTGTGGCAGGCTCTTCTGAGCAGTTTAAAGCTTTTTACAGTTGTTTTTGGGAAATGTCATTTTTTGACATTTTTGCCTTACTATAGCCTTGCATTTTTGGTCATTTTTTCAACGTGCACAATGATGGTGTTTTCGGCCCTTTTTGCAACTTTCTATGCTATAGCGTGTTTTGGCAGGCTATTTAATGCAGTTTACAACTATTTTCAGCTGTTTTTGGGAAATGTCCTATTTTTGCATTTTTGCCTTACTATAGCCTTACTTTTTGGTCATTTTTTTCGACGTGCAAAATTATGGTGTTCTTGACGCTTTTTTAAACTGTCTATGCTATAGCGTGTTTTGGCAGGCTATTTCAATGCAGTTTACAAGTATTTTCAGCTGTTTTGCGAAATGTCGTTTTTTTGACATTTTTGCCTTACTATAGCCTTACATTTTTGGTCATTTTTTGGACGTGCAAAATGATGGTGTTTTTTGCCCTTTTTGCAACTTTCTATGCTATAGCGTGTTTTGGCAGGCTATTTAATGCAGTTTACAAGTATTTTCAGCTGTTTTTGGGAAATGTCCTTTTTTTGTATTTTTGCCTTACTATAGCCTTGCATTTTTTGGTCATTTTTTTTGACACGTGCAAAATTATGATGTTTTTTTGACGCTTTTTTAAACTTTCTATGCTATTATAGCGTGTTTTTTTGGCAGGCTATTCAATGCAGTTTTACAACTTTTTTCAGCTGTTTTTGGGAAATGTCTATTTTTTTTTTGCATTTTTGCCTTACTATAGCCTTGCATTTTTTGGTCATTTTTTTCGACGTGCAATTTTTGGTGTTTTTGCCCTATTTTTTTTTGCAACTTTCTATGCTATAGCCTTGCATTTTTGGCGTGTTTTGGCAGGCTATTTTTTAATGCGTGTTTTTTACAGTATTACAAGTATTTTCAGCTGTTTTTGGGAAATGTCCTTTTTTTGACATTTTTGCCTTACTATAGCCTTGCTTTTTTGGTCATTTTTTTCGACATGCAAAATTATGGTGTTTTTTTGGCCCTTTTTGCAACTTTCTATGCTATAGCGTGTTTTGGCAGGCTATTTAATGCAGTTTTACAACTATTTTCAGCTGTTTTTGGGAAATGTCCTTTTTTTTGACATTTTTGCCTTACTATAGCCTTGCTTTTTGGTCATTTTTTTCGACATGCAAAATTATGGTGTTTTTTGATGCTTTTTTTAAACTTTCTATGCTATAGCGTGTTTTGGCAGGCTATTTAATGCAGTTTACAAGCTATTTTCAGCTGTTTTTTGGGAAATGTCTTTTTTTTGACATTTTTGCCTTACTATAGCCTTGCTTTTTGGTCATTTTTTGACATGCAAATTGATGGTGTTTTTCGGCATTTTTTTGCAACTTTCTATGCTATAGCGTGTTTTGGCAGGCTATTTAATGCAGTTTTACAGCTGTATTTTCAGCTGTTTTTGGAAATGTCTTTTTTTTGACATTTTTGCCTTACTATAGCCTTGCTTTTTTGGTCATTTTTTTCGACGTGCAAAATTTTGTTTTTTTTGCCCTTTTTTGCAACTTTTCTATGCTATAGCGTGTTTTGGCAGGCTATTTAATGCAGTTTACAAGCTATTTTCAGCTGTTTTTGGGAAATGTCTTTTTTTGACATTTTTGCCTTACTATAGCCTTGCTTTTTTGGTCATTTTTTTTGACATGCAAATGATGGTGTTTTTGGCGCTTTTTTTTGCAACTTTCTATGCTATAGCGTGTTTTGGCAGGCTATTTAATGCAGTTTACAAGTTATTTTCAGCTGTTTTTTTGGGAAATGTCTTTTTTTGACATTTTTGCCTTACTATAGCCTTGCTTTTTGGTCATTTTTTTCGACATGCAAAATTGATGGTTTTTTGGCTTTTTTTTGCAACTTTCTATGCTATAGCGTGTTTGGCAGGCTATTTAATGCAGTTTACAAGCTATTTTCAGCTGTTTTTGGGAAATGTCCTTTTTTTGACATTTTTTTTGCCTTACTATAGCCTTGCTTTTTTGGTCATTTTTTTCGACGTGCAAAATTATGGTGTTTTTGGCCGTTTTTTTTTTGCAACTTTCTATGCTATAGCGTGTTTTGGCAGGCTATTTTAATGCAGTTTTACAACTATTTTCAGCTGTTTTTGGGAAATGTCTTTTTTTGACATTTTTGCCTTACTATAGCCTTGCTTTTTTGGTCATTTTTTTCGACATGCAAATTATGGTGTTTTTTTTGCTTTTTTTTGCAACTTTCTATGCTATAGCGTGTTTTGGCACGCTATTTATAATGCAGTTTACAAGTATTTTCAGCTGTTTTTGGGAAATGTCTTTTTTTGACATTTTTGCCTTACTATAGCCTTGCTTTTTGGGTCATTTTTTTGACGTGCATATATTTGTGTGTTTTTGCCCTTTTTTGCAACTTTCTATGCTATAGCGTGTTTTGGCAGGCACGCTATTTAATGCAGTTTACAACTGTTTTCAGCTGTTTTTGGGAAATGTCTTTTTTTGACATTTTTGCCTTACTATAGCCTTGCTTTTTGGTCATTTTTTTCGACATGCAATATTATGGTGTTTTTTGCTTTTTTTTGCAACTTTCTATGCTATAGCGTGTTTTGGCAGGCTATTTTAATGCAGTTTTTTACAACTATTTTCAGCTGTTTTTGGAAATGTCTTTTTTTGACATTTTTGCCTTACTATAGCCTTGCTTTTTTGGTCATTTTTTTCGACGTGCAAAATGATGGTGTTTTTGGCTTTTTTTTTGCAACTTTCTATGCTATAGCGTGTTTTGGCAGCTATTTAATGCTGTTTTTACAAGTATTTTCAGCTGTTTTTGGGAAATGTCTTTTTTTGACATTTTTGCCTTACTATAGCCTTGCTTTTTGGTCATTTTTTTGACATGCAATTTTTATGGTGTTTTTGGGCTTTTTTTTTGCAACTTTCTATGCTATAGCGTGTTTTGGCAGGCTATTTAATGCAGTTTACAACTATTTTCAGCTGTTTTTGGGAAATGTCCTTTTTTGACATTTTTGCCTTACTATAGCCTTGCTTTTTGGTCATTTTTTTCGACATGCAAAATTATGGTGTTTTGATGCCGTTTTTTTTAAACTTTCTATGCTATAGCGTGTTTTGGCAGGCTATTTAATGCAGTTTACAGCTGTATTTTCAGCTGTTTTTGGGAAATGTCTTTTTTTGACATTTTTGCCTTACTATAGCCTTGCTTTTTGGTCATTTTTTTGACATGCAAATGATGGTGTTTTTGGCCTTTTTTTGCAACTTTCTATGCTATAGCGTGTTTTGGCAGGCTATTTAATGCAGTTTACAACTATTTTCAGCTGTTTTTGGGAAATGTCTTTTTTTGACATTTTTGCCTTACTATAGCCTTGCTTTTTTGGTCATTTTTTTCGACATGCATATTTGATGGTGTTTTTGGCCCTTTTTGCAACTTTCTATGCTATAGCGTGTTTTGGCAGGCTATTTAATGCAGTTTACAGCTATTTTCAGCTGTTTTTGGGAAATGTCTTTTTTTGACATTTTTGCCTTACTATAGCCTTGCTTTTTTGGTCATTTTTTTTGACATGCATAATGATGGTGTTTTTGGCTTTTTTGCAACTTTCTATGCTATAGCGTGTTTTGGCACGCTATTTAATGCAGTTTACAAGTGTTTTCAGCTGTTTTTGGGAAATGTCCTTTTTTGACATTTTTGCCTTACTATAGCCTTGCTTTTTTGGTCATTTTTTTCGACATGCATATTTATGGTGTTTTTTGGCTTTTTTTTTGCAACTTTCTATGCTATAGCGTGTTTTGGCAGGCTATTTAATGCAGTTTTACAAGCTGTATTTTCAGCTGTTTTTGGGAAATGTCCTTTTTTTGACATTTTTTGCCTTACTATAGCCTTGCATTTTTGGTCATTTTTTTGACGTGCAAAATTCTGGTGTTTTCGGCCCTTTTTGCAACTTTCTATGCTATAGCGTGTTTTGGCAGGCTATTTAATGCAGTTTACAACTATTTTCAGCTGTTTTGGGAAATGTCATTTTTTGACATTTTTGCCTTACTATAGCCTTGCATTTTTGGTCATTTTTTCGACATGCCAAATTATCGTTTTTTTGAGTCTTTTCGCAACTTTCTATGCTATGGCCATTTTAGCAGGCTGTTCTAAGCAGTTTCTAGCTGTTCTTGGGACAAGTCAAATTTCGACATGTTTGCCATACTATAGCCTTGCCTTTTTGGTCATTTTTTCAACATGTTATTTTATGGGTTTTTGGGCTGTTTTGGATGTATTTTCAACACTGTATACAGTAAAATGACTCTACATGCTATACTAAAAGGTTTTCAGCTGTTTTTTGGACATGTCAAATTGTGACATTTTCACCATACTATAGCCTTGCGTTTTTGGTTGTTTTTTTCAACATGCTATTTTATGGGTTTTGGGGCCTTTTAGGATTGTTTTTTTCAACACTGTGTGCTCCTACATGCCTCTATATGCTATACTAAGTTGTTTTCAGCTATTTTTTGGACATGTCAAATTTGGACATTTTTTGCCATACTATAGCCTTGCTTTTTTAGTCATTTTTTAACATGCTATTTTACTGGTTTTTCGGCCACTGCAGCCACTTAGATACGTCCGGTACATCTCACTCCGTTAAGAACCTTCCTAAGCAAAAATATGTATTTGACCGCAGCTTATGATCTTTTTACTACTTGTCCTCCCGATCTGTAAGTCACATAATGACCACTGAGGAAACAATCTGGTGTTCAAAATATCATTACATCAAACTGCCACAAGGTGGTGCTGAAAACACTCAACGTAAAGGCTACAGAGTTTGTGCCATGACACTCACCGCATATTGGTAAGAGATATCACTATTTTAACTAACTGAAATTAAAGGGAATGTCCACAGGAAGTACTTCAAAATATGGAAAAGATGAACCTGTCAGTGGGACAAGGCACAACATGCTGCTAAGGGCCGAATGCAATGGAAGGAGCTCATTGAAGCCTTATGTCCCATAGAGGATGAGGAGAAGTACATAAAGAATGTTCTCTTTTTCAGCCGCAAGGTGGTAATTCTAGTTTTTCCTTTGTCACAGCCCGACTCACAGGCAACACCTTTAGCCCCACGCCCCGCATCAGAGTGAAATCCCCAGTAGCTGTTAACTGTGAAAAAAGGAGAACAGAACTCACTCAAAATTTTGCCGGCACATTAATGTCAATTTCCACCAGTGACACGCGGCTGTCCGACACAAACACTGAGAAATTAGCCTCTTTCAGGTTGCAATCAGTCTCCATCTGGTCTCACCTGTTCACAAAAAGAATACAGGGAAAGTTGACACTGGCATCACCAAACCCACTTTTACCACTCAACGTAAGAGGACACTGAGATTATCAGTGTTCCCTGACTTTGCAGTACTTACAGATTTTGTCTGCATCAATCAGTGGCAGGCTCTTTTCATGTTTTTCCATCTTACCAAAGCGATAACCAGCTCCCTCCTCCCACTGTGTATCTGCTGGGCAAAAGTTACTGTAACCTGTTTCTTGAGCTGTAATAACAGTCTTTGGTCTTATAATCACATAAATCATCTTATTTATTAAACAGGAAGTGTCATCTTTCAGTCAACAGACAATATCATGAATCGATTCTTCTAAAAAGTCAATTTCTTGATTTAAATGTACATTAATATAAATGTCTACTTAAAGAATAGTGTCTCATACAATGTTGAGCCAAATTTAGTAGTGTAAAGATGTATATCGCTCCCTTTGTGCCAATTTAAGTTTCAACAGCTGTTAGGAAGAAACTTGTCTCTATCTCTATTAAAACAGAGGAGATACAAAATAAGCTTAAAAAATAAGACTTAACAGGAATGGAAATGTCCTTCGTCCATCACCACATCTAAAGCAGGTTATTGTCCTCCAGGCCCTTAATCAGCAGTCCACATGAAATCTTCTTCATACATTTGTCACTTCCCAAAATGTCACTTAAATTGTGACAGGAAATGTTGTCAAGGCGTATAACATTCAGGTTTTAAAAACTACTTGGACAAGGCACAGAGAAATGTCAATCAAAAGAGCTTGAAGCCACTGATGTACTAGAGAGGTAAATAAAAGTAATCTTTAAATCGTTCTTCCCCTTACTCTTTAGTTTAAAGCTGGAAAATGTCTGCATATTGTTGTCAGTATTATAAGACTGTTACAGAACAAGGCAATATAAAATACAATCTTTAACAAATGAAAGATGTAAAATAAACAAATTATGGCTGACTTGAGAAATAACACTGTTTACACAAAAAGGCACTTCTTAAGCAAAACATTTAAGAAATTTTGGTTTGGCTAGCTTCTCCAAAAGAACCAGTAGAATTGGCGTCCTTTCCTCCCAAAATACATGCGATTGAAATGTAAATATGAAGTCTTGATTTAATGTGTTGACCAGGGTTAAAGTAGGGATACAGTCCCCAAATGTCTCAAAATAATATTGAAGCTTCTCTGTTATTTGGAGGAAGAATTCTGCAAAGTCTCTTCAAGGCGAATATCCCAGCAGCAGAGCCTGGCCGACTCCCAGTCTCAGTCCTGCTTTGACTGCATAATCTGAGGAAATTAACGGTTTTGGGAATAAGATCCACATGTTGGCAGGAGCAAAGTTCTTCCTGCTTCGTGGTCCGCCAGTCCTCAGCTCACCTCACCTGTTTTGTAGTCCGACTGGCCTGCTTCTCCATTACAACAGAGCAGGGAAAGTCTTGTGTTTGCGGTGAGACAGGAGAAACCCGTTGTGCTTCTGTAATGATGCCTGCTCACTTTAAAGTGGCTGTAAATGGCCTCCATAAATAAATAAATTACCCAGCTATAACAAGGGCTCTGTCCTGTCCCTCCTTTCAGTCTTTGTGATCTGCAGCCTCAGGGTTGAGACAGACCATCAGGACACAGGGAGGGAGGTTATGGTGGGGAAGGGAGTATAAGTGACGAATAAGTGGTTTAGGGTCTCTTCCAACCGCTCCGGATCAATGCGTCAGCTCGCAGGAAAGGCTGGCTTCGGAGATCTGTGAGTAGGCATTGAGAGAGGGGTGAAAGACAAGGGGGACACACAGGTTAGAGGACGCAGAGGTCAATACGCAAATCTACTTACTTTAACTTCCCTTTATCACTTTGTAGAGCTAGGAATGTGTTTAAGCCATAAATGTAGATGACACACATTCAGTTGCCAGTTTATCATGTAAACCTCAATACACGTTTGTATTATTTTGTACACCGCAATTAAATTATTCTTTAAACATCCTGGTAAACTGTTTGGCAGAGCACATAATGGGTCACTATATCTTAAGGAAAACTTGTACTTAATTCAGCCTGAGTGAGCCATCTCTGCCATTCTGTTTAAGTATGTTGTGCTTAAATTATTGCTGCGTTTTTAAATAATATGCCTTTTCAGTGCGCCTACTATAGAAAGTTAGTGACAAAAATGTCACATTTTATCTTATTCTATCATATATTAGATAATAAAAGTTCAATCACAATAATTTTTCACCATTTCTCAGATGTATTCTCTGTACTGTAAAGGGAAAATATATATGTAGAAATAATATCAGTACTGATAAAACTACTAATTTCATGGTCATATATTCATATATTGGCATACTAACACATTACAAGTATTATAACTGTACATAGTTTGATTTAGATTTTTAGCTTATGTTTAACCATTACCACAAAGGGATATCTCACAGGATTAATAAAGTATTTCTATCCTATTCTACTCAACCATTGACGTGACAGGACAGGTAAAGCATGAGGGGGGTAGAGAGAGACGATGACCAGGACAAAGCCTTTGTCCATGTTTTGTTGAGTCCACAGACTGTTTTAGACCTACTACTAAAAACCCACCTTTATAGTGAGTTGCACTCACTGTGTAAGGTTTTTCTGTTTTTGTTTTTCTGGGTTTTTTGGGGGTCTTGTCTGTCTCTCATTGTACTGTTTTCCATGTTGTAATTCATTTAAAATTGATTAATTAATTCACTCATTTATCTTAAGTTTGTGTACATGTGTTTGTGAAGTGCTTTGTAACTGCATGTTTTAAAGAGTGCTATATAAATAAAGCTTTACTTACGATGGCAATGACTGCCCTTGTAATTTTTGTTCATTTAACAATATACAAGTTTGAATTTTTCATTAGGTAGATCTTTCAGAAATGTTGCATCAGAATGCATTAGTTTCAGCTAAGTGTAGCTACTAAACTGGCAACTGAGTGTGTATTTGTATATTT
The DNA here is from genome assembly GCF_008729295.1 of Plectropomus leopardus. NCBI lineage: Eukaryota > Metazoa > Chordata > Actinopteri > Perciformes > Serranidae > Plectropomus > Plectropomus leopardus. The sequence goes on along the minus strand of NC_056470.1, from coordinate 18,130,675 downwards.
CAGTCAAAGAGCTCTAAAAAAATCTGCAATAGCTCCTGCAGTTAAACTTTGTTAACTGTGTATTAGAAATGGAAAATTAGCAAATAAGGGCAAAGGCTTAACATTAAATGACACATTCCCATAACCTTGCATTTGAACTGGTAGAAGTGATACACAAAGCAGTGAAATTCAAGGCTTTGGGAATGTTGTTAACACATCTCTATCACAGTAATAATGCAGCAGAAGAAGAAAAGTAGCCATCATTATTACAGTTACGGTACAATGGTCAACAAGCTCTACAAAGTGATGAGCAACAATCAAGCTGGCTACGCCTGAAGTAAAATGAAACCTCTCGGCTCTGTTGAGAAGAAAAGTTTGGATACAGATTGTGTTCATGTATATCTGACTGACTGTGCTTTTTTAGAGCCTGTTGACCAAATAGCTGTTCAGCACACCGCGGACAACAGTTAGCAAAGACAAAACATGGCGGACGTTTTTGACAAGTGAGAGGTAAATGAACACTGGACAACATGCAACAAATAATAGGAGAGGGTCAGGATGATGATCATAATGGTGATGGTTATAATGACAATGATTTTAAGGGTACGGGTAAGCATTAAAACTGAACAACGATGTTCTCAAAATACCACAAAAGCTTCTTCTCTTAGGCAAAGACTAGGAAAACTGAATAAGTGATTCATGTTTTGAACGCTGTTGGGGAAAGTAATGTTGTATGGAGGACCACTTCCACCATTGTGATGAAAAAAAAAAGTCCCGTCAGTTATTATAGTAAGAAACTTTATTGAAATAATGACTGAGAACCTCAAAATAATGACTTAGTTTTTTTCTCTTGAAATACTGAGGGGCTTTTGGAAAACAATGTTAGTATCTCAAAATATGACAAATTTTCTGAAAACAATGTATTACTTATTTAAAATAATGGCTTTGTATCTCAATGCGCAACTTTCTCAAATAAATACACAGTATCATAAAATGAAGATGAACTTTCTAGAAATACTTGTCCTAAAATAATGAGAAATGATGATAAGCCATTATTATTTTGAAATAAGTCAGTTTGAGAAAGTTTATTGTTTTGAGATAGGTAAGTCTTTTTTTAAGTTCCTTATTATTTTGAGATTCTAACTTATTTTGATAAAGTTATCATTATTTTTAGAACGTTTTTTCAATTATCTTTAGAGATACTAAGTCATTATTTTAGATAAGTAATTCAATATTTTGAGATGCTAAGTTGTTATTTTGAAATACATTATTTTTAGAAAGTTCATAATTATGACATTTTCCATTATATTGAGATACTGAGTCATTATCTTAAATACCCAAGTCATTATTTTTGAGATACTAAGTTGTTATTTGTGAGATAAGTCATTATTTAAAGCAAGTTTCTCATAATTTTGAGTTACAGCAAGTAAATCATAATTTTGAGAAACTATGTAATTATTTCAAAGACGTTTCTCATTAAAACGACTTATATACGACTATAGTGTCTTTCTTTATCATCACGCGGGTGGCAATGGGCTTCCATAATATTGAATTTCTCTAAAAATATAAACTGTAACACCCTGAATTAATCTTCAGTAACCTTGTTTTCTGACTATAGTGTTGTAAAGCAAATCTCAGTGCTGTAAAGCCATTTTTTTTGTTCTTTCTTTGCATCCAAAGCACTAGCCGAAGCAGCTGACATCACTGTAGCAGCACACAGGAGCTCGAGGGCCAAGCGGGCCGGGTTTCAGCCAGGCTACCTTCCTTACCCTCTCTTAGGAGTGGGAAATACTGTCATTAATCTTCTTTTCAGCTGGAAGAGGGGGGTAGAATGAACAGTGGTGGTTGAGGAAAGAAGAGTCACATGTTAGCCGGAAACCAACACCAAACAAGTTAGTTTCATGGAACAAGGCATTGTTGATAAAACCAGTAAATACGCCAAACCTCTTTATGTTACGAATGTTCAATTCAGCTTCTAGAAAAAAATATGCTATAATAATGCACAGCCTTTTAAATGTGTCATGCACAAATGATACCTTATTCATAGTCATGGCCGATTGTACTTTGAGTACAACATATTTTTCACACACAAAATATGTTGACATGTTGTACAACTTTTTTTCCCATAGAGATTTATATCAGGCAAAGAGGTTTGGCTGACTCCTATCACCAGACACCTGATAGGAGTGCTCTGACGTAGAACACAAACAACCAAATGACGGCCCAAAGTTAGTTCACAGTGGTTGTAGTGGTGGGGTTGGGTGACAGGGATCATGCTGCATGCACAGTGGGGTCAGGAGGCGTACGAGAGACACCTGGACAACCTTGGCATTAGGGGGGAGGGGCTAGCAGTTGGCGTCGTCACAGAGGTTGGCTTCACAGAAGAACCGTGAGCCGCGTTTAGCAGTGCGGGCTGTGAAGGGCACGCTCTTCAGTACTGGGGGAGGAGGGTGAGGGAGAGAGAACAGGTCACACCTGAGACACTGCTGTCCTTCAGGGGTAATAAAACACTGGACCACCTCAAGATGTCTTTAAGGAGACTGTGATGAACCTGTGCTTTTTTTATGTGACACAGATCTGTGGAGGCAAACCTGGTAAAACCCTCAGGAGGTTTTTAAATTAGATTAAGGACAACATTTTACTCCAAGTCCCCCGATTTTGCATTTTTAAGCATTATAGAAACACTAAAGGTTTTGTGACACACTATAATGTAGTTGTATGCAGATTTAAGTGTTTATTAATGTATTGTCTACGACTTTACTTCCTTCTGTGTGCACCTATAAGTGTAGGCTGGTGTATGAACAAAATGATACAAAAAACAGCTAGAGTGAAATACATCTTCATATTAATTATAATTGCTAAGAAATACATTAACTAACACTTACAGAAGTACTTTACCCGGAAACTAACCATTTGGAAATCTGTAAGTCACGCTGTGTCACCTTGAATTTGTAAAGAAAATTGTTTTTCTTGTATGGCTCCAAGGAAAACGGCCAACATATTGATTATTGATTGATGGGAATCATGTTTAACAATAGCAAAACTATATCAAAACAAACTTTGCAAACTCACACAACTCGTGCAGTATAATCCAAAATCTTTTTTGCCACCAACAATAGTATAACACGGGAACACCTGCTAAATGTAGGCTTTAGATTTCTTTCCCATTGCCAGCAGAGCAGAGCTGTGTACATGGCTCTGTAGCAGACCTTTCTGTGCGTAAGGTTTTGTTTTTATGTTTTTTTTGGTGTGTCAAATTTTATATCACAGATAAGCTGGAGAACAGGTTGGTAAACAGTAGACAGCAGCATGGATATAGGTCTGTGAAAACTTTATGGTGGTTACTTTTCTTTATATATCTCTTACTTATTCAGTCTTTTTCAAACTTGGCGCAGACTAGTTTGGATCGATATTTAAGAGCTGCTTTGGTGGAGACAGACTAATTAGTGGTGACATATTGGCAGCAAAGGAGCTGAAATTAGCACGTTCACCTGAGTGTTCCCATCAATGCCAACTGGAGCTGGAGACGATAAATACAAAAAGCAAGGTTTTCTTCACAAATTCAAGGTAACATGACATGACTAAGTGGTCAGTTTGTGGAGGAAGTATTCCTTTAATAATATCATAATAGCTTTATATAACCACATTTAATTGTGTTATAAGCTACTTATTGAATTTCTGTATATGGCTTTTAAATGCAAAATAAGGGGACTTAAAATTGAAGCATTAACAGATTAGGTAACACTGAACATGTCTTGGAAGTAGTTAACAGCTCTGATCGTGGTTACACAGAAGCATTATTAAGATTATTAAAAATTACGTTGATGGTACATTTACATTACTCACATTTAAGCACTGATTAACACTCGAGACATAAACATCTGTTAGCTTATGTGCTATTCTGAGGCTGCAGATACTGTTTTTTTCTCTAATTAAAGCCCCTTTAGGTAGGATTGAAATGTCTGACTTTGACAACTGCCAGTTGTAAATTTTAGGAAGACGTTGTAGAATATAATCTTTAACCATTTTTCACTGGGATTGTCTTAGTTTTCTTCAAATAAAAACCATCATCAGAATACTTTTAAAAAAATACTATAATGACATAAAGTATCTACTCATTGTCTTTAAAGGAGGAACCTGTCATTAAAAGATCCTACATATCAAATTTCACTTTGAATCAAATCACCCACATATTGAGGCTTAACAGCTGTAGTGTTGTAGATTTCTAGCTAGACAGCACGTCATAGAATAACTAGAGGCTGCTGTGCTGCTATGTGCTGTGCTCCAGATGTGGAGGTGTCTGGACTACGTAGCACAAGGTGCACTTCAAAGGAGCCGAGCAGTGTATGACCACAGTCATCTTTGACTTGCGACGACCGGGACTGCTGGCACCCACATGGGGTCTTTTAAGGGTGCTTTCTGGCCCACCTGTAATGATATCCTCAATAGTGCCGTCCTTGCCCTCGTACACTGGCCGGTGGTCTTTGGCTTGCCGCTTGCGTAGCTCTGCGATCAGCTCCTGCTGCTGCTGCCTCTTCTTTTGGGCCTGGACCTGAAGCAGCAGAGAGGATATTTGTGCTGTTCACTGTGCTTTTTGGCAGCTTTATTTAGCACTGAGTAAACATCTGATAGGTTTCATCTAGCTCCGTCGCAGGCACTGTACCTTGGGGTCATGCTGTTTAGCCTCCTGAGCCAGTAACTTTTCTCTCATTGCTTCCTCCTGCTTTTTCCTCTGTTCGTTTTCTTCCACTGCATCCTGTTGAAAAGAGAAACACTTGACCAGTCTGCCACAAGAACATGGAGCTCAAATAAATCCAAGTCAATACACTTGTGTGCTCCTTTAAGGATGGAGAAAACAGGTCAAAAGGGGAAAATAAACAGGACACACACACAAAGACACACACACTTTGATGAACGTAACCAATCATTAGAAATGATTTTTTTCTCTCTTCCTGTCTTCTAATTTTAACCTTTCAAACACACACACACACACACACACACACACACACACACACACACACAACTACTTTATACATTCATACACTAAATATGCTTTAAAGTAATAGCTGGACGTTTTGGTAATTATACATATTTGCTTTCTAGCTAAAAGTTAGATGAGAAGATTATGTTACCTTACATGTTAATATTATGCTACAGACGACAGCAAATTAGCTTACCTTTGAAATAAAAACAGACTAGCCATTTCAAGTATGTATACTAAACTAAGCTAATTGGTTGCTTGTATTTCAAATAACTCTTCATTCCCGAAATAACCATTTGCATATGTAGTGGGATCTTTGCAGGAACAGTTACAGGCATAGTAGAGTGGAATAACTCAGGAGACTATAGGGACTTAACAGGAGGTACTTGTAGACTAATGGGCAGAAATAAATGAAAACACAAGTTTTAACTTTTTGTTCTACCTCAGCTGCCATTCTGGGCCTATAGAATAGGGTTCCAACAAGGACAAGAGTTCTTTCAATGCCAAAGAAATCCGTTCCCAATCTTGTCATCTTCTGTACAAGATATATATTTTTTAGCTCTAACTTACTCCATTCACACAACAAAAGTGATAGCTCAGGCAATTCGTTACTTATAATCGGCGGAGTCTTTTCTCCACACTCTATTTGGAAAATGACTTCCCTGATGCTGAAATCAGCTGTCTGTTTTCCCCTGAGATCAGGGTGGGACCAGGTATAGCGGACAGGTAAGCCCCGTTGATCATAAGCGGTACAGCAATCAGGAATCACGTCAGCAGAGACAACCAGAGACTCCACCAAAGCGATGTCAACCCAACTTGGAACAGGAGGGATGGTTGCCCTTCACTGTGCTAAAGGAGTTAGCGTTAGCCGCTAGGCTAAAGAACTAGCGGTAGCTGCTAGGCTAAAGGAGCTAACATTAGCCGCTTGGCTAAAGAAGCTAGCGGTAGCCGCTAGGCTAAGGACGCTAGCGGTAGCCGCTAGGCTAAGGAAGCTAGCGGTAGCCACTAACACCGGTTCTAGCAACACATTGCAGTCACAGGGCATAGCATAATACAAAACACCCTCTTTGCAATGTGTGGCTCACAACAGCAGTTAAATAACATGGCTAACCTTTACTCAGAGCACCACCAGGGCTAAATCAACAATAACAGCGTGCTAACAGCGATAGCACTATGGCAACTCACCAATTTTAAGATTCAGTTTTCTTTCGCTCTCTCTGTGCAATGGCACAACGTCCAAATGTCGGTAACAGGAGACAACCTATGCATTGCATGTTTTAAAGCACTAAATGTGAATAACGTTCGTCAGCGGTCTATTATTTACCGATAGTAGAAGCACTGTGCTCTCGCGTTCACCGTCATCAAACCATGGATGTATTATTGTGAAGTCTGGATACATACGGCCATGGGGGCGGGGCCTCGTTCATTCGTATGAGAGCTGCGCATGCTTGGCGCCGGCGCAGAAAGGAGAAAAAGCTGTTTTCCGGGTTTAGAAACGTGTAAAATAAAATACCCGGATCAACTGGCCCATAGAGCATGCGTAGTAGAAATTAACGGCAGCCGAACGAAGGCGGCTTCCAAATGAGTGCCTGGTAAGCTTGAATGGTGGTCTAAAAAAAATGTACTCGTGCAGCTCTTTTAGACTTTTCAAATATTATCGAACCAGATGGTTTACATCTAGACAGGAATCGAAGATGTTTTGTGGGGGTCTTGATTATCTGTTTACAAACTCTAACACAACTCATGCAGTATAATCCAAGTGTCATTCATCCAGATGTAGGCTCAGTACAGCACCCACAGCGCTTCCCAGTCAAACATACCTTTCTGACAGGAAACTGAACTTAAAGTGTAAATGTTCTATGATATTTCTTAAGACAGACTCACCTGAAAAAACCAGTAATTTTGAGTCACTAAATATGGGAGCTGCTGGTATACCACTGCCATGATCAATAGTTTCTTTGTGTTACTGTGTGACTTGGTGAATCTCAATTAACCATTTAAAACACCAAACTCACACAATAACACAAACAAATTAACTGATTGAGGCAATGGTAGAAGTTTCACTTTAAGATAAGTTATAAATAGTAAGGTTTTAGCAAAAATGCATGTGTTTTGGAAGTACCATGTATAAGACTGGATAAACAAGACTTGTATATGACTTTAAGTCATCAATTATAATCTGTTTTGGGATTCTTCATTAATAATGGAGACATGCAAGAAAAATAAAGTTTTCTTTACAAATTTAATGTAATACTGGATGAGTAATTAATATGCAAATGGTCATTGTGATGGTGAAGTATTCCTTTAAAGGACAGACAAAGAAGTGGTATCAAACTCCTCATCTAACCCTCTGCCAGAACACAAGTCATTTCTGCTGTATATTGTTGCCAAGCTAATATAAGAAATGTTGTGATTTCAAATTTATTTGGTTAATTATTTCATGTTACGTTTCAAACCAATTCCTCATATTCCTCTCCGGGTTTTTAAATATACATCACTCCCCTGGACCATAACAAGCGTATTTCCTGAAAGTTGAACTATATCTTTAAGTCACTTATACACAGACAGACACACACACACACACACACACATACAAAGAAATCCTTGTGTTGCACATTTCCTTAAGCAGATCCCATAAATCCAGACTGAGAACAATCTCAGGAAGTGTGCTGTGTGGTGGGGCAGGGCGAGGCTGTCCGGGGGTAAAGGGGATGAGGGAAAGAGGGGGAGAGGGAGGGGGAAGAACCAGTCTAAACACCACAGCTGCAGCTCTGGAGTCAGACCCAGCTGGCCTTTCCTGTTATTTGGCCCTGGACTATGCGCCACGTCCTGTGGCACAGAGGCAGCCAAAGCTCTGCCCTGCTCTGCTCTGACTGAGACTGACAACATCCAAGTCTGAAACCAGGGAACTCCCCGCTTGACCAGGAGAGAAAGCTATACACTGTCAGTGCAGAAGTGACGAAAGATACACAGACGCTACTTGTTGTCCTCACCTTGTAGGCCTTGATAAAACGCACAAACACAGGGAAGAACACCGAGGGTGGAGTCGTCTTGGCACTCTCTCCGAAGTAGTTCACCACATTGTTGAAGGCTTCCTAGAATCGGGAAGGACAGTGCCAGAGTGGAAGCAATGTGTGTAAACAGTGTCGAGTCATGATTGGTTTGTGTGTTAGAGGTCAGTGAGCTGTATCTGGGACAGAGGTTTGCCTCATGTCTATTTTCATTTTTTTCTCTTTGAGGTTAGGAGGTGAGGACAGTGTTGGATACCTCTGCTGTCTTGGCGTCCTTCTGCAGCTTGTCCAGCTGTGGGTCACTGGCCTGAACGAAGCCTTTCAGGACTGAATGGTCATGAAGACTGCACTCTCTCCGGATCAGGTCCATGCCTTTCCCCAGCTCTCGAACATCCAGCAGCACATTTTCCAAAGATACTTTTGCACACAGTGAATAGGGAAATTTGTTTAATTATATACCACTTAGTGCTTTCAGCGTAACCTTGTTAATTGCGATGCCATTAAAGTCTGTGTAATTTTTTTTTTATTGTGTTAATTGCCAGCTGGCTTTTCCATCTTTAAGAGGCTGTACTGGGATGTTGTTTTAAAGCTACAGTGATGATTACTGGTATCATTTGATACATATAAACATATGACACATATAAAAAGTGTCAACAAATATGACAAAAAAAATGTTTCATAAAAGTCACCTACTGAACTGTTAACTGAACATAGGTGACATTTCTATTAACATGTCTTCGTAACGCTTTGTCTTAGCTCACCTGCCGCAGCTTTATCCACAAAGTGCAGTTCGTTGTAGAAGTTGGCCAGTTCAGGGTACTTCTCTTTCAAAATAAGAGCGATGTAGTGAAGCAACGTCATCTTTCTGTCTGTAGACTTTGTGTCCAGCAGCTGTGGAGCAATAGGAGTGAATATCAGTAAAAACAAATAAACTGTGTGGGATATTTTTGCGCAGATTGGTATGGGGATAAACTGAGCACTTGAAAAATGTCTCCAGATTCCACAAAGTAATACTCACCAGATCAAGACTTTGTAATTTGAAGCCATAAACGCAGCCTCGCTTGCTGCTGTTCATGTAGTTTCCCAAGGCTAAGATGATCTACATGTAAATCATAAGAATAAATAAATAATTGTAAACAACAGAAACACTGCTGCTATGACAATATCTGTCAAATAAAACGCTTCTTACCTCGAGCACTCTTTTCAACTTTGGTGCGGATTTTACTGAGCCAGAAGCAGCGATGACGGCATTGAGCTGAGGTGTAAGCATGTTAATGTTGTCAGAAAAGTTCCCCACAAAGGTGATGATGTTCATTCTCTGCGTGAGCCTTTCGATCTTGCTGAAAAACAACATGAAGCGATCTTCCTCAGCCAGCTGGTCCAGTGGACGCCTCTCACGCTCGTACTGACGCAGCACCTTTACCTCAGCGTCTGTGGGTAGGAAACGCATCAGGCACTCCACAAAGTCCACGGGTAAGGCCTTGAGGTCAAACCTGAGTGAACAAAACATAAAATTTGTGATTATTTGCTCTGTCTATTGTTTTAAGAATACTTCAAGTCCAGGAAAAGGACGTACTTCTCTATTGCTTTGCAGATCTCTTCTGTGGTCTTGTTAGCCTTTCGCAGTGTGATGGCTAGATTCTTGGAGCGATTGGCGTCCAGAAGGGTGACTTTGTTTACTGCCTTCTGGGCTACTTTGCTCTTTGTGCAGGAAAGATCCACAACTGGACCCTGGGCTCTGGTCTTAAACAGCTCCTCAAATCTCTCCAGATCCAGCTCCTGTACACAAGTGACAGTTAATTGACATCTTCTGAACTTAAATTAAACCCACATTTTCTCAATCACCTTGTAGCAGGATCAAGGACAAAAGTAATTTTGTTTTTTAAACTTGGTTTAAAAAATGGCCAATAAATCTACCTTCTACTATACTTTGAGTGATGAGCTTTTACATGAACACTGTTTTCTGCTAGTTAGAACAGTTTTGGGTACTTCATATGAGAGATATCTGTATTTTTGTTTTGTTTCTTTGTGCTCTTCTCACTCATCTGAAGTGGGTGGAGCTTAACTGTAAAAACAAAAAGGTGATGTCATGTATTTCCACCCACCAATCAGGATTAAGCAAATTTACTTGGGCTTTTAAGCTTAAACAAACATTTTTTTTTTCCAGCCCAGACTTTAATATCACCCTGGTTCCCTCAACAAAAGGTTTATATGATTTCTCCATTGGACTTTGGATTATTGCAGAAATTAAGCTCTGTGGCAGACAAACTTTTATTGTACTTACACATTATCTTCAGTAAGATAATCTTCATAAATGAACACCACTTTCACTATTTTTGATGCGTATATGCAATCACCAGAAGTAAAAAACTAACATTAGGCCCCAAACAAACTGCAACAAAGTCGTATGACATTAACGTCACTACCACTAAGCCATGTGCGGCGTGATCGCGCTCTGTAGTCTCATTACGCCACTTGTTAGTGACCACCTTTTCTAACACATAAAAGCTTAAAACTTAATGACTGTAGTATTTTGAGACATATTTTATGCCATAGAAGAAAACACAAAATTTCTTTAACTTGTGTTAAGCACAGACATTATCTCAGGCATCTAACCAAAACTTGATTAAAAATCCCACTGACTATCAGAGGAGGGAACCAGAGATATAAAAATGTTAACTAATTTCTGGGTTTTAGGACTCATTGCTGCCACATGCTATAGTGAATAATACATTACGATGTTCTTTTTTAAAAACATTGTTGCGTATTTAGTCATGGCTACTCAATGATGCTGAAGTTTTCAGGAAATTTTTAGTTTGTTATTTTTTCTCACTTCAAGCACACGTTCATCATCAATCTCATTGAAGACTGTGCCGTTGATCTGATTGGGCTTCAGGGCCGTCCAGTTAAACACAGGCAGGCGGAACTTGGTCTTGATGGGTTTCTTGATTCTGATTGCTGAAGTCAAGAATTAAATAAAATATATAAAAGTGTTACCTTTTGCTCGATCACAGACAATGTAATATCAAGCAAATAAATACAAAAATGCATCACAGTAATGTGAGTTTCTGTTGGCTCTAACCTGAGAGACCCACACTCAGGATAACTGATGGAGAAGCATCTGGAAGAGGTGGAGCGAGAGGAGGTGGAGGTGGTGGGACTGGTACACTCTGGCCTGTAATTAATGTAAAAGATAATATTAAAATGCTTTTTTTCTGGAACATTTTGACAAAAATACATTTTTAGGATTTTAATTATTCATTTTATGTATTGATATTTTGGTGTCATTTTATCAATGTTATGAAATCACTTTGATCCTCTACATATTCTGACCCTTTATTATTATCACTACATTTTATTCATGATAAGTCTGTATTATATGTTTTGTAACATCTGTGTTTTACATTCTATGTGGTGATGTTATTGACAGTCCTGAAAAAGAGATTTTTAATCTTAGTGAAGCCCTTTCCTGGTTAAATAAAGTTGCAAAAAGAGCTGAAAATGATTGGTAGTGTTTGTCTGACAGTCTGCCTTCACACTCACACACAAAGGAAACAACTTGTATTTCCCTTTCCTGTCTGTGGTAGAAACACACTGATGCAACCCATCACCTGGCTTGGCACGAATGAACAAAGAAGGGGAACAGAAAATAGACCTTCTCTGTGGGACTTTAGTTAAAAAAAAAAAGTCAACTTTTACATATATGTGTCACTGGACATAATCACTGTGAGTCATGGTCTATCACCTGGGGCAGAGGGAAGAGGAGGAGGAGGCGGTGGAGGTGGAGGAGGAGGTGGAGGGGCTTCACTGGCTGGTGGTAAACTGGCGTCTGGCCCACCGAGTTCGGTTAACCCAGCTGCTGAACCCAAAGACAGCTGTGTAATGTCACCCAGCGGGATCCCAAGGCCACCACCACCTCCACCACTGACACCCAGCGGCTCGATGGCAATGTCTCCATCAGCCTTCTTGTGCAAACGAATGGTGCCTTGCTGTTCAAGCTCCAGCAGCCGCCTCTCGATGTTGAAGTGCCTCTGGAAGGCAGCATCCTTCTCCTTGAGCACCCTCCTCAGGGTGTTGATCTGGGTGTTGGTCGACTCATACGTCTCCTGCACAGTCACCAGGGGGCGATAAAGGGCACAAAACAATGACTACATGCCAAAGAAACATCCTGTTTCCTGCTGACCCAATTTGCTATCACAGCAATTTAGCTTCAAGCTAGAAACAGATCTGACATAAAAAGTGAAGCCTTTCTGATGCGAGGCAGGCAAAGCAAAATTACACCATCATGACTGTCGGCTTACCCGTATTGCATGCAGGTCCTTATCTTTCTGAAGGAGCAGCTTCTCTAGATCAGCTACTTTCATCATTGTTTCATTCTCAACCTCCAGCAGCTTCTCCGTCACCTGGGGAAGACAACAACAGAGAGATGAGAGAAAGAATTGATCCACAGCACGGGCATCTTTCCCAGTTCCCCCTCCCCTCCCCAATCTCCCCTGTACACTGTGCATCATCAATAAGAAATAAGATATACCCAGCCGCATGACGCAGCAGGAGCATGACACAGCTTTTAGTTTTGATTTCGGACAGATTACACATGTTGCTCAGGAATTCACAGCAGATTCTTCACCCTCATCCTCCCCCATCATTCCTGACCCCTGAGAGCAGAGTTTGTTATGAAATTCCTCGAGTGATGTCAGGGCTGCCCACAACCTTTCTATGTGAAGAAGGTCTTTGCACATCAGCGTGGGTTATGAGGGCAACTGCCCAGAAAGAATGAGCCAACATGAGAACAATATTAAGCTTGTTTTACGCACAGTATTTTCCAGAGTTCTCCACCTCGTCATTATTCTGAACCACTTGTGAAATGCAAACACAGAGTAGATTCCTAATCACCGCGTAGAAACAGCAGAGTTAAGTACATGGCTGGTGAACCACAACAATCTCATAAACGAGCCAAGGTAGCTGTGTTGGTGGTCCAGACTGGGTGGTGCACTCACATGGGACAGGTGCTCCTCCAGCTCCTCCACCTTCTCCAGAGCTGCATTCTTTGTCTCCGCATCTTCCAGCAGACCACCCACGTCAAACACGTTGTCCAGGTAGGCCTGGATCTGCACCGACAGCTTGTCACTCTCCGTGTGTTTACATTTCTGGCATGAGGGAAAATAAATCAGTATTAGTGATATTCTACACCCTCAGTACCAATAGTCTCAGTTTGAGGGTATTTATTTGCATTGTCCTCCTTAACCACAGCATCGTCACCTTACCTCCAGGTAATCATCCAGGCCCAGCTTGGTGAATTCGTACTGCAGATGGACCCTGAAGTTCATGTCTTCGACTGAGTGGACTACAATGTTGATGAACTGCATGCAGGCAACCTGGACAACAGACACAGACAGATTTAGATCCAAGTATATATAATCTGATGGATAGATAGACATGTTCACAAAAGAACAAATTCATCTGCGATACAAATCTTACCATGTAGTCAATGTTTCCCTCCTCGCTTCGGAAGTAATCCATTAGTCTCTCAAAGCGATGCTTCTCCTTACACACCTTAAATGCAAAAGATAATTAGCGATGACTTACAAAATCATTTTTAATAAGGAATTTATTATATTTTTGTTTCAGTTGAAATTTGGTATGAAACATTGAAAGCTGAGCCAAATGACTTTCAGAGCTGAAAAATGAAGCACTAAAAACACTAAAAACTGCAGTTCCCTGAATGGTCTCTTGAGGCTGGCTCCGGGAGCCAGTCAATTTCCACAGACTCACATGCCCAACTTAGAAGCAAAAACAAACAAAAAAGAAAACAAAACTAAAAAAAATCCCCATTAATGACAACTGTACAAGGAGTGAATTTTCATATATCCAACTTGTTTATATTTTATCAAGGCTTAAGGGTATGTATAATTAATGGCAAGGTTGCTTAACATCCTTGGCTTAAAGTCAGATCCACCCCTCGCTCCTCCACAGCTCCAGCCTCTTGCCTAAATATGGTCACTTCTGGCTCAAAAAAGAATAAAAGGCTACAACCAAAATGCCAAACTAGAGACTTCAAAACGGGAGTCCACAAACCAATGGGAGACGTTGCAGTTGATTTCATTTTTTTATACAGTCTATGAACAAAGCATAGAATAACAAGCAGCTTAACATGTAGAGAGTCTGAATAAAAGGTCAAAAATTATTTGTTTTTAAAACTTATTTTCTTATGTTTAAATATAATGTGGATTGTGACGTGGTAGGGGAGTTTTCCTTTATCTTTTGAGACTTCCCAAAATTCCTCAAGCATTGGCAAAATATTATAAAAACAATTAAGACTGTTTTGAGTATAAACTCTGAAACCTGCACTTGTTGTTCTTAAGCTAAAAATGAAAAGAGAGGGTTTTATGAAGAAATGGGAACCAATGGTATGGGCTTTCCCTAACACTGTATTTCAGAGGAAAATAACTATTGTCTTTTTTTCCTTCAACTTTCCTTTTACCCCATAATTTACTACTTATTCTATTATCTATCTCTACTTCTCAATGAGATCATATATCCTCTATCTATGCAAGTTGCCCTGTTTTCTTGAGTTAGTGCTAAAAAAAATACATTTCAAATATAGAAATCAAAAACAACACTCAGAGGTCATCTTAAGTCCTCTGTGTATCTACTGTATTATATTAATTCATGTGACATTACAGCATAATAGTGGATTTTGTTATGATGAAACACATTACAGGATCAAACATGAGCTTAGCTGTATATAAACAGAAGAAGGCTTCTTCCATTTGTAACAACAATCTCTTCTCGTGATCATAATTCATGGGAAGGGAAGCCAGCGAAAGATTAAGATATGAGACAGATTTTTTAGACAAATTCCTACACAAAAATACACTGGAGAAAGAAAACAAAATGCTTTTTCATTCTATTTTCTAGTACTGTAAAAACAACCCCTGATAATCCTCACTGGAAGCAGCTGTGAACCTAATACTTGATTACTCTGCAGCTGTGGCTGAACACCATAGGTGGCCTTTTTGGGAGATTTCAAAGACCTGTCACCTTTTATTGATGTATCATTTAAAAAAAAATACCACTACAGAAACACCATCTTGTTTTGACTGGTGGGTTGATTAGCTCTTGAGTCTCTCAGGGGCTTTTTGACTGTGAGGCAATCGTCTCGTTCCGGTGTTTAGATGAGTGTGCAGGCAGAAACCAAGAGGCTAAGCAAACCTTTGTGGTCCACTGGCTCCCATCAGGGAGTTGATCTTTATCATTGTTCAAGGTTAGCTCACATCTGGTTTCTTAATGAGACTTATGACCTCAGACAGGCCACCGTAGGGTTTGCTTGCGCCCTCAGCAGACATGAAATCTCCAAGAGCTCCTCCACTTCATTCCTCTACACTGGCCCTTTATGCCCTCATGCACACCAGTGATGTAGGAATGCTGGCTAGTTAATTATTGTCAGATTTTTTTTAGCACGTCACAGTGTTAGCCAAATATAAACAGTGCAACTTCAGCTGATAATGGTTCAAGTGTCTTTAAAACATTGCTTTGGGCACCTCTTTGAAGTTGTCAAATGCTGAGAGGATGATCTCGTGACCTCCTCGGACTAGACAGACGGCAGCCAGCAGCTCAAGGACCAAGGCTTTCGTCCTGGAAGTACAGGAGACACTCATTAAGACATACCTGGATGAAAATCAACCACAAACACTAACTCTCAAATTAAAAGGTGAAAAGCACAATATTTATACTATCTACTAGAGCTGTGTTTGCAAGAATCTGGTTATACAACATGTATCACGATACAGGGGTTACAGGGGTTACAGGGGTTATTCAATATACTGCGATACATTGCATTTTTTTTTTCAATCTAATTTTAGAAAAACCATCATATTATAAAAGGAGACATATGCTTAAAGTCTGATTAAAAACGTTTACGTTTTATCACAACACTGGGTTCTTAGTTAAAAAATGGTAATTGACTATATTAGTAACTGACTACATTAATCACAGCAATCATGATTTTTTTTGTTTAACGTGGCAGCCTGGGGTCAAAGGAACCATGTCAAGTTGCCTTCATGAGTCTCTTAACGAACTGGGCTGTAGGGTTGGGAACTAAAACTCGGCTCCAAATTAGAACCAAACACAAAAAAACCAACTCATCAGCACCCGTAAACAAAAAACAAAAAATATAATTTTGGCAGGGCATATAGGGCTGTATGGCATAAAACGATGGTGAAAATATCAACTAGAGGTAGAAATCAAAGTAAAATAAATTGAATAAGGGGATTCCAAATAGATATACATAAAAGAAAAAAAACATTTGAATATTTGAGTGTGAGGGTCTTTAAATGCCCATACTTTCAAACATACTATGACTTTTTCTAGTCAACAAAGAAGCCTTGAAGAATCCTTTCTTTAAAAAAGTGTTTCTCAGAAGCAAACGGTAGAATTTCAGCTCTTCAAAAAGAACCCTTATTTCTAAGAGTGTAGCAATAAGTTGTTGTGTTGAAGTGAAAGAGTCAAATCTCTGATAAATTACAACACTATTATCTAGCTGTCAGGGGCTTAAACACAATACAAAATGAACAACTGACAGGAATCTTTGCATGTGAACTAGTAATTAAAAATCAATACAGTGTCACAAAATACAATACGGAAAAACTTAAGTGTATGAATGTTTTTTTACACCCCTATCTACACTACCACAATGTATGTTCTCAAAATGAATGCAAATACATCAAAATACAGGGGCTGAAATCTATAATCAATACTGAAGTCTGAAGCCACGGCAGGTCTTTACAGCTTTTAAGTGTTTACGCTCCCGGCCTTCATTATGAAGTGATCAGCCCCAGTGGTTTACCACTAATCTCCCTTTAGTAAACATTCCTCTAACAGCCTGTATATACGCCTCTGATCTACAACTTCAGAGAGAAGCTGAGCCCCATGGAGAATGCAAAGCATATCATATGAACTGGCTGCAGGGTTTCCCCTTTTGTTTGACCCAGCCCTGCATCTATGGACACGGGGGGCCTAGGTTCTTACCGTGAGTTCTTATTGTTCAAGCTGAGAGCAATTTCATTGACTGCGTGCGCGTGAGACATGACCATATTGAAGCCGTACTGCATTAAGAAGACACAGAGAGAGAGAACAGGATGTGGTCAGAAAAAAACTAAGAATATATCGAGCACTTGACTGCACAGGAAACACATAATCCTCACACTGTGTCTCAGTGTTACCTGATAATTCATGATTGCTCTCAAGCACATGATGCACACATGCACATCATCTTTTTGGCTCACGAGACGGGAGTTCTTGATGGTTTTGCTGTTGGAAACCGTGCCATAGCTGCAACAGATGGCAGAAGTTATTATCTGGATTCAGCAGTTAAACTCTGTGTTTCACTTTAAATTTTGATTTTTTACCATTGCTTGTTTCACTTATTTTTGGAGTTTATCTGACTCTTGTTTAAAATGTTGTCACATAGAGAGAGAGGCAAGGGGGAAAATTACAGAGAACAAGGTCTGACAGAAAAAAACTTAGATGGCTTTTGAGGTCACAGATGCATCATGGGAGAAGCATGGTTTCCTTGCTTCTGACAACAGAATGAGGTCTATGCAAACTAACAGACTGCTGTTATGTAACTATAATGCCCAGTTATCATGTGTACTTAGTATTATTTTCCATGTGCAGTTTATATATGGCTTTTAAAGTGTCTCATGATCCAGCATTTCTGAATCATATACATTTTCTAATGTAATTACTTCATGGTACATAAAATTATACTACAAATATACTAGACTATACTATACTACAAATTGAGCAGTAATTTTAGTCTAAAGTTGTTTTACTTTTACTCCTATCAGACTTTACATCTTGTGTCTGTCTGCGTGTGGCTTAGTGATGAAGAAAACTGTCCAACATGTGCTGCAGCTCACAGCTGGCTCTCATCTGAAGACGCTGCAGATGCACATCTGGACAGATGAGGGGGGGCATTAACAAAGACTCATAGCACAAAAAGGTCAAAGATTTTTAGTATTTATCTCTGATGCAGCTTGTCATCTAACTTTGTTCAGAGCCTTAAGGTCAAGAAAGAGGTCAGCAAACCTATAATAACTCATTCAGGCATCGTCCTGAAACAAATAAGAGACTTGCATGCTAATACATGTTTGTAGCATTCGAGGTTAGCAGAGCGAGGCACTAACAGGGATAGGTACCAGCAGGGAAGCTTAGCAATACGTACCGGAGGACAGACTGGCGGGCAGAGCGCACCAGTGTGTTGCAGAAGGGTTGGGTGTGGTGCAGATCCTCTATGGACCTGCTCCAAGATTTAGCCTTGTCCAAGAAACCATCCTCCCCATTCTCCAGCCCCTCAAAATCCAACCTGGGCCACATACAGATAGACAGACAGACAAGCCAACATGGACGCACAAGGGGTGTAGAGGAGGGGTACGGGGGAGGTTAGGTCAGCGAGGCAGCTTGGTAGAGAGCCAGGGGTTATCACAAGAACTGTCGTCAAGCTGCATGATAAAAGCTCAGCACAGAGGTTCTTTCCCATTCAGGCAATGTATAGCTCAGCGCTTCACCACATAGCATCTATCCAGAAACACATTCAGTCTGCCAAGTATGCAAAAAGGCATACAAACACATCCAAAGAGTGCGATTTGCCAAGAGCACATTTTTAGATGCACGAGCGGCTTATTACAGGCCCCGCACAGGACACGACGTGTTAACCCAGCAGCTGAATCCACTGCCCAACCGAGCTCCTCAGGAAAGGCTTTTTGGCTACAGTCAGGAAAGATGTGTGCGTGTATAATGTGTACTTGTTTAAAAGTACTCACATGACAGCACACTGGGCGAAGGAGAGGTACTCCACCAGGACGTCGAGACCTCTGTTCTCATCGTTGAGGAACTCCCTGACCCACCTGTGACGCATGAGAACACAGAGGGGTTAAGAGGGCACCAAATCAAGAACACACCCTCATCCTTTTATCCTGTAGGACTCTATTTTAACCAAGAGGAGAGAGTGACATAGAGAGACAGAGAGAAAATGAAGATTCAACTAGTTTCACAAAAGCCCTCTTATAGGATTTGTTTTACTTAATAGATCAATCTGGTTTATTGCAGCTCACATCTTGCTTGCATCTTGCAATGACTATTAACATTTATTTGTCATATAAGGTGGAATGACTCATGATTTAGTGGATAAAAAGGACAAATATTTACTTTATTTATATTGAGAGACTTTCTTTAAAAGTGATTACAAGATATTGAAGCCCAAGTATAGACAAATGCAAATAGCTAACTAATAACTAACTGATTAACTGTTAACAGTCTTTTTTTTTTTTAGATAAAATGCCAAACATTTGATGGTTCTAGACTCTCAAATCTGACGATTAACTGCATTTCTTCATTTTACAATAGAGTAAATAAAAAAATTTAGGGTTTTGGACTGTTGGCTGAACAAAATATGACATGTTATGATGTCACATTGTGCTCTAGAATATTATAATTGAGGCATTTTTTCACTGTTGTTTGATGTTGTAGAGATCTATTAATCAATGATGAAATTAATCATTAGTTGCAGCCCTACTTGTCTGTACTAAGAACACATCTTTATTAATGTTTCAATCTTTCATTTTTTCTTGTTCTACTGTATTACAATTGGTGATATTGACAATAATGACTAAATATACTTAATGACAATGAAATATGAAAAAAAGAAACATTTCGTGCTGATCAAATTAATTGTTAAGACTTGAGAAAGCGGTGACATCGCCAAAAGACGTCACATAATGCGAAAAACACAAGCAGTCAGACGATAACACAGGTTTTTAAACAAACCTCCAGCTTAAACAAAAATGATTAGGAAAATTCAACGAGGTCATCCTTATTATCCGAACGGTCTGTTTATCTATAAACTGGTTCAACTTGTCATAGTTATGAGTGCACACAATATTCTCATGCAGTGAGGGAGTATTACAGACCTTTGGGTTAAATCCACTTTTGGTTTTAAAAAAAAGTATTTTTTTTGTATCTAGCTAAATTTTCAGCTTGTTTATAACAGCATGTTTCAATATCTCAGCAACAACTTTTTGAGGATAATGTTTTCATAACTGACAGAAAAGATAACAAAAATATGAACCAAGTTGTAATAAACCAGACTCATCCTTTAAGGCAGCTCTGAGGGGGGGCTGGTCTCCTCTCCCTGACTAAAGGAACTTGGCAGGAATGTGATGGAAAGTAAACCAGAGCAAGGCTTCAGATTTCCTCCACATTTAACTCCACTTTTTTGGAGAGAGAAACCACTCCAAACAAAGGAATTCCCATTGCGATGAGAGAAAGAATGTGGAGGGCATATGGCTGAAGGAGCTGGGCTCAGGTCGAACCCCTGACAGTCACCAGTATTTAGTCTGCCTCCCTCACACAGACCCCCTTCACCTCCTTTCCAATTCTTCAGGGAACTCCAGAGGTGGGGGTGCAGGATTGGGGTAAAAGGTTCTTAAAATAGTCTTGGAGTGCTGGTTATGATGACAGACTGTGAGGCAGCCAATGGCGAGTCAGGCAGGAAAGCAATCAAGAGCCTCAAAGTAGCAGAGAGGGAGTGAGGGAGGGAAAGGGAAGAGAGGTGAGGAGAAGAACGGAGGAGAGCAAACAAAGCAGTAAGATTGGGTGCAGGAGGAAAGAAGAGGAGGGGTGGACAAGGAGGCGGGCTTCATCATCAGTTTCCTGTCTACCACCGCCCTCCCTCCTTGCCCCTGACCCCTCACTCCTTCCTCTCTCCTTCCACTTCTCTCCAACTGGTTGCTATTTCAGATTTTCTTGGCAATTTCTGGAATAACACATCGGCCCAGGATTCAGACACACACAATAAACCAGCATCTGCTACACTTAATCCTATCCACAAAGGTCTTCTGAAAATAGCTTTCTTTTTTCTTTGCCTGTGTTCTGGGAAACACATTGAAAGAGACCTTTATTGATGAGACCTAGTAGAATATGAGTTATTCTTGGAGCTCAGTGACTGCTGCGGGAAATCAAAGCCTTTTTACAGGCTTCTTTTGCTTTGAGAATTCAGGGGCAAGTCACTGCAGCGCATTTTTTATGCCAAAATATCTGTATGACATCAGATTATAAAGTCAAGGATCAAGTCTGCAACACTGAAGATAAAGAAAGGCTTGACATAACATCCACATACACAGCGGGTGTGTAGTGAAGTGTAAATACCAAATGGCAAAATATGACAAAACAATAGAAAAGGATTGTTGCTTTAAGATGTGAGAAATGTGTAAACATAAAAGTATTGTGTGTATGTGTGTATGTGTGTATGTGTGTGTGTGTGTGTGTGTGTGTGTGTGTGTGTGTGTGTATGTATGTGTGTGTGTGTGCTTTTCACTGGGTTCAGCAGCACTGGTCAGCCAGGCAGGCTTCCTGTCCCTCTGGCACACACAACAAAGCTTCCTGCTCAACATTGGGGGAGTGTACGAGGCAGCACAATGGCAACCATCTGGGCATTATGAGGACCAGCTCTATGAAGTGGAGCTGCAGAGCTTGGCAAGTTAGAACAATGGGGGATATCTGGGCACCAGAAAGAGCTCTGAGTCCCTGCAGCAGCAGCAAGAGCACATAAAGGACTATTCTTTACCAGCCATAATGCGGTTTCCTTAAGCTTCGTGCACCATCAAATAGATCTGTGTGATTCACCAGAGAGATGGTAAAGATATGTATTGATTACCCAATGTGGTTTGTCCTCAGTGAGATCTCCAGCTCCCTCAAGACTTTTGTAGATTCCTGTACCCGCCTGCGAAACTTCTGAAACACAGAATGAAAGAACAAAGTTTTGCAGCCGAAATATTGTTGGGCAAGAACTATCAGCAGTGAAAGTTTACAGGTTAAAAAAAACCCAAAAAAAAGAAAAAAAACACAGAAAAACAGAAAACCCCACGGATTTACCTTTAACTCAAAATGGAGTTAAATAAAACAAAAATTTAAAAATGTATTAAGAGATGCAGCATAACAAAGATATCATTTTAATTCCACACATTTGGAAATTGGATTGGTTATTCTAATAGCAGCTAATGCAGACTTAAGCCCAGTGTTCTGACAAAAATATTTGATTCAATTTTTTTTCTGAAAATTGTGGTTAATTTAAAGTCACATTTTAGTCTTTTGCTTTGTTTAAGTCAAGCTTTAGTCAGTAGAACTGAGTTTTAATTTTAGTTTATTTTTGTCATTGTTTAGGTTGTAATTTTCTCAGAGACTTTCATTATGCTGTTACGGATTTTGCTGAAGGATATGTTTCCTGGCTATAAAAATTCCAATCTGAAGTAAGCATACTGTGAACTATGTGTTCTCTCATCAGGGCTAAGGATGTGTTATTAGAGATGTACTCTACTTCTTTTATATCATATAAAAATAAATGTATAAAGTTATTTTCATTACTACTTTGTATTACTGATATTACGGAGGTCTTCTGCTAAATTTGGCGTCATGTTTTACTCAGTAAAGTTGAAATTGTCGTTAGGGCAGCCGAGCAGGGCATCATTTGGAAAACACCACATTTACTCAATTTACATGGAGCTTTTATTAATATCAAATCAAGTTAAATGTTCTCTGAATGAGTTAACATCTGTTTATGAGGGAATCATAAATAATTGTAGACAGAGTAGATCTTTGCTGTAGTCCACTGGATTTAATAATATGTTAATGGAGCACAGCAAGCTTGCTTAAAAAACCCCTGCAGAAATGAATACTTATCATCAAAATTTTTGTTGACAAAATGAATACTGCTTGAGCCACTGCTCTCAAGCAGAGATGATTAGCAGGCCACAGAGGTCTGATGAGCCCACTCCTTCCAAACTCCACACCTTTTTTTTTTTTTTCCCCATTTTCAAACTTGTTTTCAGTCCCACCAAACTCAAGTGATACATGATGTCACACAGTGCCCTCTGGAACCACGGGGGTTTTTATAAAACTTTTCTGAAACATTCAGTAGAACTCTCCAACACCTGTCTGGTGTGTAAAATCAGTGGAGATCCCCTTTAAGTGGAAACTTTATGTGAGAGTTAATTTGTACTCTCCCACCTTTCGTGTGACTCCGGGGTCTAAGTATCCTCGTAGCTTCTGGATGTAGGTGTGCGGCGGATTCTTCACCTGAAATCTCTCCTGAGGACACAAACAGAGGAAGCATTGTAATGTGCACTTTGCTTATGTCACTGTGTTTGTGCTGAAGGAGTCAGTGATGACGGGAGCTGTTTGTACTGTACATTTGAATGCTTGTTTGTTTGATTATGATTAAGAGCTCATGAATGCACCTGGTCGCAAATCAGGTCCCACTTCTTCTCATTGTCGTACTGTCGGAGGAGCCGGGCTTTGTCTGGAGGCAGGTTCATAGAATTCTGAAAATAGAAAATGTGACCATTAGCTTAATGTTCAACTACATATTTCCTCTTTTTCTGTGTATTGGACAATTTAGAGCAGCGGTGACTAAGTGTGTGTCGTGACTGGGGCTTTACAGACCTCTGGCGCCCACAGGAGAGCACCGCCAAAATTTTTAGGGACTTACACCATGACCTCACTTCCTGTGTTGACTCTCAGCATCCTGCAGCAGGAGATGATACGGATCTCCTGCTGCACTCTCGAGTCTCAGTATCGTTCAGGCAACACTTTGCTTTAAACCACAACAAACCACCACCAAAGCACGAGCCTATTACCAGACCTGTCATCTGATCCCCCCATAAAAACACTTGAACGCCACACAAGACATCCTGAGGCAGCCAGTTTACTGAGAGTCAAATTAAACTCTAAATGCTCTAATTTGTGTTCAGAGACCAACCCACTTAAGCATTTTATGTCCTCTTGACAACCGTTAAAAAAAACCCAAAAAAAAACCACCATATGACACAAGCTTTTGACGAATAACTTCCTTGTGGAGCCAAGAGCTTGTAAACAGGAGTTGACACGGAAATCTTAAAAATGAGGAAGCAAAACAATATGAGGGAGTTTGCCAGCTCCTGAAACTGATCACCTCAGCGTTTCTTTTTGAAGAGACGTGAGGATTGTTTGCACTGGGAACCCTCATTTTACACTCGTATCCACTGGCCACAAACGGCCTGTCAGCTTGACTTTTAACCTGCAGTTATAACTCAGCCTCCCGTCTAAAGCCCAAAACCCTGTTAACCCATCCCATGCCAGACATGACGCTCACACTGGCATTGTCCCCACTGGAGGAGTGCATGAATAATGGAAAATTACATATACGTGTTCCCATGACAACCAGTCAGCCACTGGTATGGGTGGAACATCACACGTGAGTAGTTTAAAATAAGTTTTCCACATCAGGACCACATCACATTGTCCATTCTCTCAGCAAATCATGAATCATGTTGTCTAACGAATACTAAGGTAAATATAAACGATACTTCCGTATTTCTTGACAGTGGACTTATAATTTCACATTCAATAGTATCTTTCTGTAACCACACTTTGCAGCAACCTTAAAGGAACAGTTCACCCCTATGACAAAAATATTCATTTTTACTCTTTTCTGTGTTGGTAATTATTAGTCTAGATTGTTATGGTGTGAGCTGCCAAGTGTTGGAGATACTGACCATAGAGACATCTGTCTTCTCGAGAATATAATGGAACTAGACGGCTTGTGGTGATCATAGCTCCACAAAAGTGAATTTTTAAAACTCATCAGCAATGCGTCTTTCCAAAAATCATAAGACCTTGTTTTTTTGTTACTGAACTACATCTGCACACTGTATCACCATGCAGACAGAAGTGGGGCTTGGGCTTGTGCTTGAGACAACGTGAAATGTAAACATTAAAGAAGTAAGTGAAAATGGTCTTTTCATAAAACCAGGCTGTCTATGCAGACACAAATATTTTTGAAACTGGTTGCTTTTGCTTAAGAGGTATAAAACCTACAGCTACCAGAATGCACCGCGCCGCACTAGACCAATAAACGCTCCCGCTGGTGGGTGATGCAATGCAAATTGTTTGTCTGAAAACAATATGGTAGGCAACACAATAACAGAATCTCGGTTCAAATTTGATCAGCGCTGCGCCTCCATTTTTAGAATACAGGAAACAGTATGGTGCCCACTTGCTGCTGACAAACTGTCATAGTACAGCTAAACATGTATTTCTGATTTTGGAGTGAACTGTACCTTTAAACTGCAGATGGATGCCACAGAAAAGCCTTAAAAAATGCAAAATTTCAACGCCTAACAAAGCTTTAACTGTAGTGGGAAGCAGAGCTGAGATGTTGGGGCCTTTGACATAACCTGCTTTATAAATCCCACGCAGGAGAGAAGAGAGAAGCAACATGCATACCAGATGTCCAGAATTACAGGAGGAATGTGTTCTGTTTATAGTAGTAAATTTCTCTCTTGTCTGACCCCCAAGCTGCTCTCTCCTCCTCCGTCTCTCCTGGGAGAAATTTCACCTACAACACAGGCTTTAGGAAAGTCGTACCAGGAAGTGAAGAGGAGTATCTCCCATCTGTGTCTGTCTCTACTAAATTATCTGTCTCAAAGCGCTTTCACTGAATCATTGTAGGGCCTGGAAATGTATCAATATTATATTGATACTATAATGTAAGACTAGATATCGTTTTAGATTTTGGATATCTGAAGTATTGTTTTTTCCTATTTTTAAAGGCTGCACTACAGTAAAGTGATGTCATTTCCTGAACTTACCAGACTGTTCTAGCGGTTCTGTTATTGCCTTCACCCACTTTGTTATTATTTTCACATTACTGATGATTATTTAATAAAAATCTCTTTGTGTAAACATTTTGTGAAAGCACCAATAGTCAACCCAGAAATATGATTGTGCTATCGATATTGAAGCACAATTGAATTTCTCCATACTGCCTAGCCCTACATTAAGGCTTAATTGAATAATTATTGAATAAATGAGTGCAATCTATGAATAACAAAATCATTAGAGTTTACTGTAGAGCTTAAACAATTAGTTAAAAGCCAAAAATTAAATGACAGTGATGGATGAATGGTTTCAGTTGTTCTTCAAGTCACAATGTCAAATATTTGGTGGTCCCAGCTTTTCAAATTCACTGATGTCAAAATGTTAATTTTTGTATTAAATCTTATAGAAGCATTATGTATTCACTTGAGAAAAAGAAATTCTGCACTATTTTCCTTTATTAATGAGATAATTATAATGTTAATTCAGACCAAAAGAGATACTTTTTTCAAACAAAACTTTTCCCAAATTCCAAGATAATATTCTCATTTTTTTTGCCTCAAGTGAATGACTTACACTTCTGCACTGCGTCACTGTAAAAACTGAATATTAATAGGGTTCAGACTGTTGGTTGGAAAAAATAAGACATTTAAAGATATCACCTTAAGCTCTGGGAAACGTTGACACTTTGTATTGTTTTTGGACATTAAATCGACACAACAACCAGCAATAAATTGAGAAAATAATAGGCAGATTAATTGCTAAGAAAACCAATCATTTGTCGCAGCCCTGGTTTACTGTCTATGGAACAAAGAAGTTGGACATGAGTCCACTTACGTTTAAGTGGATTTACCCTTAGCCATATTCATAATGAATTAATGGCCGATAAGTACTGATTGCTCAAAGTGGATCTCTTTAATTCTCTGCAGATAATGCTCCATAGGCTTTCATTTCTATGTAAACACCTGAGTGGTAAATAAAAAAACAATCTACTCCAGCATCTGTCTAGGCCCAAAGCCTGGCTCATTTCGTTTCCTTGATCAGTCGTGCATAAAGGAGAGCTTTGGGGCAAGAAAACTCCTCTTTTGAAGTAATTTAATACTCAATTACTGGAAAACATGCAGAGCAGACACACACAGATGTTAATCTGTTTTAATAGAGAAAAAAATAGTCAAAATCTGGCAACTGTTATTGGATTTGAAAAAAATTTCAGTTAAAAAAAAAAAAAAAATTAGAAGGGCAGAAAAGTGTAGAATTATGGTAAACTATCAGTAAGTGTTCCCTGCCATTATGAGCCATGAACACACACAGAAGACTGATGTTTGATGTGGATCTGCTCTTTGTCAGTTAGAGCCTCAGGTAATGTAAACAAATACAGGTGGGACTGTGAGCAGATGTGTGTGGAGCCACAAATGTTACAAAATAGGCATAAAAAGTAGGAGACAGAGGAGAGGTGTCGCCTGCGACAAGGAAAAAGGCAGAGAGAATGTTTCCTTTCTGACTAGATTTGGGTAATTTGAGCCAAGTAACCCAATTTAGCTAATTTAATTCCACTTTCTCCCACAGCGATACAATCTCGCACTTCCTGTGTTTATAAGACGCTAAAAAGAAGTAGTTTTATGGGGGAGAGGGAACAGCTGCACTTTAAGTTTGGGATTAAACGTTTCATTTTAGGGGTGAAATACTACAGAAATGCCAAAAATGTTTGTTGCCTGTTTGTTGCCTGTTATGTTGCCATGTTGCCCACAGACTCTCTCCTCCAGCGAGGCCTTTCTTGTTTGACCTGAGACTGGCCTGACAAAAGATTCAATGTGGCGCTTTGTTTTGATTTGGTGCTGTGCCATTCCCATCCTTTGACATTTGAGCTATTTTTTTCCCCTCATAGAAAATCGCTAACAATGGCTGGTGGGCAGGGTCAGCGTATGCCCCCTGGTGCTGTGTAGAGCAAAATCCGGCTAAAACACAACACCAGGACACTGCACAACCAGATGAACTGGTTCTATTATCACCACTATCTCTCCGATCATTAGGGCCCCCATTGTGAGCCTGAGCAGGAGGCAGAGTTACCAAACACAGAATGAAATACTCCACAGTATTAAATTAAGTTAATCCAGTTTAAGAACAAAAACACCATCAATCGTTTTTGTTTTTTATGACGAGATGTTGCACACAAATCACAGTTACAGAAAATAAGTAAATAAAGGCAGTGACAAAAGATATTATCGAGGAAATAAGATCTAATAGTCAACTGACTGAAAATAAACCAATGTTAAATTAGATTAAGTGATTAATTGTTTAAAAAATACCAAACATTTTTGGTTTAGGTTCTAATGCGCATTTTTTGTTTGTTTTTCTCTTTTCACTGTCATTGTAAATTGAATACATTTGAACAAAACAAGAAGAGGACAAAATTATACTCAAAAAATAAGATTTACAGTGTAACATATTGTGACAATAGTAGCAGCCCTGGGATAAATAACAGGTATTTCATTTAGAGACGACAAAATGTTATGCAAAAACAAAGTGGGACAAGCATTAAGAGGTAAAAAGAAGGGCTGCACTATATGCAAAAAATAACCATCTTATTGCATTTATTTAGCATATATTTTCTTAGAATCTTTCACTTCATTTTATTACCCTTATTAAACAATTTATTGATTTGTTATATATAACTCTATGTAAAGCCTCTTTGAGGAATCTTTGAAAAGCACAATTTAAGTATGATGTATTATTATTAGTAGTAGTAGTAGTAGTAATCACAATTTCAGTGGCAAAGGTCATATTTACATTTCATTTTCTCAAATAAATAAATCAATAAAAATGATGCTGTGATTTTTGCTGGGGTCTGTTTCTGCAGTGTTATGATCTGTAGCACCAAAATGCTTCATTTATTATGGTATGTTTCTCAAAAAATTCCATCTCCAGCAACTTGGTAATTGCACTATGCCATGTTGCAGTTTTGATAATATTTTGATTCATTGTGCAGCCCTGAAAAGAAGAGGACAATAAAGCACAGGAGAAACACCAGCCAACACAGAGGGCATAACCTCTAAAACAGAAAGACATCTGAGCTGTTGACAAAGGAAGACGGAGGTTGTAAAGCCTCAACAGTTAAAGTAGTTGAGTGGGGTCAGGTTGCCTGTTAAGGAGGCATGGAGAGTCATCAGGGATCCAGCAGAGAGCTCAAGTCACGCTCAAGACCCCCACGACCGAGGGGGGATGCTGCAGTGACCACAGTCACCTCAGACATCAGAGTCAACAGGGCAACTCCATCTGTCCTAAACGGGACAGCTTCCTAATCTGAGCTGATTTACAATCAGCCCCGAGTTGAACTCATGACTATGACCTAGAGAGACAAATGGAAAAGAGTGACAGGATGTTTCCCCCCTGATGTTTTTCACAGCTTCACACTTTCAGCCAGGATAAGATACAACACTGCTATACACCAGACTACATTACTCTTTAGTTCAGAGCCCTGCCTGCTGTTTGTTTTTGCGTAGGTCACAGCATTAGCAAAGGTGTTCCTTGGGGTTGCTAGCAGGCCCGATGACACAAGTTTTTTTTCTTAAATATTCATTTGCAAATGATGATTAAAGGCTGAAATGGTTGTTTCATTGGGATGGTTTACGTTTGTTTACTTTGTCACAAAAGCCTGGAAAAGAAGGCAAAATGGAGTACTTGACCAGCATTTGCTCTGTATTATATGAAACATCTTTTTATCAGTGAAGATCTGACAAAGATGATGATTGTGAAAGAAATTGGAATAGATTTTCTTCTTGAAAATGTATGCATAGCAAGGCTGCACAATATATATTGTTTTTTCATGATCGTGATGTCAGCTTGCACA
Source organism: Plectropomus leopardus (assembly GCF_008729295.1). Classification (NCBI taxonomy): domain Eukaryota; kingdom Metazoa; phylum Chordata; class Actinopteri; order Perciformes; family Serranidae; genus Plectropomus; species Plectropomus leopardus. The sequence continues at coordinate 18,101,166 of NC_056470.1, read as the reverse complement.
GAAGACTGCAATATTGCACTAAGGGATTTTCTGATTTAGTTGAAAAAGAGCATCAGTAGAAAACACCCTTTAAGATGTAACTGTCATCCCAATTTTATTTGTATCCTTTTGTGTTCAAATCAATGGTTAATTTGGAATGAATATCCTTTCATAATTTTTTAATTTAACGGTCAATTTTTGTTAAATTTTAGCAGCAGCATAAAGGCAGAACTGAGCACACTCTATCTGTTTATTGCACGTAATACTGTGAGTGCAATATTCAACAATGTTATCGCATATTTTCCTCATCCAGTGCAGTCCTAATGTGCAGCACTCTGGATCTGGCTTATATGAATTTGTGGTGGTATAGTTGTATGCAAGACACAATTTAAAAAAAGGTGTTGTACTTTACCCTATCATGTAAATCTAAATCAGGCTGAAACATCCTATTTCAGCCTGAAGTACAAAGCAGATGCATTCAGTATGATTCTGTCTTTTGTTTTCTATCAGTGGGGTTGGAAACGCAGAGCCTGTGTTTTTTTATCTACTTCGATTGGTTTACACAGGCCAGACATAGTTGTCATCAGCTCAGAGGGAAACGAGTGGGTGGCTATACTGGACAGAGCCTGTGGCAGTCCAGACTTTGAGGCCCAGACAGTCCTCTTTTCTTGAGCGTCTGCTCATCAGGGTGGGGTCTAGGAAGAAGGGACTAAACTGTAAGCCGACATAATCAACACTCACAGCTGCACACAACGATGCACTCAGCTTAATACACACATTCAAAATAAGGAAAGATAATTCAGTTATTTATGTATGGCACATTTTTTATAGAAGGGACATTCAAGGTGCTTCACAAATTAACAACCAGAGCAAGATAAACAACAAAGATCAATACTGGAAAACAACAGTTAATGCTGAAAATCTATATATTCATATTTATAATGAACAGAGAAATTGGAATTTCCAACTTCCATGTGAGAAATTTCAACTGGAACGCCCCCTGAAGTCGGCGTTCTGACTTGGAAAGTCAGAAAAGCCTCCAAAACCCAGATCTTTAATATCAGGATATTTTTCTCAATACTCTCTCATCTAAAAAATTTTATACTAGTGGCATCACCAGTTTTCAGTGCTAGAATACAGGGTTATTTGGGTCAGTACCTTGCAGTGCATATGTCTAAATGGCTATAAATAATACCAGTGCCACTTGATAGAGTTGAGAGTTAATGTAATACGTTTTGTTTTGTTACAGCTCTAGCAGCTGAATGCTAATATCAAGGTTCCCACACATTTTCATGGACAAAATTTAAAAACTTTTCCATGACTTTACAAGGACCCATAACAGTTATTTCAGTTGGCTGGAATACATCAAGGGAGAAAAAAAATTCAGTGGAAAAAAAAGAAGAAACAGACTTGCTTGTAAACGTTGTCACACATCAACGCATATTAGAGCTATAGTACGTCAGCAGCCTTTACAAAATAAATTTGTGCTACATTGCAAAATGTGTTCCAAAATGTGATTGATTCTAGGTTTTTCATGACCATGGGAACCCTGCGAAGATACAACAGTGAAAGCATGGATCAGCTTTTTCAGATCCTGTTTGAACATTAATTATGTGACTCTTGCTATATGCGAACAAAAGGCTGACGTTGTAAATTTGCCTTTGACTGCAAATAACTCTGGGTCCAGGATAACTCTCAGATATCTGGTCTGAATTTTCCTTTTTAAAGAACTACAAAGTGGTAAACAGACTGTTATTGTTACCGTTAATAATATCAGAGAAAAATTCTGGTCTGGCTCTGTTTTTCTTAATCCAAATAAAATCACTGGCATATTGTTTCAAAGCATCTCAGCTATGTATGAAAAAGCAACACATTTCTGAATAGACTTCAGTTATCCAGTAAGAAAGGAAAATACTGGGACAGCCAATGAGGGGGAAGATAAGACCAGTAGCTCTTTAATGAAGGGAACTGTCTGAAGAGGTTGGAAAAAGCCAGACCACTGATCCCTGTCAGGAAGCAGAGCCAACAAGGAGGCAAAGAAAACACTATGAATATGGGGCCTGGCATGACTGTATTTTCTTTAAGCATATTTCGGGCCCTCACAATGAGAAAAGGACGCGATGCAATAGTTCTAATGCCAGAGACGTCTGGATTTAGCTCAAGATAAATGTGTCCCCCAGCAAAAAAGAACAGAGGAGAAATAGATAACTGTGTACACCCTCGCATACGCAATGATGGACAGGAAGGACAAAAACAGAACCAACGTCTGGGCATCTGTCTGTTGTACTGTACACGTCATACACTGATGACTACATAAGGTGGGGCTAAACAGACCAGATGACCTTATTAAATGACATCATTCATAGTAACGTGTGAATCACACTATTACACCAGTTTTTCACTAATGAATGTCACTGTCAGTGCTATTGTTTGGATTTCTCCTCTTCCTGGGTAATGAGACACAATGAGAGGAGACAGGATGAGAGGCTGTCGTCACGGGGCTGCAGGGATTTCCTGAACTCTTCAGGAAATCAAAAACTGCCCTGAGTTTTGTCAGCTTTCTTCCATAGCTGTACTGTGAGCGTGCGTGTCTTTTTGCACATCCACTCCTACACTGTGTTTTTGTGTGTTTGAATGAATTGTAGGTGTTTTCCAGCTCCCAGGTAAGCCTTGACAAATTGAAAGCGACAGAGCAGAGTGTGAGAAAACACTGCCCACCCTTTCTCTAAGAAGACATCTGATCACGCTATCACTCTTTTGGTAACCCGAACCACGCAATCACAACAAAGCATGAGTCCCTGCACAAAGATGCTGGAGGACCAAGAGGCCAACAAAGCAGACGCTACTAATGACAGACACTGAATGTGGGGGGGACAGAAAGCAGAGAGGACAACATGTTTTTCTAACAGGCGGAGAAGTGAAGTTTTCATGAGGCTCAGTGCTCCTCCCTGTCCTCTCCTCTGGATGCTGGTCTTCATTTACAAAGCAAACAGACTCAGTTAAGACCTTGTTTATGAAGATATTAGCATAACAGGTTGAGGCACACCTTATTTACATGCAAGTGAAGAGTCAGCGGCCAAAAACACATTCTTGACATGTAAAATCTTAAAGCAGGTAGCAAGTAAAAACAATGTAACACAACTGATCCAGACACAATTGACATTTGTAATATGCAACTTAAACTCTACTTAGTTAATGCAGCTAAGGCTCATCTCAGGTCATAAAATACCAGCAAGTTGTCATGCCCTCCTGTGTCTCAGAGGCCACGTGGCTGAAAGACATTTTAACAATTATGTGACTAATTTTGTCTAAAAATGATATTTTTTCCATTTTATTTAGTGAGCTGCTGTCGGTTTTTTTCGGGTAAAGTGCCACACATTTCAGCGACACTTAAAGTATGATTTGGTTTAAGTGCTTTGTTAGGTTTACAAAAAAGAACTTTTTCAGGGTTAAAATAAGTACAAGAGTGATGTACACACATAATGCACATAAACTCTATAACTTAATGTTAAAACAACATAAAGTTTTGGTTTCATGTGGTACGTAGGAAGCTATAAATTAGGGCGGGAAAAATGTGGTATTTTAGTTATTATTACATCTGTTGATATTTGTTCCCAATTAAAAAGTGAAACATTAAGTCAACAAAATGTCAGAAGACTTGACATTTTAAATCACTAATCCCAAAGTTCAAGGTGACATCTTCAAATTGCAAGTTTTGTCTAAGTAACCTTTGAATCCTTTAATCTATAAATGTCAGAAAATAGTGAAAATGGCCCCGCATAGTTTCTAAGAGTCCAATGTGACATCTTTAGATTGCTAGTTTTATCCCTCCAAGAGTCTAAATGCTTGGATTTTACAGTTTACAGTTAAACAAAACAGAGAGTATTAGCTAATCCTCATGTTTAAAAGGCTGAAACCAGTGAATCTGGGGCTTTTTTTGCTGGACTAGAAATGACAATAACTGATAATGACAAATGACTCATCAATGATCAGAATCATTTCTATATTTTCTGTCACATATATGATTACTTTACTGTTTTAGCAACAAAGCCCAAATGCAGCATAGAAGTATGTTAAATGGAAATAACCTCCTAATAATATATTACGCAGTAGTGGGCAAATGTGTTAAAATTAAGTCATGGCAACAATAACAATGTGGTTAATGTTGAGTTACAGTACGTTTCGAGAGAACAAACAAAAAAAAACACTTGGTCAAGTTTCGGAAATTCAACCAAGCACATAATTTTAACTCATTTGGTGCCCACATATTATCATGAGACCAGGCTGAAAATAGTGAAAAGTACCCAGCATAGTTTCTCACAGTCCAAGGTGACTTCTTCAGGTTTTATCAGCCAAAGAGTCTAAACTCAAAGATATTACATTTACAAGAAACAAAACACAGCAAGGCAGCTTATCTTTGTATTTGGGAGGCTTCAACCAGTGCTTTTGGGGCATTAATAAATGATGATAAATAAATGATGCAGATGAGTGATTCATCAATGATTACAATTGTTGTTGTTGATTCATTTTCTGTGAATACTTAATTCTTAAGCAATAGAACACAAATGGTCAAAACTCAACACTGTCCTCAAGGCTGAAACTTTCCCTAAGTGGCGTTACAGCTCACATCATCAAGTGTTAAATCCCCATTAAATTGGGAGTTTAAGGAACACAGTTTGCAGCTGTGCAGTGAGGTTTTCTGACTCTTTACCCTCTCTGCCCTCCTGCGAGTCCGCAGCCTTTCCTTCTCCTGCTCCTGTCTGAATCCACTCTGAAGCCTCCTCTCTTCTCCCATGAACTCACATCTTCTACTGTGTGACCTCTGAGTCACTCTGTTGAGAGAAATAACTTTCCCTAAAGTTTCTTCTTTGCAACTCGGGACCAAATGGGCATTCCACAGCCAGTCGAAGCAACAGGAAGTTGGTTTTAGGTTGATAAATCAAGAACTGCCTCCTACAACCCATGTGCTGTTTATTTCAGTTTATTTACCCAGTGACATAGCCGTGATCGACGGCGGCGATAGCTGGATTCAAGCAAGAGACCGTTATCATCACAGGGTTCTTTAAGTCGAACAAAAAGATAAAGACGAAAATGTCCTTTTGAAGCCAGATGTTCCTAGAGCTTCAGATGTGAGCTAACTTAAAATGCGCACTTGTTTACGTGAGCTTATCTATGACGTTTTAATGTTCCAAAACTACAGTGGGATAAAGCTATTCCAGCAGTCCCACCTGACAACGATATTTATTTGTTATTTCAAATTTTCTGTATCAAGGAAATGTGAATGCAAACAAGGATGTAAGCGTTTTTAGGACTGAGTTATAAATAAATCGGTCAAGAATCAGAGGCACTCGTTCATTCCTGTGTGGCGAACATCCTGTTTGTTCTCCTCTGTGCGTCCGAGCAGGGCCCAGGGAAGCCCCAGCCAACAGATGATACACACAGGGAATGTCAGGAATGCAGGTACATGAATGCCTTAATAACTCACGCCGGGCAGACTGTTTGACACACTGCCCAGTTAAAAAGATGAAGGTCGCCCAAAGAGAAAGGGCAACAAATCTGAGCCTGAGCTGTGTAAAAATAAGAGTTTGAGTCAAATAAATCTTCCCAGAATTTATCTTCTTGGTGAAGGTTTGTGTTGGAGGGAAGAGGAAACGGTGATAATAAAATAAAGAGGAATAAAAACCAAAACCAAATGACAGCCAAGGCGCGTAGAGTTCACATGAGAAATACTGAATCACACCATCATGCGTCTTAAAAAGTTCCCCTTTGTTTCTCAATATGACTTCATTCAACTGAAGCGTTACCGTAAGTCTTGAGAAACGATAAAATAAAAACAGACTACTGTATGTGATTTAAGGAAGGCCTGAGAAACAATTACATCATGCCACTAGTGTGTAGGAGGTAACTGGCACTTTAAATGGGCTTACAGCCGTTCTTCTGAGCGTCTGCGTAAAAAGAGAGTAGCGGCACAAAGAGCACCAGGGGATGAGGCCCCCTTTCTAAAACAACACTGACTGACAGAGTCCCCATTGTGTTGAAGAGGAAACCACTTCTCCAACCTACAGCCTCGGTACAGCTGCATTAGAGGAGCATGATGCAAACCCCCACTGTCACGCACAAATGCACGCACCAAAAAACATTTATATATGCATGTAAACAGAAAACACATTCAGGTTCTTTGCAGAGATGAATAAATCCAGATATATTCACACTTCCATGACATGATTAAACAGTTTATGTCTTACTTGGTTTGAGAATTGAAAAAGTCCCTAAAAAGTATCTATAAGCTAGGAATGTTTCTAACGACTAATTTCTCAGAAGACTGTAGAAACTGAACACAATTTAATAAGGTTGATTAATGGCCCAAAAAACTATTGCGAAAGAGTCATTTGAAATCGTACAATTTTCAATAACCAAATCGTGCTTAATGTGTCACTGAAATGTGTGGCACTTTGCACATTAGCCGAAAAAACAGGACAGCAACTCACTAAAAAAAGTTAACATTTATGGAAAAAATATTATTTATGATAATAAAAATTATTTTAAATGCAATAGATGGTAGTTTTGGAAATACACACATATTAGATCAATGCCACTCTCATGTTTGTATGCTTAATAAGGCTTTAAAAGAGATATTGTCCCGAAATGAACATTTATATGACAGGCTGATAAGATGACACATTAATAATGCGACTTAAATTTGTTGAAATAGGTCAATTTTGCCCTGGTTTTGGCCATTGTCAGGATTGTCTTTAGGAGAGCATCATCCAGGCTTATTGAAGTAGTTTTTGAAGTTTTGCAGTTTGTCACATTACAAAAGAATATGGAATGTTTTACATGTAACCTAAGTCAAAGCAATTTTATTGTTTTGCCCAGAGAATGTATAAATTTTGAAAAGCGTTGTGTTTTATGGCTGTACTAGTGGGCCATCACGACAAGAGTAGGTGTAATATGTTAATTCCGCTACAGGAGAGACTTGATGTTCTTTGCAATTGGGTGAAAAAATAATATGTGCATACATCAGCATCAGCAATCTCAATCAGTAAAAAATATCAGCATAGCGGATATCAGCAAAAATCCAGTATCATGCATCCCTACTTCCTGAGTCAGAAATTCTACTGCAGGGGACGAACCAGTAAAAATTCTTGAATGGAAATAGTACATTTTGACTTCCCAGTGCAAATGAAACCAATGTGGCACTGATCTTCTCATGTCTGCAAGAAAACAATCAAATGTATTTCCCAAAATGCTAATATGTTGATCTGTCACATCTGCTCACCCGTGGTCTTTAACTTGACCTTTGCTTTCCAAAATAGCAGCAAGCAGAGAGGTGGGGAAGCACTTAAACTCCCCATAAAGCCTGCTCCAGATTGGGGAATTGTAGCCCGAGGGTGGAGAGAGCCAGGTGGACAACCTTGTGCCGAACCCCCCCTGCCTGCTCTGCTGCTCTAAAACCAAGTTAACTGCATGCACCAAACTCCCATAATCCCCCTCTTCCTGGGCCACAGTGGTGGGTGGCTGAGCCAGATGTACACACTCTTCCAACTTAAGTAACGTAACAAGCACATTTTCTCCTTTTAGAAAAGATGATGCATGTGAGAAAGGGAGTGGTAGACATACAAAGCACATAAATAAACTGCGGCCGCCATTAAACAAATGAAAATGATTTAGGTTTTATGTCCAATAAACACATCGCACAGCTTGACTCCATTAGTTCCACTTGAGTGGCGTCTATCAGACACTGCAGCTTTCTTTAGACTTCAGCCATCAAGAAACAGTGATGTCACACAGGGCGCTGCATTCACATTGTCAGCACGTCTGATTTTACTACCACTGACTTTTAATCTGTAGTTTTCCCAACAGTTGCTACAACTTAATGGTCAAATCTCAAGAGAACTGCTGAGCGGCACATTGCGTGATGCAACTTGATGTCATAGTGTAAAAGATGATGGGAGTTGAGCAGACTCAGACAAATCGGTTAGGATGGTTTCCAGCGCAATCAAGTGGTGAAAATAATCCCATGCTGCTCCCTGTTATAGCTCTTAAATACGTGTGCGCTGTTAAAAAATGTTGGTAAAGTCATTACAACCGAGAACAGTGGCAGACCGCCAGTTCAAAGGGAATTTTCCCTTTCTGAGTTCTCCTGTGGCCTCAGCCGAGACTAGACCACAGGAATCCAGCGGTGGACTGGTGCTCGGGCACTTTGAAAGAGGATCCAGGGCCAGGCATGCACCTTTGAAAACGCCACTCACTCATCTCACATCGTTTTCATAAGGACAAAGTCATAAGGAGAAGATTATTTTGCAGGACCTACAGTGAGAGTGAATTCGGGGAATAGGAAGGTAGGAAACATTGAGTGGGTGATTGAATGAGAGGTTCCACTTCCATTTGGAAAAAGCAGCGGATAAGTAAGAGCTAGTAAGGAGAGAAAATGCCAAAACTATCAACAGAATGCTACCAGGGTTCCCACACATTTTCACAGACAAAATTTCAAAACTTTTCAATGACTTTTCAAGGACCCATAAAATTTTTTTCTTACCTTGACTTGTACCATCACATATGTTTTCATTTTCTACCTCCTTTTCATCTCTTTTTTTTAGTTTACTGTACTGAAACACTTAATCAGTAGCCTTATGTCTTCTTTATCAACTTAATCATGGTAAAAGCCAAACAAATTGAGTGCAAATATAAACGGATGTAAGCATATCTGACCAATTTTAAAAAGTTTTAATGCATTATATTTCTGAATCCACCCTTCTCCTGCTATCAGGATAACCCTGATTTTTTTTATTTTTTGTTAGTTTGTTTTAGAGAACTCATTGTCAAGGTTTGATCCAACCCAACAGCTGAAATCTGATCACATAACTTCTGCACAACTGGGTCCACAAGAAATACTGCAACAATTAATTTCATTACAAAAAAAAGCCCCATTACTTCTCCAAAACATTTAATGATTTTTACAAATTCCATGACTTTTCCAGGCCTGGAAAATGGGAAATTACATTACTTTTCCAGGTTTTCCATGACCGTGGGAACCCTGTACCGATGACTGAGGTATAACTTTATAGATATGACCTCCTCATTGTACATCTGTGAGGTCTAGGTAGATCTGTATCACTGGCTGAACTAATGGCATGTTCTGCACCAGCAGCAGCCTGCAGGAACACAGTTCTCATTGTAAAGCGTACCAACCACAACGACCGTTGGCTACAATGTAATTTCCCCTTTAAAACGAAGAAAGGAAAAATGCCAGGCAGCTGTTTCCAGCCACAAAAGACAGAGCTGGGGCTGTTTCTGAGGATGCTGGACAAAAGAGATGAGAAGGAGACGATGTCTTTAGCACATGCTGCCTGTTAGAATTGACTCAGGCGTTTTATTTGCAGAACACGTGAAGCTATAGCTCAGGGGTCTCGCCCCTCCTCTGCGCCCCTCCACCGTCTACAGTAGAGCGGTGCTGTTTAAGTCATTAGCCCGGGGATATTACTGCACTGGCAAAGGCTGCTGCACCCATGACATCATTACGGGCTGCTGTCAGTCCGAGGGGACGTCTGTGGGCTTCGTCTGAGAGGAGAGGGCAGTCCCCCCACGCAGATGCAGACACATGTATTCACACCCGCATGCCATCATACAGCAGGAAACACAGAGGTCCAGAGGATGGGAAATTACCCGTTTCAAAATATCCATTTATGGAAAGTGTGTTATTTCTGAGGCTTCGACGAAGCCAATTACGTCCCTGCTAACAAACACAGAAAGAAATGTGCTCAATTTTGAAAAGCCAAGTGAAGTCTCTCAGACTATTTTTAGTGTCATGATACACTGCGAGATAACAGATCAATGGCCTTGCCTTCCTGAAGAGCACCGACCACGAAGACAGAAGCTTTTGATGTACCTTTATCTCGCAACAAGGGGCCAGCAGGGCAGAGAGGAGACCATTGTCTGATAAGAACACTAAAATATACAAGCATGTTGTTCTTTCCCACAAAGTAAAGGAAATCTGGAGCTACTATGGGGTAGGGTGGGGTGGGGTTAGAGAGCTTGAAAAATGTTCCCAGTCAAAAACACAACTGAAATGTTGAGTCTACTGCCTCTTGCATAGAAATCATCTGCTCTGCACGGCTGAGCATAATAACAGGGATCGACTTAGTGTTTCAGAGCAGTCTAACAAATGCTCCAGTCTCCAGGCAGGATGTATGTTTTTTTTCTTTTGGGGAAATGTGATGACTACAAATCACATGGAAAAACTTTATTTAAAATGTGTCATCAGCGTGAGAGAGACGCGACTGTCATAGCGCTTACACTGTAATACAGTGTATAATTGTCATAATAGCTGAGGCTTAGCACAGCAGTCAACAAGCAGGCCTTGAATGGCTTCTCGCTGTGCTCGTCTCTTCATACGACGGCTTTGCACTGTTGCTGCTGATAACTCTGGCAAGCAAATAATGGCTTTATTCCAGAAACATGGAGGGCACACAAAGTGTTCAGGAATGAGACCATCTGCACCGTGAAGAGCAGCTCTTTGCTGCTTGATGCTGTAATTAAGGTCTTAAACAGCTGAAAATCAAGGCCGGGTGTGGTTATGTTGAAATAAGCACTTGAGAGAAACCTTCATGCCATTGTTTAACAAAAAAGATAAACAGGTAGTGCAGTCTCTATGATAAAAGCCTTTAAATATGCATTTTGTGCCTCTCTTGTCTCTGCGGTGCTGGATTACTCACGCTGTAGCGGAGCAACAGGTTGATGTTATTGAGCTTTCTGTTTTCTGTTTAGATATGCGTGGAGCACAGCAGGGGTGGAGAGAGGAATATGCAACGTGAATACAAGTTCTGTGAAGAATCTGCATGAATTAAATGCTACTCAGATGAAAATAACAGAAAGTAGATCTTTTGAAGGGTTACCCAAGGGTCCCAATGAAAAGGCCAATGTGGCATCCTGATGCAACTATTTCAACAAATAAACCCTCAAAATAACATTTCTGTCCAAAGCAAATCATAAAAGACTGTTTCCATAAATGCTTGTCACCCCTTAAAATGAGAAAATGAATAATCCACATTTGGGACTGCTGTCATTCTTCTGATCGTACTCTGGGAACCATTCCTTTAAAGGACCTTTTAGAGGTTCACAAGAGTTGAAATAGTAAAATATGTCACAAAAAAAGAGCACACTGCTGATTACTTCTTTTAATTTAATTTATTTCTCAGACCTTTCGCTGGGAAAAGTGAGCAGCAAGTAAGAATTTTTGATTTGATGCACCTGCTTGTATAAACTTTCAGAGAACTTTGTTATCTGAAAGGAGAAAGCTACATTTTGAGAAAAATAAGAGAACTTAACAGTTTTCTGTGACAGATTTGGGAACCGCTCAGATTTATCTTGAAACCCCAGACCTCCAGATTGGGAACAGCTATAGGTTTCTCTGTAATTTGCACCATCACAAAAGTGTCCGAATACAACTTGATCAAAAATCTATGGTGAAAGATCAGCAGCTAACAATCCTTCTCATTACTGATTCATCTTTCTTTACTCTAATCATAAACTGGTCCATAAAAAGTCAAACTATAGCGGAAAAAAAATCAATCACAAGTTTTTAAAGCCCAGGATGACTTGTTTCGTCTAACCAACAGTCCAAAACCCTAAAATATTCAGAACACTATCACATAAGGCAAAGAAAAGCAGCACATCCTCACAATGCAGGAGCTGGGACCAAAGAATGTTTGGTATGTGTGCTTAAAATATGACTTAAATGACAAATAAATGATCAAGGCTGATTAATTATCTGTCTAATCAGGAAATGGTTTCAGCTGCAGTGGAGTTATAGATTATAGATATTTTCTACGCCTGGAGATAACTGACTGCAGGACAAACTTATTCAGCCGGACACTTAAGTTATTTTTAGTAACCGTTTGGTCCTAAAAAGACAACTTGAAAAGTCCTTGATAAAAGAAATATCCTCTTAACATAGGATTACAGTCACTTGACCAGTGGTGGAAGAAGTATTCACTAGATTATAATTAGTGATGCATTCCTGTACATCAGTTTAAATGTTCAGTGTGCAGGATTTAGGGTTTTTTTTTTTCCATTGGGTTTTTATCCATTCAGTACGATAACGTTTTGGGAGGTGGAAAAGCAGCACAATTGAATCCACATTATCCCCATTAAAGTTAGCAGAGGTCTTAACTGGAACTGCAAGGGTGGTGAAAATAAGCCAAAATGAAAAAAATTGTGGTGCACTTGCTCTATGGGCCACATGATGCAGAAGATCCAAGTAATTCAATACCCAGGAAGTCAAAATTTTTTGGCCTCATGCCCCACTGAGAAACTTACATAGGAATCAAAAGGGCCCATTCTCCAACTCTGTATCCTGTTCTCTTTATAGATCAATAAAAATGACCATTCCTTTATGAAGATATAAACTGCTCATTCTTAGGTAATGAAAACACGCCAATTTTTATTTTCGATTACATAAAAACAAAAACATAGTCATGAATATTATATACCATTTTCTGCCCTAAATTCTACACAATGAACCTTTAATGCTGCAACTTGTAAAGGTTTAGCTAAATTTCTTCAATTCATAAAGGCTTAGTGGGGGTTTGGGGTTAATTTATACTTGTGGTAGTAATCTGAATGTGCAAAGTAGGTCTGGGCAATATGAAAAAAATCAAGTATCATGTTATTTTCTACCAAATTATTCAAAATCGAAATTATAGCGATATTGTAGGGTTGACTTCTGGAGCTTTCACAAAATACTTCCACAATCACATTTTTTATATTTATTATAAGTGTGGATATGATGACTAAGTAAGTAAAGGCAAGAATATAGAGAGGAAAACACTCTGGTAAGTTCAGAAAATGTAATGCATCCTTTGAAACTAAGAAAATACAACACTTAAGATACTATATCTAAAATCTAGGGCAACAGTCTCATATCACGATCACGGTATTTGGGGTCGACCGATATTGGTTTTTCAGGGCTGCTACCGATAATTAGTAGCTAATAGATAACCAATATTTTGAACTAATATGATTTTACAATAAAAATGAAAAATCTTTCTTTGCACTTTTTAATTAATCAATTTTTATCAGCGATCTTTAAAATAAAATGCCAATACAGATAATATTGTGTATCAAATATTGGCCCCAATAATCAGTTAAGCCAATAATTTCTTGACCCCTAAACTATATAACATTGATATATTGCCCAGGCCAACTGAAAAGTAACTATCAAATATCTGTAGTTGAGTAAGAAGTACAATATTTTCAACCAAAATGTAGTGCAGTAGAAGTATAAATAGTATAAAATGGAAAGTACCTCAAACTTGCACTAAAGAGTAGTACTTGAGTAAATTTACTTAGTTACATTCCACCACTGCTTGACTGTGTTGATAATGGGTAAAAGTGGATGTTGACTGTGTGCTCATAATTACAAAGAGCTCAGACAACTCAAACCCAGCCTGATGTGGAGGGAGGAGGGAGGGGAGGAGAAAGACTTCGGGTGTGGGAGTTTTGGGGGAATTCAGAAAATGCTGTATTCAGATGGTTAGCCTGCAGCCAGAAAACTTTAAATAAACCCAGACGGAGATGCGTGCTCTGTCAAGGATATACAGTATAATGCCCCCTCCTCCTCCTCCTCCTCCTCCTCCTCCTCCACCCCCCTGCCAGCTCTCCCCATGCTGCGCTCAGTGTTTGCCACTTCAGCCAAACGCTGAGTTGTCTGACTTTAGAGGAGACAAAAGAACCGCAGGAGGGGGGCAGCAGGGGGAGAGAGGGGCGGGACAGCACAGGTCGGCTCATTTAAAACATCAGCAGCTCATAATGGACGATAAACAAATGCAAATACACTTTAATGAAAGTTACACAAAACAAAATGAGCAAAAATCTAATATGTTGATGCAGAAACAACACCATTTGGGTATGTTTATGTTGGCACTGTTTTCAGTTCTGTAGATGATAAGTTTATGAGTCAGAACAGTTTTTAGATGTCTTTTTTAATCAAAAACTGAGGTGATCACAACTTACCAAAACAATGGCGAATTTCTCCTCCAGCTCGGTGGGGTCAGGCATGGGGACCTTCAGAGGCATGATGTGATGCTTCATCTCCGACTGACCGTCCACACTTTCTATATTACCCATTTTGCCCCCCGATGTGCTGTGTATCCTCCTCTGTGTAACTTGGATCCTTCAGTTTCTTCCAGTGATGATAATCCAAGCAAAGTTTTCAAAAAAGCATTCCAACACTTTCATAAACGGATTAATCCCGATAATCCACTTCTCCAAACCGTAACAAACCGCTGACAGAGCAGTAGTCTCCTATCACTGTCCCAAAATGCCATTTACACTGACTCACGCGTTTAGGTTTTTACAGTGTGCACCCACTGTATCTTCCCCTCTAAAAACTTACTTTCAAAAGTAACAATCAAAGTGCTTTCTCTTCCAGAAACTTTCTAATTTGCCCGGCCAATCCATCACTTAAAAACAGACTTCCCCGCGCGACAGATAACTTTCTAATGCCGACCAACAGTTGCTGTGAGCTGCTGCTCAACTTTCTTGGCTACGACGTGTTTCCATTCATTATTGTTGTGTGATCCTGATTAAAACGCTCTGCTGATGCCTCCACTCACAGGGCAGGTTTTCTACTCCAGTCCCGCCCCCAGATGGGGGAGGCGGGGCTTCTATTGGTTATTACACGTGTCAATCAATTAATTTGCGTTTACCCGCCCATCACATCTGCAGGCAAGAGAGCCCACATTTAACAGGGCTAAAAGTGAGGGTTCGCCTGCGTTTTGTCGCAACCTAGTGGACAGATATAAGTACGACATATAACATAACGCCTACAATTTTATATTTTAGTTAATTTCATTTTTTTTTGAAAAATGTTATCTATAGAGTTATAGGCATGCCATAAAAAAGAATACATCTGTAAAATAATGAGATAATAAATATGGAAATATAAAGGTGAATAGGTAAAAAATAAATAAATAAAGCAGAAATATAAAGATAAATAAATAAAATAATAAATAAGTAAATAAAAATATGTGAACATGAATAGAAATAAGTAATAATTATATAAATAAAGGATAAAGAATAAATAACTGAATTATATAAACAATCCCTAGTGTTTCTGTACCACAACTGTTTTCCGTGGGGTTGTTTGAAGATGGCCACCAGGTGACGTTGCTACCACAGGAACACATCATCAGTTGTGTACCCCAGCATCACAGGGTGTTTCAGTAAATCATATTTAAATAAAACATAAAAAATGTCAGTAAATAACTATGTATATGTAAAGAGGGCTAAATGAAAGAATAAACACTTAAATTAAAAAGGGGAAATATATGAGGAATAAATAAAAGTATATGTAAATACATTTTAAAAATATGTGAACATACAGTGGATGGAATAAATAAATAGATAAAAATAAATCAGAGACATTATAGACAAAATAACCCCCCCCCAAAAATACAGGAAAAAATGTGTAATTTATATGAAATTAAAGAATACTTTTAAAAGTAATAGTAAGACCAAATAAACATGCTTATAACTATTCTTGATATTTCCACATTTATGTATTGTTTTCCATGTTCTCTTTATATTGCCATGTTTTATTTTAGTTAACGTGCTTATTCTTTAATTTGTTAATTTTTACATTTCCACATACATTTTCTTATTCTTTTCTAGATTTTTTTCAAGGTACTCATATGACTCCATGAAAAAAAAAACAACTTTTGACTTAAAAAGGAAGTCACAAAACTGGTTTGATTCATGAGAGTGCAAACTTTAATCAACAGCTTCAGCAGATACATGATGATATGTTCAAATAATTTTAAAGCTGAGCAGTTTTCTTCTTCAGTTCTGACACTTAAAACACCATTTTCTTCCCATCACCACAAATCAGTGCCCAAGCCTTTGTGGTGAGGTGACAGTGGGGATCCATAAAGGCCGTCCACAGCTGGCGTACAATAATAGCTTGCTTCTCAAAACGTCATAACTGTTTTGCTTGAAAAATAAAATGTGAACATGGCCGACAGCTTCAGCCTGTTGTGTTTGAGCGCTACGAACACCAACAAACACAAAGAAGCGTGTTTTGTAAGAACACCAGCGATGTGTTTTCAGTATTTACAAAGTTTCTCTTCATAAAAGCACAGTGATTTAGACTCTGCTTACAGTATCATACCTCTGATTTCAGTGGTAAATGTGAGGGTCTATGTTTGTAATACTTTGATTTATTGATTTATAAAAGTAACTTTAATAGAGCTCTGGTTAAAACATATAAAACTTCATTTGGAACATAATTCATAAACACTGACAAACTGTGCACAGTTTTGTAATACTTAAGGCAATAATATAAACACATATAAACAAAGTAATATCGGGAATCATTTGAAAATTGTAAAAAATAAAATCACAAGGAATTTCTCTCAGTTGTGTTGGATGCTGTAAATCCATAAAACATGTCACACCTAAAGATATTGACCACAGCAAAAGCCCTTTTTTGAATAAAATTCAGAGAGGACTTTGACATGCTTTAGAACACATATAAACTCGGTAGGTTGTGCAACATAGTCGCATTATTATCAAATACCTATTCAGCCAAAATATTTTACTGAAGAATCTGTCCAAGACAGCATGGAGTCACCACAGTAAACACTTTACGAATGATAAGCTACATGTAAAGTCTCATAAATACTGATGAACTGTGATTTTGTGGAGCTGATATGTTGTCGCGTTTTTCTTCAGTGAAGGTGGAAATTTTCATTTAAGCTGAATATACAAACACACAAAACACAGATCACAGAAGCAACACTTAACGTTATATAGCAATTAAGACCAGCCATCCATTCTTCTAGTTGGCCTCTGCCACCAAATCATACCTGGAAGAGGAGAAAGCATACAATTTCTTGTTTAAACAATACTACCTTAAACCTTAAATAACTGCATAGATGTGACAATGTAGATTTACATAATAGAAAAGGTCACTTTCTTTTTGCACCTAAGGATGGACATTTTGATACAGCTCTGGGACAAATGGACACAATATATCAGGCCTCTGAGACCTGACTTTGTTAGAAAGGTAACAACCTTAACTTTTTATTTACTGATTTTATTGGACTGCTACAGGCATTTTGTTTTATTCTATTTTCACCTTTTTTATGAACAGATGTGAGGTAGACTATCATGGGACTTTTTTGCTTGCAGAGTTGGTGTGACACTGCAATGTTCCAATTGTATGGCTATGATTATAAATATGGTTATAAATATGTGAATTTGCCACAGGCCTTTGGACTTTGCATAACTAAAGGTAATAACATTGTTTGATTACATCCAAATAAATAAAAACATAATTTAACAACAAAAAAGACAGTGATTATGAACATAGATGTGTTAATAAAATGCTGTATAAATTATTACCACTGTGTGACACCAGTCTTGAGGTCAATTTGGTCCAGGTCCAGCTGCAACTGAGGACAACAAGGAAAAGCAAAAGATTATATTTTACATTTCTGTATCTCTGTTGTCTGGTCCTAATCACCACATAAACACCAAGGAATTTGTATAAAGTTTGGCAATAACTATCTGCATTTCAGACAATGATGTATACCTTGCCAATAAGCTCCCTCTCTCTGCTCATGAAGGAGACGCTGTTCTTCACAGACAGGTCCAGTCTTCTCTGTGTGGACTCCTCCAGAGAGAAGTCAAAGTCAAACCTATGGAAAGAAAGAGAAGCAGATTAAATCCGTACACTTCTTTTGCCATCATTAGTGTGTCCTTTGTCTGTTTGTTTGTTTCACCTCTCGTTGAATTCTGGGTTGAGGTCTCTCTTCTTGGTGGCGGTCCTCCTCTTGGTGGTGGCCTTCTTGTCAGGCAGCAGAATGAAGGAAACATAAGGGTCTGCGCCGTCCTTTGAGCAGGCTGACAGAGCTCTGTGGGTTTACAGTGATCATGTTCACAACAACTGTCGGTATCAAGTGCTTTGGGTCAAAGAAAGTGACGATTAAGAGGTCATGTGTGTCATCTAGAGACCTGCAGGAGTGGACGGTGATGACAAGCCTGCTCTCCTCGATGGAGTAGCCGATGCTAAGCTTCACCTGGCCTGCTGGGCCTGCATTTTCAGCTCTAAAGATTAAGTGTAGAGAATGTCATTTGTATTATAATGTTTTGAATATTTACTGAAAAACAGGATAAAATAAACTGGAAAAAGTCCACGAGAAAGACTTGTCAACTGCTGTCTTTACAATAAAGGCTGTGACTACACAGTGCCGCATTGATGCTTATGTAATGTGACTCACATGGAGAACCCAGCTCTCTGTCTGATGTCCAGATGGGAAGGAACCCATCTGGGA
This sequence comes from Plectropomus leopardus, assembly GCF_008729295.1. NCBI lineage: Eukaryota > Metazoa > Chordata > Actinopteri > Perciformes > Serranidae > Plectropomus > Plectropomus leopardus. The sequence goes on along the minus strand of NC_056470.1, from coordinate 18,082,852 downwards.
ATGACTTCTCCGCTGACGTCATTACCTGCCTCCCCTGGAGCCCTGCGACACACGGCCAGCTGAGTATCCAAGACCTGCAAATCAGAATCATCAATACTTTATTGACCCCCGAAGGGAAACTGGGATGCGTTACAGTTGCTCTTATACTGCATATAGAAATTATAAGAAAATAGAAATAGAAATAAGAAGTACGCAAAAAGTGCATTATGATACAATATAAAATAACATATATATACATGTACATAAAAAATAGAAACAGAGGACAAGATGTGGATCATAGCTGAGCATGACATTACTGTTGCATAATAATCTTTTACCTTATGTCTGAAAAAGGACAGAATTTTAGGAAAAAAACTATGCAGCATATGTTAAAATGGCTGCGTTTCATCTGATGTCAGATACTGGTGCAGATACACTATATGGTGTCAGTTTGTAATCTCCTTCATTTCCCAGGATGACTTTCAACACCTCTGTGTTGATGGACACCTTCCCAGTGTCTTTATAGATATGATGGATCTGTTGTTTTAGTGTTGAGGAAATGGTTTGACACTGTCCAATACATAACCCCCCTGTAAAAAGACTACTTGTTGTTTTTACACTGGGATTACGGATTCAACAAATAAATCATGTTTAAATCAGTGATATTAAGAGGTGCTGGTAGGCATATTTTATTACCTTTGGACAGAGCCAAGATAGTTGGCTGTTTCCCCAAGTGTCCAATATTTGTGCTAAGCTACAGATATAAGAGTGTTATCATTTCTCAAATTAAGCAAGTAAATTACCAAAATATTAGTCTACTCCTTTAAGAAAGCAAAACATATTTTAATAAAAGCACATACACATTGTGAGAGATATCTGTTGTCTTTCAGTCTACAACACGTGGACACCTGAAAGTCTACTCAAAACATGTGATGATGCTTTAAATTTCATTAATTTGTATTATTTATTATTTCAACTAACAAAAAGGTGGAATTTTTCTCTGCTACGCTCACATTCATTCAACTACTCATTAATTAAATGCTTAACTTTCTTGTCCGTGATAACAAGCTAGACGTTTTAATAAATGATACAGGTATGACAGGACAAATTTATAAGAAAGAAGGTTTTAGACACAAAAGGACACAGCCTGGAGTGTAGGAATCATTTATGTAATATATTGGAAAACTTAAGTTAAGACAAACAGCTGGGATGATGTTACGCAATGCGGCCTGTGGGCATTACTCTCCAGTCACATACTATATTGGTAGCATTGAGAAAATAAGCAAGATATTATTCCACCTTTTTGTTAGTTGAAATAATAAATAATACAAATTAATGAAATTTAAAGCATCATCACATGTTTTGAGTAGACTTTCAGGTGTCCACGTGTTGTAGACTGAAAGACAACAGATAGGCAATGCTCCATCCAGATTGAGCCATCGGTCCAGCACCAAGTCCGGCTCGAGCAGCACCTCTCTGAGAGGAAGTGTGTAGGAGCCAAGGGCCTGGCCCCAGCTGTGAGAGAGCTGGATACAAACATATGGATATACAGACAGTTTTCAGACTGGCTTTAAATAATAAATGATATGAATTCCTTTGATGCGCTACCTACAAAGTTCAGAGAAAAGTTGAATCACATTTGGTATGCATGAATCTCACCTTCACTGTGAGTATCTCATCTCTGGGGTCACGAACCAAAAAATGAAAGGCTTCGTCCCATCGAGGGGATGTGGAACGCTCACAAATCTAAGAAACGAACAAAAAGCTGAATTTATTGACTTTTCAAGCTGCATTTTTCTTTTGATGCATTCACAAGCTCATCTAAGAAGTCATAATCCTACCTTGGTTTTATGTGAGACACCTTTGAGGATAATCTCAGCTCCAACTTTCGGCTCCTTCCCACTCTTCTTCAACTGCAATTACATGCAAAGAATATTGTAATACAAAAAAACACACATCATTGTAAATCACCAGTTATTTTATATACAAATGAGACTGCAGCTGTATTGGGACAGTGTTTTTATGCAAAACACTGCCACTAAAAGCATCTATTGCACTTCTGCGCTCTTCAGAGCGAGGAAAAACACACCATAATAAACAACAAATAGAGCCCCAAGGACTCATAGATATGATCTCACTGGCAGGCCGTGGGCACGCTCCACATACACAAACAGCACCGCTGCCGATGGCACAACCTTGTTGTGGTATGACTGCTGGGAATGGTACTGCAAGATCTGTGGGGAATTAGGTAACACAGAGAGAGAAAGAGTACTGGTGAGACTGACTGTGCTATCAGGAAGTGTGGTTAAAATTTTGTTAGCAACACTGCATACAAAGATATGAATATGAACAAATCTGCACAAAGCATCTGCAAAGATAAGCTCATTTTTCAATACTAAATATCATAATGTGTACCACAGGAGGTTAGCGCACTGCTAATATTCAAAAATTCAAGTTTCTTTCTGTAAAAGTTGTCATCCTCTTTGCCATAGCAACCAAGCAATAATGCTCAACAAGAAGGCTCTCACAGTAGAAGAGCCATCATATAAAGTGTAGGTTTGGATTTCTGAAAGGTTGCTACTTCGTTCTGTCTTTCCATACTGTCCCTCCCTAGCACTAAATCCCACTGTAAAAAATGGGGGACAAAATCCACAGTCCTCATTCTGTGCAAAAAAAATGCATTCACAAGTTCTGCCTTAGTTAATGTGAGGCTTCATTGTACTGTGACTACTGAATTAAACTGTTCTTAATCTTTCAATCTTTCAAAGGTTCATGAGGTTTTGCAAAAACGACCACTGGTAGAAATCTTTCTGTAGATTGGAGACTCACTATTTGCCTTCAGAAAATGTTATCTCTGGTGTCAAATACATGTTTTGGAATGTAAGAGCTCCAGGCTGAAAGGACTAAGGTTTCTCTGGGTGCCAAGCATGTAGAACAACTACGGTGGCTAGGAATGGAAATTGATGTAACTTTATTGATACCAATGCCAATAATGATTTTGCTTATTTTATACCTGATGCAAAAAAGGTTGCCCCGAAGCAACACAACTGTCAGGAAAACACGCCAGTCTCTATAAAAGGAACAGACAAGCTTGGAGGCATACGAGTCCCAAGGATCGGACATTTTGGAACCAGTTCTCAATTCCCATCCCTAATGGTGGCCTATGCGAAAAATGCGACAACGCCAAAATGCACGAATGCACAAATGCAAATGGCCCTATCTAGAGCCAGTGTTTGATTTGCAGTGTTTGTTGGCTATTGTAGAACAACTCAACGGACTACTAAGAAGAGGACCTGCTCCTTTTGTCGATATAAACAGCTCATTCTAAGGTAACAAAAACACAACGATTCTTATTTTCATTTTGTCATAAATTAATAACAACATAGTTATAAATATGATATATTATATATTATATTTTTGCCAATATATATCGCCCCTAAATCCTACACACTAGACCTTTAAAGCAAGAAAAATCTTCAAAAGCTTTCAAACTTTCTCCCCAACACTGCAATAAGACAAGTTTGTAGAAAAAAAAAAAAAAAAGGAAAAATTTATTTGTATATTCAACCTATAAATCCATCATTTGTTTAATGGGAATTTAATATTTAATAATATTCACTTTTGCGTCATTTGTACTTTTACTATTACTCAATATATTATTACCCTTTTCTGAAATTATTTATGGACAGTCAAGGCTTCTTAGTTGTATTAAAACTACTACATATTTGTATGTTGCCTTGGTGTATCCAAATAAAAATAAAGTAACAAAATTAAATAAAGAGAGTAAACACTTTACCTGCTCCAGTCTGGGTAGGTCAGTGATTCTGGGCAGCCACTCCAGCACCAAGTGAACTCGGCCTGATTTCACATCATTTAGAGTGAACCACTATAACAAGAGTAACAGAAATGTCCAGGTTACGATATAGATACAAATAATATAAAGTTAAATGATCTGTTCACTGTGTGTTACACACCGTATCCATGAACTGTGCACTGATGATATCTCGTAGGCTGAGCTTGAACCTGCAAAGACAAGACTCTATCACTATCTTTCTTTTCATTTAAATGTTTTTCCTTCACTAATAAGCCAGAAATGCTGTGAAAGTTTTATTTGTGACGTCAGTACACACCTTCCGAGGAAGTCATCCTGATCAATGTCCTTGTCAAACAACTCAAACTGGATCTCCTGACCAGGAAGCTGGGTCAAAATTACCTAAATCATAAAAGAAAATACATAAAATCTAAGCTAAAAACTAATAACTTCATCAGAGGAGCAGACAGGTAAAAAAAAGGGTAATACCTCATAGAGTTCATTCCAGATAGGATTTAGGTTTTCTTTGATGGTGTGGCTGCGGAAGGTGATACCAGCCACACGGATCTTAACGTAGGGGTCGCTTTTCCCCTTCACCATGCCCCCCATGAAGTTATCCTTTGCTATCAGGTTTTGGGCCTCCACAAGGTGCATACGCAACACTCCCTGCGGCAGGAAAAAAAGGGCTGGAAATGCTACTCTAGTGTGTGTGAGAGTTGTGTCTGCTGTTTTATAACTCTATGTAACTGATTTTACCTCTGTTGCAAACTCGGGGTCAGGCGTGGTGTGCTGTGGTCGTGTTGGTTGAGGTTTTCCTAATCCGCCAGGCCCCATAGGGTTCAGCTCTGATGTGATTCCCCCCTGACCCATGCCAGACCCAGGGGCCGTAGGCCGAGGAGAAGGAGTCGTAGGAGTGGCATCGTCACTCAGCCACAAAACCTAGAAACAAATAACAGGTTTCGGTGAGCAAATGTCAAGCAGTAAATTAACTTCACTACTTCACTTTTTCTGTTTGTGTATTTATGAGGACCGCAAAATAGAAATATGAGGTAGAGAAAAGACGTGGATAGTCTCATTTAGGTTTTTTTGTTTACAAGTTCAGAGCACATGTAAAAGGGTGGAGTTAAAGGGAAACTTTGGTATTTTCAACCTGAACTCTGTTTTCTCATTTTTTGTATCTAAGTGACCCATGGAGACAACCATTTTTGAAATTGGTCCAGTATTGAGAGAGACCGCTGCTGCCACAGTGCCGAAACAGGCTGCTGTGGAAGAAAGTGTCTGACAACATTATGGAACAGACCTTCTAGGAAACAAAACATTTTTTTGATGACCTTTTGCCGGTATGTTTGTTATTTTGACCAAGTCTCACTCAAGGGGAGGTCTTGTTCTGACATTTCACAAAAGATTACTTGTTGCAGGAAATACAAAATGTTAGTGAGTGTTGGGGAGAGAAGTGCTGCGAGGAGTTTGTTGTGTTAGTACAGCTTAGTGATCGAGATCTCACACGCCTTACACACATAATAATAAGAAGACAGAGTAAGCAAGAGGTAAGGAAAAACTTTTCATTTCTCTGTGGACTCTTCGTAATAATGTCAGACTCAGATGATATTAATCTCAGCCTGTCAGTGGTAAAAACAATCACCTTTAATGGACGTAAATTGTCCCGAATGGTTACATTGCAGCCTGTTTCACTGCTCAATACTGGACAAATTTTAAACATTGTTGTTACTATTACTATTAGACACAAAAATGTGAGAAAATAGGGTCCAGGTTGAAAAAAAAAAAAAAAAACTTTCCCTTTAGGTGTTGCTAGAGAACTTAATAACCTCTCCAGTATCTAACACCCTCTAATCTCATGGTGTGATGTTCAATAGGATCTGATTTCCGTGGATAAAAGACTCACACAGAGCCGTGGTGCAGTTAAATATGAGATCTCAGCTTTGAAGGTTTGATGTGACACTGAAGCATGTGTCTGATGACAGTTTGCTGAGGCCAAAGCAGCCCTTTGGGAGCTGGCAGGATTTCAAAGTCCTCCACAGACACTTCAGCTGGGTTGATTCGCACCAGAACAGCTTGAATTTACATCTTACTTATTTACAACCCGACACATCTGAATGTGCCAGAAAGAGTCTAAGGGCCTTTTCTACACCGGATCCTCCCCACTCCCACTCCATCACAGAGTGTAACGCTGTTTGTTGTTACCTTCACAGCTGAATGAAGCACCGTTTATCAAGGTGTAGGGTATAAATACAGCAGCAAGCTTTGGGACAAACACTGTCCCAAACAGGCCCCCAAGGTCTGCTAGTCTAGGGCTTCTTTCTATTCCAGAGTCCAGGTCAAAAACTAAAGCCTGAAAACTTACTTTTACAGGTAGGCCTTTCCTAATAATTGATGGATTTAAGTTATTTTACTATGCCATTTCACGTACTTTGCGTGTGTATACATTGGCAAATATATACGTAAGTATGCATACATATATGTATGTCTTTATGTGTACATGTAGGTGTGTATATGTATATGTGTATGTTCTATTATTATTGCTTTTGGTTTGTATTCTCCTGATCTTGGACAGCACTTTATGCTTTTGCTTGAAAAGTGCTCTACAAATAAAGTTTTTTAATTATTATCAATATTAATAACAATAATAATAAACTTCTCTTGTGTACGGTAGGAAGAGGAACTGTCTTAACTTTTCGTAACCATGGAGGAAAATAAAACTTACTAACAATCAATGCTTTTCATGTTTATTTGTATTACTTATATTTAATCTGTATGCGCTGCAATTGTCTACCTGAAATCTTGTATATCATCATTTTGTCATTAAAACAAATAGAAATAAACCTTACTGCTAAGCTTCTATGGTGGTATTCTGTTTCTTTTTTGTAAACATTTTGTTTTCACTGTGATGTCTGTAAGCTGTTTGGTTTTTGCAATAGCCTCCGTAAATATACAACACTTTACAATGAAATTAACACTACTGCTGTTTTCCAAAGACTAGAGAGGGGTATATTTTACCCAAAATAAAATGTAGCCTTTAAGTTTTTAATATATGTATGACAATATTTAATGTCTTTATCAGTTTGAGCAATATACGTTTGTAAAGGTAGTCGCATGGAACTTAATTTGTATGGCGCATCTTCCATGTCAAACACTATATTGCTGGTTTGATTAGGATGGCACTTAATGTGGCTGACCCTCCAAGTTAATACAGAAAAGGAATGGAAGTAGTTAGGGAGAGGACGAAAGTGGTTTGGGAAAGGCCTATGGTCTATGTGTGAAATACCAACCCTAAGCACAATTTTGACATAGATGCGGCTGGCAGAAGCAGAATTCTCCAGCTGGAACCACTGGTCCATGGTGAGTTCAGGGGTCGCCAGAAGACGGGTCAGAGGGATGGTCAGACTGCCTAGAGACAGCGCACGGTCATCATCTTTCACCTGATTGACAAACACAGGAAGAGGAGATGTGAAGACAGGATAAAAGCAATTATCTCGAAGGGAAAAGGGCCAAAAATAGGTTAAAAAGAGAAGTGTAAAAAAAGTTGATTTAATGCAGGAGGAAAATCAATAAGGCACCTCGACACCTTGGCAAAAATTTATGTAAAATCGTTACAGCTGGCTTGATTAGTATGTTCGATCATTGCTCATAATGACTCACTTGAATGTCGATGTCCTGTTTGCGGGGATCCTGAATAAAGAAGGTAAAGGCATCCTCCCACACTGGGCTGTTGGTCCCGTAGCAAGTCTACAGAATAGAGGGGAAAAATATTATGCGCAGAGTTTGGTTTAAAAGGTTTTATTTAAAAAGGTCTATCCTTACCTTGCTCTCTTTAGTTGCATCCTGAACGGAAATCTGTGCCACTGGGCTCGGGTCCTTGTTGCCTTTTCTCATCTACAACATATTAAATACATTGATGTGGGTCACAGATGAAAATTTCACGAACACCACATGAGAGTGAAATTAGATAATTCTAAATTTACAGGCAGCGCATGAGCTTGATCAAGATAGATGGCCAGGATGGCGGCAGATGGAGGATCAGCCGTCTTACTGGTCAAGTTCTGGTTCTTCTGGATCACCTGGTTGAAGAAAATATGATAATAATATAAGATAAAGAAATATGTAAACCCAACCACTCAAGCTCACATAAAACAATGTACATCAGGTGACAGCATAACATAAAACCTGGAGTACATCAAGACATCTTCACCCAACCCAAAGGTGGCACCTTGGATTGTTTCTAGGATGCAATATTGTAATTATGTTAGTCTTTTTTAAGTTTACAGTGAAACGTTTTTGAGAAACTCTGACCTGTTGAAGAAGAGGTTCGTATGCACATCATGTGGGTGCACAGCTATCAAAAAACAGTGTCTATGAAGCAAAAAATATTGCTACACAACTTTTCGTTTTCTTCTTGGATATTTGTTTAAAACCTGACCTGACAAATATCCAAGTAACACTGAAACATTGTTTTGATTTAACTTTTGTGACATCAAGTAAATGTGCAGCCGTTACTTTTTCTCCATGTAACTCTGACCTGTGCCATTGTTTCTCATCTGTTTTATGTTGTAATCTGTAACTCGTTGTTAATCTTTTTCATGAATGTCTTAGCAAGGATGGAAATTAGATATTGAATATTTTATGGTTACATTAAAATTAAATAATCATAACTTCAAATTATAGCAGGCTGAAAGTCAAAATTAACATTTCACTCAATGGGAAAAATTAGTTTAACTTCTGATTTTGTGGTTTTTAACTACTTTTAAGTACTTCACCTCACTTAAGATCATTTGTAAATCACTTCATCACCCCGTGTCATGTTGAATGCATTAAAAAAAGTGTATTTTTCTTGCATGCCTCCATTGTGAATTAGGAAGCTTTGCTAAAATAATATTCTAAACTCAGCACAGGCATAGTGCTCCTACATGTTTGAGCCTCTTTGTGCCTAAGTGTATTTAAAAGTAGAGTTTTAGCAAAAATGCATTTGTTTTGGAAGGCTAAGTGAGACTTTGACTATACTGCAGGTGTTGTGTTAGAATTTATAAACACATGTTTTGGCCCCTATGACTTCAATTAACCAAGAATTTTCTTAATTTTCAATTCTTTGTTCATCTGAGGCAGAAAAACAAAGTTTTAATAATCAAATAATCATTCGGAGGGTATTCCTTTAAATAAATCACACTGCAGGCTGTCCTGGTGTTTGAGTGGTTTAGGGTCTATTCCTCATAACTGCAATGTTCAATTCTGGACAAGAACCTGTGTCTCATGTCATCACCCTCTTTCAGTATCTTTACTGTCAAATGCAAAAACATTCTAATCCATAAAAATAATGCTCTGATGCTTATTAGTGTATTATTTTGCTCACATCACTACCCCAAAACCCTGCTACTGACTGGGCAAAAAAAGATTAAACAAGTACCACGAGGCTGCAGTCTCACCTCACTCAGTCTGTCAGCAGAGGACAGCAGAGAGAGCCACTCCAGCCGGAGGTGAACACTGCCAGATGGGACGTCCCTCAGATTAAACCACTGTTTACAAAAACAAAGGGCTCATTAGACACACATACTTTTCTTCTCTGGCTGATTTCTTTGAGCCTTGATGGCATAATAAAAGATGGTAAGATCAGAGCAGATCACGAGGAGGCACATGGGCTCTGTAATGTCACATGCTAACAGGATTACTGCAGTCTTGGTCAGATGTTTTCCAAAGTGAGACATTTGATGACTGCATTCTTGTGCTTATGATCAGAGTGTGAAAAATGTAATAGATGTAATGTCGAAACAATGAATTTCGTCTAAATCAAGCACAAGTACTTACATCATCCACAACTCTGGCCTTCTTCACAATATCAAGATCCACCTTGACCCTGAAAGAAAGACAGAATCAATGGAGCCATGAAAAAAGAGACTCATATTTCCAATCATGGTCCGACATGGCAATAGCAGTGATGGGAATGACATGAGAAGCACATAACACCAAGTAAATGAACGAGAATGAGTAAGCTACCTCCCCAGGAAGTCATCCTGGTCTGGGTCTTTGTCAAAAACTTCCACTTCCAACTCCTGACCAGGTACTTCATGGACAATCACCTGACACACACACACACACACACACAAACACACACACACATAAATGGGCAAATACACAAAACACACAACAAATATAGATACAGCCACACGACACAAAAACACAAAAACATGCAAACAGAATCACAATGGCAAGAAGTTTCTGCTTTTGCGGCAGATACACATTAAAAAAATACTTCACCCATACAATGAACAATTGTATATCAGTTACTCACCATGTGTTATAATGAATTCAGTTAGAAAACTTTGTCTTTCTGGCATGCCTCTCCAAAGGCCGAACATCCTTCATGAATTGAAGTTAATAGGGGCCGTTTTTAACAACAGCGTCTGTTCACAAACATTCAACTTGCGCAGCAAAATCCAAGTCTCACGTATCCAGTCGTATGCTCAGTACTTTCCAATCACATGCATATTCGCTCAAACATCATGATTTAAAACACTTTTGCGTATGAGTAGCATGCGCTGAGCAAGCCTGAGCATGTGTGTGTTTTAACTCTGCTCAAGCTCATTCTCAGGCACGCTACTTGGCAGTGTGTGAGACTGTTTATGTAAACCTGTGTTAAATCATGTTTTAGTGAAAATGTTGATCATATGACTGGATAAATGACACTCGGATTATGCAGGTGTTTTGACATAGTTTTGCTGTTGTTAAACAGTGTCACGATTTACTGTTGCTTTGCTGTTGTTAAACAAAGTCACGATTTACTTCAATTCATGAAAAATGTTTTTCCCTTTTTGGGTTCTCTCTTTACCATGAAGTTTTTTTTCATTAATTCAAGGTAAAATGCAGTGAGTAACTGATATACATGCATTCATTCAGTCATTTTGTGGGTAAAGTAGTCCTTTAATTACTTAATATCTATTCAGTGGCTCAAGTTTCATACACCACGAAAAAGAAAGTGTCCCTGAGCAAGCAGTTGTCACAAGAGCTGCTTATCTCAGAAACAGGAGCTTCCTGTTACCACAGAAATAGATAAAAATCTCCTCAAAACTGTTTATCACTGACTTGTTTACTGACTTTCCTGCACAATGCTCACAAAGCAAGGACACCAACCCCAATCTATAACTTTCAGCACACAAACTGGCAGAGTGTGCAGCACTTGAACATCAAGGCAAAGCCATATCTATTGTGTGTCTTTCAGCTCAGTTTTGGGTTTATTCTCAACTCTTCTGCCTCACCTCATACATCTCCCTCCACTGCGGGTTCAGGTTGCTGTCCACGTGATGAGAGGTGAATATCTGGGTTCCTACACGTAGAACGGCGTACGGGTCTGACTTCCCGTCGATTAAGCCCTTGATGACTGTATCCTTGGCAGTCAGGTCCTCAGCCTCCAGCAGGTGGATGCGCACAACTCCCTAGCATGTGTAAAAACATGCAGGAAAATACATGCATGCACAAAGAAAACAAAAATGTTAGTCAACTACTGTCCTCACAAAACATTTTCATTCAGGATGTGAATTTGCTGTGTGGCGTTATGGCTATGTGTATTTGCGTGCAGCTTATATGCTGAGGCAGCTTCAGTCTGTGTGGGTCCGTGTTTCTCCGGGCCATTCATAATTAAGACAGTTACCCGTGGGAGAGGGGAGCGGAGCTGCGCAACGTGCAGGTCGGCCACCAGGGGAACAGTTAGACGGTTGGGGAGCACCAGGTGTGAGGCTATTGCATCCATTATCATAGTGTCCGACATGGCACTGCAAATGAATGCGAGGACGATGTTGGGGACACACAGGGGAGGGACACACAGACAAACAGACAGAGACTATATACTACTGCTGACAATATGAACATGCATAAATAACATGATATCCATGTTCTCAGCAACAGAACCAACAGGAAGCACCCATTGGCTAAAGATGAGGACGGTTTTCTGTGAAATCATGTCGTCTAATGTCTTTTACAGGAGGATACAATTAAAGAAATAATGGCAAACTGTCACTGAAAGCATCGCCAGAGAGAACTGATGTGTCAGCAGCACATGTGCACCTCTGACAATGCTTTAATTGTATTTTCACAAAAGTGAATTATATAAGATCATAACACACACAGAATCAGCCACAATCGCACTAAATTTGAATGTAAAATAGAGATGCATTGTTCCCATTTGTCACGCCATACATTTATATTCACATTGAGCTAAATTGTATCGTACTTGATTCTGCATTGTCCGCGTTCTGACCTTATATAACAGGTCTTTAACACTACCTCCATATAAATGAATGGAGTCGTAATATACATACTAAATATATACACCAGTAGAACACCAATATGGCATAAAGTTGAGCGTGTTAGAAGATAAGACTGGCATTGTTTAATATTTTTCTTACGATCACAAATGCCTTAGAAAGAAGAAAACCAACAATGAGTTTTGTGTTTTGACTTCTATTCTGTCTACTATACTCAGCCCCGAGACCATTTGCCTTTACTAAAGACAAACATTTTAACAAATAAGGTCACAAACACGCACTTTCATTTTTTTTCAGTATTTCTCTAAAATAGCTGGGCACTGTTTTTGTAAAAGTTACTCACACAGGAGTAAGTAGTGGATTTATTGGTGACTATTTTCTGACATGACATTTAAAGCTTTTTACTTCTGGAGAGATGGTCCTCTCACAAAACTGGACTGTCTTTGCAGTAAAAAGATGCAAACACTTTTGAAATTGGTGCTACATGATCAGAGAAAACAGAAAAAAGGGGCAGTGACTTTTACTTTTGTTCCAGAAGTAGAAAACCTACAACCACCAGAATGCACCTCACAGCAACAGACCAGTAAATGCTCCTAGTGGTGGGTGACTTAATGCAAGCTTGTACACTGACAATATGGCAGCTAAAACATGTCTCTCAAAACATCTTTGTCAAGACATATGCAATGTTGTTACAGCGCTGCTTGGTTTTACTGTTTAACCTAATTTTTGTTTCCATTTTTTACAATACAGTAAACAATATGGCGCCAACTTGCTGCTCACAAACTCTCATATTACATCTAAACAGTGCGTTAAAATTTGTTCCTGAAGACATTTTAGACAAGAAAAAGGCAGTGCAGTAAAATAATCTTAGTTAATATTTGATCAGCACAGCCTCATTTAACCATTTGATTGGAGTTTGGACTGAGTTTGAGAGAGTAAGAGATGCGGGCCTCTGTTTTATTCCTCTTCTATACTCTTTGTGTCCGTGATGGTGGCAGGGATACAAAAAATGAGGAAGTAGATTCTCTAATTCAGCATTAATGTATAACAATAACTAGATACCCTAGGATGGCACCTATTCATTCAAACGGCACTGCTCGATTTGCACATACACCAAAAAAAGTTTCTAGCTTCCAAGTTTACTTCCACAGTATGTGACCCACTGAATATACGCAGTAATGATTCTCCCGTCGGCTCCACCTGTGAGTTCCTGCTCTGCTTGTAGACACTACATTGTGATGACATCACAAATTTTGAAACTACTTTTTCTGAGCAGGACAGTACAAATTCACAGAGTCATAACTGATCTTGATTGCAATTTAAGGTGTTGCGACAACACATTTACAGACATGTCTTTTGTAACGGAGGTCTACAGGGAAAATGTTTTTTGAGCGGCTGGGGTTTTTTTTTTTAGTGACCACTGGGAAAAATTGGAATCAAGGCTGAGCAGCTTTCCTATCAGTCTGAGTTCAAGCAACAGCCCCCGAGCCGGCGAAAATCTGCTGGATGACACATCCTTGACTTTCCCTGGCATATGAGCTGGAAGATCTACACATACTACCCACACTATTGTGATACATAGCTGGTTGAAAACTGGGAAATTATCCCTTTAAGGCAGCAGGATGTTGTGTGGGATGACTCAAAATAAACAACAGTGCCCCTGTGTGTACTGTAATGAAGGAACATCTTACCCAGTGCAACAGCGTGACTCATTTATGTGTTGTAAAACATTTTTGGACAACAAAGAAGCTCTGTGGCACACAGGAATAAGATATATGAGACTTTGGCTTCTTGTTATAAGGATCAGTTCATTGTTGGTTTTAGTCTTTTCCCAGGATTTGTTGATAAGAACGAAAATATAGCATGTCGCCACTCTTACCCTTTAAGGATGCGAACACACAGATTTGTCACCGAACAGACAGAAATATTTGCACTGTTGTTGGTCCCAGTTTGTTTTGGAAGCCTCTGTGACTCTGTGGCTAAATTAATCATTAATTCTCTAAAATATATCCATCAGGTCCCAAAAGTGTAACCCCAGAACTTTTCTGAAGGTCAAAACTTTATCATGCCTATTCCACAAACATTCTCATCAAAAACTAATAAGAACAAACACCAGAGAGACACAACAGATTAATGCAGCCGCAACCTAAAATCTATCTACACAGAGTTTTATCATATAAACTCACTTGAGCCCAGGGATATCTAACAGGTTGGTCAACCCGGTCCAGTTGATGTCCAGTTTCTATGACACAGAACAAAGACACATGAATGCATAAGTGCAGACCTATAATGCAGTGCAAAAATGTAGTTCACTGCTGCTGCACTCACAGGCCTGCGAATGAAGAACATTGTGATGGCTCCAACCAGCGGCACGTCTCCGATCAGAGGCTCGAGGATCACACGCAGCTTCCCATGGAGCTACAAAGAGAAATATTGAAAGGATGTTTTCAGACCACTTCACTTTGACTCATACTGCATTGTATATATTTATTCTCATACCTGGACTCCTTTCACTCCGGCTTTGCAGAAGTACTTTTTGATTTCCACATTGATCTCGACATCACCGGCGTAGCTGCAAGTAGAAAGAGCAGTGACAAGTCTACATGTTTGTTGAGATACATGTTTAACTAAGGGAAGCAGCTGATATGAGTTAGATTAGGACTGTGTTAAGTAAACAGAGATCTGCTGTGGCAGACAAGGGCAAGGCCTGCTCTAATGTAGGGAACTTTGTGGTAACAATTATAATGTCTAATATTTAACAAAATAATACTTCAGTGTCTAGGTGTTTATACGCAAGCAAATTCAAAAGCTGTGATGCATTACCTCAGGTACAAATCCAACATAACTTGTCTCTTATCGTGTTCTGTGTGAGCCTTCACACCAACCACCTTCAGAGCCTGTGAAGACAACAGCTGCTGTTAAACAAAGTAAATAAGACTGACAGACTTTATGCAGTAATATTAGAGAAGATGAAGTTCATCATTCGCTGTAATGAAGCCATCAATCTTCATGCTTGTAGTAAACAGGCGTGTGAGACCAACCCAGCATTACCAGACTTTTACACATATTATCCACATTAACATTCCACATTCAACTGCATTTTCCTGGTCGTTGAACATCTGCATTGCCGCTTTTATGACGGGTCATTCAGATACCTTGTCTCCTATGTTGACCTTGGTGAAGCTGAGAGTCTGCAGATGCATGCTGGAGGCACGGATGGCAGGAGCGATGGTCTCCACCAGCAGCTTCTCCAGATACTGGCCTACAAAGGGCCAAGCCTGCTGCAGGATCTGCATGACAGAGCATTAGAAAGGTGGACTCGAGTCACATGATTTGCACTTCAGGCCGACTCAAGCCACAGATTTGATGACTTTAGACTCAACTTGACAAAAGCAAACTGACCTGGACTCAAACACCAATAACTTGTGACTTTACTTAGACATGAGCTTGAGGTACTCAATACCTTCTGCCACACCCAAAGATTAAAAAAGTCCGTTGCTTAAAATGTGGGCCAATGATCAGATAATTTCCCCAAATCTAACATAAACACTATTCATTCCCAGCAAGTTGACGCTCAATTCCACTGATCCACTTTGTTTAAACCAATCTGAATGCAGGACCATGTTGAGTGACTGAGTATCAGTTTGAAAGAATTAAACAAAGATAGTTTTATTCAAGTATAGGAACTACACAGTGATTAACAAAAAAATATCAGTGTGCAGAACGTGCAAGTTGAATGGGGTTGCGACACCTCCCAACATCCATCTACAATAATATTAATATTAGCTAGCAAACTATTTTTTTCTAACATTATTACTCTATTGTTAAAATGGCATTACATTTGATGTGTGACTTGTTTGGGGCTTGAAATGCAAAGTTCAGGATGTGAGAGTTCTGACCATTGACTTGGAACTTGTCTAGAGTGCAAAGAATTGAGACCTAAATGTGTCTTTCAAAATAATGAGTTGGTCCCACCTCTGCAGAACATCCATTCTTTTTCTTGGCATATTTGAACAGAAATGATTCACTGTTTTATTATGAATATGGGATAGTATAAAGTAATGAATAAATAAAAGAAATCAAATGTTATTCATGTTTGCATCCGTGGCAACATAATCTTGTGAGTAACAATGAATTATTTGCACAAATGCTTAGTCATAGCAAAGCATTTCCTGTGATTAAGAAATTATTTACCAGGACATCATTGCAAATAACAAAAAGCCATAACTGCACGAAGACTCACACACCGAACAAAGACATGACCACAGACTGTTTGCCTTGTAGTTAAAAGGCTTTTCAGAGAAGAAAAAAAAATCTGGCAGAGAACATAATCTGAATACTAAACAACAACTCAGCCATAAATAACTCAGCAAGATATTTATGAAATACATTAATCAAGTGTACCCCAGTTATTAGTCAGAAAAGATAAAAAAGAAAACATAACGCTGCATTTCAGGAATCCTTAATTTCTATTAATTTTGAAGATTTTCCAGAAAGAGCTATAAAATAAAAATATAATAAAACATACTTCTTTATGCTTGACTGAATTAGTGTTATCACTTCACACAGCCTCACAGTGGTGCTAGCTTCAGCACTTCCATATGAGGTGTAAGAACGAGGTGCAAAGTCCAGTCAGCTGCTATTTACTGATCCTCTAACCTCAAAACTCCCTGTGAGACTGGTGATGCTGCGGCTGCAGGAGAGCATCCTATATATTATTTATGACACACTTATGGACGTTCAGTGAGGAATGATGCACCCTATCAACTCCTCACTGGGTTTTTACATGCATTACTTACAGATATTTACAGTAACTAATCGCCACAAGTTGCCAAAGGTGGAAACATCTCAGGGTTGATGTATGTTTGTTTACTGCTTTAAGTGAGGATGTGAGTGTTTGAGCAGCAGGATCACATGTCAGGAAGCCTGCAGGAGGGACGTGGGCTGGTGAGAGATGAGTCCAGCAAATTGCCATCCCACAATCTGGGCCTCTGTCACCGGATTCATTACATTTTTTTCCTCTAGAAGGGCGCTTTGTGTTATTAGTATTCACATCCACGCTTGCCCTGCGCTGATGCGAGGTTACTGTACTGACAGAGACAAAGAGTTCCCCGATATGATCTGAGCCACTCTCCCTGCCTCTTAATTATACCAGTAGATAATCTGCAGAGGAGGAGAGGCTGCATCGCGAGCCGGGTCACTCAGAGTCCACACAAGCGTTTTTTATCTTCATAATACATGCAAGGCATTGCAGCTTCTGTTGGAGTTACTCAAGCGAAACACGGACACGTTATCTTGAAATCGTTGTTTCTGAAGAGTTTAGCTGAATGAAGCAGAGCAGCCAATCATCATACAAGCACACTAAACCAGCTCCCAATGTAAAAATACACAGGTGCACATACACTGTAACAAACTTGAAAAAGTATAAGACAACTGGTCAATTTAATAAAGATAAATATGTAAGTAATGAGTTTGTTTTTGCTTAAGATTCATTTGTAAGGAACACATTTGTATTTTTGATTGATATTAATATGTAAATAATTAATTTATATTTCTGATAAAGAGATCTGAGAGAGTAATGACTTCATTTTTTGTATTACAAAGATTATGAATGACATAATAATTACAATATAGGTTTAAATCAACAAGGGAGATGGTAAATTCTAAAAAAATGACTTATGGATTGAGATTAAATAAGTTTGTGCTTCTTCTCACTCCTTTTCAAATATGTAAACCAAGTCTTCAAGTGTCTTTTCTTTTATGCATGTTCAAAATTAATTTTAAAATCAAATCAAACTCTACCAATAATGTAGAGTTATTCTGAAATACAGTAAAACTCTTCTAAATCCTGATGCTTTTTGGAACCAATAATACTCTGTCAAGTTCACATTCTACTGTAGAATACTGTAATAAACAGTAATAATATACTGTTAATGTCATTTAAGGTAGTGACAGTGTAAATAATGGTAGGATGCTAGTAGTTTACTGTAATTTTGGGGGAAAATTTGTGACAGCGAGTATGATATGGAAAAAAAAGCCTACCTTGTTCAGCCATTCCACTTTTTCCACATCTGGGAAGTTGACCTGTGGACAAGTAATATGGTCAGACATGAACTCAAATTCAACATGGCAGTGTAAAATGACCTCCAGCCCTGAGCAAAATACTTGAGATGACTTCTTTGATGATCATTTTCTGGCCATGACGAATAAACAGAAGTACATGTAGTGCAGTAATGTTTTAAGAGGGGACTTACAAGAGGTTATTTACAAGGAAATATTTCTACTTGAATAAACTTGATTAAAGGAAACCAACAACCATGCGACATCCGCCTTTCCTCCAAACCACAGAGATGTGAGATCTCAAGATTATGTCTATCTGCCCGAAACACACACACACACACACACACACACACACACACAGAGAGAGATAGAGATAGAGAGAGAGAGAGAGAGTTTAGAGAGTTTAGCCAGATATGGTGGTAACTGCTTCTACTCTTAAGTATATTTATGAGTCATCAGGTTTTTGGAGCCAGATAAGGTCAATGGCATTTCTACAGGAGTGAAACGGAAAGAGACAACACAAACAAACAAATAATCGCCCCTTTTGTAAAGTACTTTTTTTCAGCACAGACATACATTACTGAGTCAATCTAAAGTCTCCTCGGTGCTTGTGTCATTCTTTCCACCTCTCCACTACAAAGACCTCATCTGACATTTAATTCACATTCCTCAGTGAGAAGCAGCTCAGACTAATTCTCTAGGCTCTGCACATTAGGAATGTCTAAATAAGGGGCTGGTCAGAGGACGGGAGGGAAATACTGTGAATAAAGGGGACAGTCTTGCATATATTTATCTGATGCAATAGTTTTTTTATGCCTAAATGTGTCAACAAGAAGTCTGGAGCTTCTCAATAAACTCAAGTGTCCTAACGAGTAAAATATAAGACAGTGATGCAAAGTAGCTGCAGCTCAAGTTCAGCCTGACAGATGTGGCAGATGTGTCTACAGAATGAAAATGGCAGGAGGTGTGTCAGCCCTTACCCAGGGAGGTAAATCCCTCTTAGCTTTGAACGCCTGCTCGGTGGTGAATGCCCTCTCGTTCTCCAGCAGATACATAGCAGACTTGAGCCTCATCACTTTCTCCAGCCGACTGTGTTTCCATCCCATGTAGATCATCAGACCGAACAGGACTACGCTGATGCTGAAGCCATAATATCCGGCCAGGTACACTGGCAGCAGAGCACCGAGGCATTTTCCAAACGACCACAGGACACTCACTGCGCGTTCACCTGGCGGGTGGCTCGGTGGGGCCGGGGCTGCAATGCCCGTGCTCATGCCCGGCTCTGCATCCGCGGCTGGCATCGCAAGATCGGTTTGACTTCACTGGCTCGACCTGGCCTTCAGCTTCACTTCTTCTACGACTGAGTGGCAAGCGCCACGTTAGACCTAGTACCGCGATATTAAAGAAAACATCGATTATTCACCGATAAACTGCGAGCTTGGGTCGGTTAAATCATGACCAGGGTTTCTTTCCGCTGCGCTCCCCTTCAGTTCCGCAGGGCACTAAAACGGGCTATTCCGTGTTTCATTTACGTGTGCAGCCTCTCTCAGAGCTGGGCAAGCACAGACCCGTGAGGGCGGGCTCTGCTTCAAGCCCTCCTTCACATGAGATCCAGTAGAAATCTAAAACCTAGAATTAACTTGAGGCGTCACGCACGGGCGGAGCGTATTTACGACCTATGCAAAGTAAAAGAATGTTTATTTAATGTGAAAACATTGAAGGATACATTTTATTCAGAATATCATCAAACTAAATAACGCCCCAAAACACTGAACTCGTGCACAGGCTGCTCAACCCGTTATCTTTTACATAACCGGTTGAAATCCTGCTGCATGCGCACGCGCGCATCTCCACTGCAGCAGCTTTAACCAGTGAGCGTGACAGCGCCAACAGGTCCGCTGACAGAAAGGTGTATTAGCTTTGCTGCTTAGCCCCATCAGCTGCCGAGATGATCACTGTGCGAGAGAGAAACCAGGCGGCAGAGTCGTGACACCACCAGGATCTGCGCCAAATGTCACAATATTTACGCACCGGCAGAATGCAGGTCATCCTACATTAGCTGAGTATTGAAGTGCGTTTTGGGTAGCCTGCTTTTCCACGTTTCTCATTAATAACGTTTATGCTTGGCAACTAAAACAACCCAGGCTCCCTGGTTGCCAGGATACAGCCAATTACCTGTATTTGCTCAGAGGGTGAAAAGTTGGATGATCCTTTATGTAAACGGATACAAGAAGACACAGTCATGCAGTCTGTCAAACAATAACCAGGTCATACACTGTATTAATCTAAGCATATGGCCTAAATACAAGCACCACCATTTGTATCTTTATTATCTATTTTACTATTAAATTCAGTGATATTTTTTTAAAAAATCACGTAAACCAGTTTTACATGATTCCCAGGATGTGCAATAAAAAAAAATATAGACAACAGGAAAGGATAATGTGCATAGAAACCAAATAAAGTAAATTTTTGTGGTCCCACAATCCCACCTTTTTACAACCATCCTCTAACCATTCTCTTTTACAACCCACTACTTTGATATTTTGATTTTTATACCCATGCTGTTCCCTTGTCACTTTCAAGGCAGTAATTATATATATATATATATATATATATATGTGTGTGTGTGTGTGTGTGTGTGTGTGTGTGTGTATAATTACATAGAGCGGACTGTTTGAAATAATCAATAGCAAATGTAATCATAATCATGAACCTAATAAATTGCCATGAGTATTGCTACTGGTTCTAGTATTACAGTGCACTAGTGTATTGCAGTATAGTATACTGTATACCTATACCTGTTAATGATAAATAATATAAATAATAGGAAATTGGTTTTTTCTTAAGAAAACGTTTTTTCTAGGTGGGGAACCCAGCAGAATTGGTCACCCGCAACCCCATAGCTACAGCCTTGGTTTTTTTAAATAACTCTGAATGGCTTGGAATTATAAGTTATATTTTTGTCCAGTGCAGGGACATTATCACCTGTTTAACATTGCAGGGGACCACTTCCAATCTACACCATCTGTGACCAACACATCAAGGGGTGGGGGGTCTGGGTGGCATTCCCCTCAGAAGAAATTTTTAGAAATTTGACAGCTAAACTGACAATGTTCGAGCATTTTGATATGAAATTCTTAAATCCGGGTTTCTCAAAGTCTTGATGACTGAATGCCATTCTAAGAAGCCAGCGTATAATTGAGGGCTGCACAGGATGTGTGCACGCGCTATGACTTTTTCTGACATACTACAAAAACTAGAATAATTATCAGTAACAAAGCCTTTGTTGCACACATATCACATTCTCGGTTTTAACGTTTTATATCTTTGAAAGTTATGAAATAAAGACAGTTCAGCACGGCAGTTGAGCAACGACTTCTGCCAGGATGCGGAAACACAACTTGCACAAACCACACAAAGATCTCAGGTACACTAATATTAGAACCAGTAGCCTGCTAATAACAATGTACAGTTGTTAAGTTCATTTATGCTCATGATCAAGATTGCTAAAGAGAAAAATCCTTAGATTTTTGTCTATACATGGGCATATTTGAATATTGGGGGAATGTGTCTAACCCCAATAGTTACTGCTTATATTAGTTGAACTAATTTGATTAAATCCATTAAAGAGATCACTTGTAAACTTTTATTTACAAATTTAGATTTGGCATGTTTTGGACAACTTTTGAAAGTCATAACATCCTATGACCTGACACTACAGTTGTTGCTTTCAAAAAATGAATAGTTCGTGGCAGTGTAGTGCTAAATTGTGACCACAGTAGTCAGGTTGTGGTCACTTGTCACATGCTTGTTTTGTTGATAGTAAACCTCCAAACTGGTATTACAGTGTTTTCTCTCTCTGATTTTCACGTGACTGTGTTTATAAAAATATTGATGTTTCCTTGCTAGAAGGAAAATGAGTAGCTTTCTCCTTCCGGCACTCGCATATATCTTATATGTCACAGGACAAATGTTTTTCTCCCAGTTCTGACAGTATTGTTTACAACTGAGATGGAATTTATTCATGCGCTGTCGGTTAATTTAAAGGTAATAAATCAACTCACAATAAACCAGTCGGTATAGATATTTACCATCTGTAAACTGTGTTATTTGTTTGATTATATGCTCTAAAGTTTACTGATTATTGGTTTCCATTTTCTGCACCAACATCATGAATTTTCATGCTTCACTGATCTGCAGGAAAGAAATGTTTCAGTCACCAAAACTGCCTCCAAGCCCAAACAATTCAACTATAACCCACAATTGGTCACACATTTAGTGAGGCTGTCAGCAATAAGGAACAAGCACATTTCAGTATACAATCACACCATTGCACCTGAATGATAAAAGATGACTCCTGAAAACTGCAAAAGGCAGAAGCAGAAGTAGCAGTCATAGGATGTTGAGTCTTGTGTTGAGATGATACACAACATGTGACAGGTCGAAGGTCAAACTTGGCCTCATGTCAGTCTGCTGTTAGTTTGGCTTTGCTAATACTTGTTTACATGGATTTATAGTCTATAATGCAAATCTCTTTAGGGCTGCAAGAAAAGCTGTTAACTGATGGACGAGTGAAATTCTGACTTGACTCTCATTTTTGTTATCATGTTTAAATGTGTAAAACAAACGGCGCTGGTTCGTGCAGGGTGTCTACAGGTATTAGACACTTAAATGTAATGCTTTTAAAGATCATTTTTAACAAATTTAAGAATGATTTTTGGACAAAGCATCTGTCTTATTCAGACATTGCAAGTGAGTATGAGTAAATATACTGTATGTGGTCCTATACAGAAGAAAGTTTTATGTAGACTACGGTTTTTATAGTGAGTTAGGTTAATATACATTTTGCCGACAAATAAGTGCAAGTATAGAGTAAAAAGATGGCATTAGTAATTAATTAAAGCTCAAGAACTGAAAATTGAGACACCTTAATGATCTTTAAGGCTTAATATTTATAAAATAGGATTTAAGACTTTAAAAGACATCTGCAGTAACTCTGTCATGATGGTGACGGCTTTGTGCAGAATATTTAGTGTTCCTGTAATCAGTGTTTTTTAGCTTAAATGTTACTTATACAAAAAACTATGTCATGACCATACCATGTTTGACAGTAATGTGGGTCCTGTAACATCTGATTTCAGAGTATTTTCTTATTTTGAAGCACATACAGTGTGTCATTTACTGAACATATGAAACAATACATTAAAAAATACAATAAAACATAAACCAGTTTGTGGACAGGGAGGAACAGGGGTGAAGAGGGGGTGTCTGACAATCACCAGGTGTTTACAGGGATTACTGCTGATTTATTTAGTTACTCCATATTTATTTGTTCCTTGTTTATCTCCCTCTTCTGTAAATGATAATGTAAAACTGTAAATATTTGATTTTGAGTTTGTGGGTGTATGCATATATGTTTAATTAATAAGAGTATGTTTAAATTAATAAGGACATTGGTTAATTAAAATTCAATGACTTGTGGAGAAGGGGTGGAATTAAATAAGTTTCTACTTCTTCTCACTCCTTTTTGAATGTGTGCACTAAGTCTTTGACTATTTCTTTTCTTTTGCTTTATGTTTTTCATGGTCTGTAAATATTGCTTTTTTTCTGTCTGCTTTTGTATAATCATTTCTCTATTTCATTTTACATGTTCAAAATAAATTAAAATCAAATCAAACACATTTTTAGTGACTGTGACTGCAAACTCAGCAGAGGCTTTTTGGATTTTTATTACCTTTACCACAGTTAGGAATTAATGTACAATGTTTACTCGACCATGCTGCTCCAGACAGCAGTTGTTGCATCTGTTCAGTGAGGTTTTTTTTGTGATTTTAAGTCTGTAGAAGTCACCAGCGTTTCCCCCTGCTCTGTTATTACTCTGTCTTGTGAAACTACCCTGTGTTCTGATCAGGAGGTGTTGAGCCAGCGCCCTTTAAGTTACATCAGCTATTTGTGATCTTACATCCTCCACTTAAAAAAGGTCAGCGCTAAGAGGATGTTGGAGTTCTGCCAAAACACTCTCACATTATGTCAACAAGACATATGAGAAAACAAAAGGGTCATAATTCAAGTTACAGATGCAGATGATGATATTGTGCATGGATGCATTTCTTACCCGAGCAGACTCAAGCTTTTCTATGACTGACAGGATCTGACAGTTTTATCAAAAGCTAATCTCTCTAGAAAAAGAAAACAAAAATGTCTCCTAAAACCTGATGACTAAAATGTGCCCAACTCAGTTTTATCTCTGTCATCTGTCTGTAGTTTACAGGTTTATGCCATCATTTATTTCTGCCTTGAAAAAGTATTTTGTGTGGTTTCATTAGGCACAATATACAGAATATGGGGTCATAGCGACAGCAGAAATCTCACAGCTTTACATTGTTTTAAATGTAAATTTAAAACAAAATAAAGTTGTAAATGAGAAGAATGGGGACGCTGCCCTCTTTAACTTAATACTTGTTAATGTCTGTGCTGATGTGTCTGCTGCATTTGTACTTTTACTTATTGTTCTTACGTTTTTTACATGTAGTTTTAGTAGGGTTGTTTTTAACATAAATTTCTTACATATGCAGTTATTTTAATGCATGTTTTTGCTCTTTTCCGTGGCACTACTGTGGGCTGGGATAACAGCGTTTCGCCTTTTTTTATATATGCAGATACATAAGAAAAAATGACAAACTGAATCTTGAATCTTAACAGAGATTTCCAGTAACAGCCTGATTCTAACCACCTTGGCTGAGGACAGAATGAATTATTGGGCTGCCTTCAAGGGTAAAAACAAGATATATTAGCGAGTTGTTTGTCTTGATTGAGCTCTACATAAAGGTTACAGCACACCCACTCCAGTTGTGGGATGTGGACAGAATCTGAAATGTTTTTTTAGAGAAAGTTGTCCACAACCTTCCGTAGCAGATGCATTGTTGCAGATTAAACAACAGAAATACATGAAGTAGTTCAGATCAGCTCAAAATGATCCAAAAACACGGGTTACAGGGGCTGTTCTGCACATTGAGAAGCCAGCTTTTCTCTAATGACTCTAAATCATCGACCTCCTGCAGACGTGTGCAGCAGAGACACGCAGAGCTGAGATGCCCCCAGCATCTATTTCATTTCTGTTGAGTTTGACTGTTTTCTTCCTCCCTCCCACATTCATATTTTGGATTGTGCACTGTGCACTTATAAAAAACAACAGAGGCCAGGGGACAGCTGATTAACAAATATTAATAATTCATACATACATATTTAGCCCAAACCTCTGTTGGGATTTTAGGGGACCCCCCCGGCACCTTTTTTGATAAACAAGCTGTATTTTGATGTTTTTTTGTGCACTATGGCACATTATCTACATTAAAAGTACAAAAACAATTCCCTTTAAGAATCACAAAATGGTCTGTGGGTCGCTCAGCACCTTATCACACAATTGTGGTCCACTGGCCTCAAGTTACGCATCAATCTTTTCATAGTCACACTCTTCCCACTTTGTATTTCAACTGCTACAGAGCAATTTCCCTGTGGAAAACACCAATATTTGATCTGTATTTTGTGAGAATATTTAGCAGTTTTATGAGTAATATTTCAAATGCAGGTCTCATAAGTGCTGCTGTACTGCAGTACACTCCTTTAGGTTAAAGATGTGAGTATTATGGCTGCTGGGTAGTTGGATGGTGAAGCAGTCAGTGCTGTTAGCTGGTTTAGTGACTGCTCTAATAGCCTTTTTTAACACTTCGACATAATAGAAAAATCACAATGGAACTAACATTAATCAAGGCTGTCTAGTTCAAGTTCCACATCCAGTAAGATATGATGCAATATCAAGACCCTAAAACCAGCTAAATGAAATTAACCCTTTGAAACCCAGGCAGAATGGTTTGATTTCTTGCAACAAAAAAAAAAAAGGGGGGGAAAGCAAAGAACAACACAATACATGACCCAAAAACTAGCAAGAAATTAGTTAAATGTTACAAGAAAAATAAGCCTGAAAGTAAGCAAAAAATGGAAAAGAAAAACAAATTACCCACAAAAGGAGTCCTGAAAATTAAATGTTTCTATTTTTCTGTGACTATTTTTAATATGCAATTTTAATTATTATCACTATAGTATTCTGTAAAATTTCACAGCAGTTTTCAGGCAATTTCTTGATTTTTTCACAAATTTCTTGCAGTTTGTGGGACATTTTTTTGCTAGGTTGCTCGCTGCCTTTCCCCCCAGAAATCAGAAAATCACACAGTATTGCTCAGATTATACAGAGTTAAACAGCTTTTAAAAGGCATCTAAACTCAGCACAAGAAAACAGACACTGATCCAGCTTTCAAAGGGTTGAGCCATAATAAAAGTTATTTTCATCTGTGCTTTTCCTACTGTCAGAATGTGTTGCATAACAAAAAGGTACCTGGAAGAGGGCAGTTAAACCACTTCCTTAAAAGTGTTTTTAAACCCCCATTAGATGGTTTTCAGAAGCACTCAGGAAAGGCAAGTGCTTTGAAAGCAAGCCGTAACAAAAAACAAAACAAGATCTGCAAATTATTTACTAACCAAAACCTTTAATCACAGTATAAACAAAAGACAAAAGTTGAGGAATCAAGAACAAAAGAGTCCAGAATGTCCCAGAAGAAAAGCCTGTCATCCAGCAGGTCTTGAATCAGCTCTCCAGCATCATTCAGCTGCTGCAGCTCCTCCGGTTGATCTGGGCTCCGCTGACAGACTTGACACCGGGAGGGTCCTGGGGGTCTTCAGCTGTGCTCACCGGTCTGGTTGTTGGCATCATGTGCTGTCACAGACACGGCGGAGAGGACAGTCTACTTGGACCTCTGCCTCATCTTTCTCCTTTTACGCTTCAGCCTATAAATGATCATTATAAGAGCCAATTAGCTGAAATTCCTAAAAGGTAGACTAAGTATCACAGCATTAAAAACATGCGCAATGATTTAATGATGAGCAAAGATCTTTTTTTTTTTTATTATTGTACTGATACATGTATGGACACAGATTTATTAGATTTGCACTTCATAGACTTTGGAGTATGTTTTGGATGCTTAAGATGGAATATTTTTTATGTTTACAACCAAGACCAATAGTGTATGTAGTGACGACAGCTGGTTGATATGGGGTTGTTTGTTTGTATGCATGTATCTGTTGTAGATTGGGAAAACAGTAAAAACTGTTAACCATTAATAAAAAAACATGTGCCATCGAAATTCTTACCTGCGCATGCGCTTCTTTCTCCACTGCAAAGAGAAATACAACGTTAGATTATTTACTTTTTTGATTCAGGCATTTCTAAAAACACAGTTGTACTCCAATGACTACAAGGCACAAAAGAAAAACACGAATTGTAAAGTTGAAAACTAAAAAGGGTTACTTGGTACACCGTCGACATGCTCACGCTAGCTAGCTAGCTAGCTAGCCAATGTTAGCACTTCTGGAAACAATTTATATTTGATCACACAGACATAAAACACAAACCTTAGCCCTCATGTTGAGAAGGGGAGGCTGAAAACAGAAGGGAACATGTGAAGGATAAGTTAGATTGATTTAAAAAGAAGATGATTAACTTGGATTCTGGTATTAACAACAGGACTCACGTACCGTCCGCCAAAGAACCGTCTCAATGAAGGACGTCACATTAGAGCGACGTCTGACTTATAGTCTTTGTGCTACGTCATTTTCATTGGACTGTAATGAAGGTGGGAAATGTAGTTTGAAAAGTAAAATATGTACAGAAAATACTAGAAAATACGCAGAAATCATTGTCCTTGAGCAAATTAGCTTGTTATCTTATAAATATATCGAAAGAATGCATTGCAAATACATAAAATTATCTGTATTATCTGTAAAAAACAAAAAGTAGAGAAATGAAAAATAATAAAATTAGTTGATATATATATAAAAAATAATTCTGTAACATAATTTTAAATATAAGACTATTATAACTATAATTACAGTTTTCTAGATTTTTTCTCCTAGCTTTTTTATATTACTTTTTAATCTTTATCTACTGGTTTCTTTTTCTCTTTTTTTTGCCAAGTTTCTCATTGCCTTTTCCCCTGTGTTTTCGACACAAGAAAGAGATGTCTGTCCAGGTTTAAAGGGGCTGAGCTATTGCTGCAGATTTATATGTATGCTTTAAACATCCATTGTTATTTATCGTTTGCACAGTACTTTATATTTTTTACATATGCATCAGACCTCACCTGTTTCACTTATAAATTAATAATATTAAGGAAGGGAATTTTACCACAGAAACGGTTTCAGTGATACTGTATTGTTCAATATGTAATACACATAACCCTTTCTTCTGTGTTTTCATGTATATTTTGTGTGGATTTTTGACTCCACAATGGCCCATAAAATAATGATTAAAAAAATTATATACCTCTTTCTTCATCTCCTATCAGCTAAATAACTGTAATGTAATGTGTATGCAAATGTGGGTTTTTAACCTGAAGAACTTAACACGTTAGATACTCAACAAGCCCTTTCCAGTAGATTTGGATTATTGAAGTATGCTGATATTTTACCACTTTAAATGTCCACCAATGAAAAAAACAAGTTGACACTTTTGCATTTCTCCCCCAAAATTAAATTCCATATAGTAAAGGATATTTGGACGTGTAAAATCAGCCTGCACTCGTGTATCACCTTTCCAGTCTTAAGACCACTCAAAGTGCTTTTTACACAAAGTCACATTCACCCAATAACACACTGGTGACCGAGGCTACCATACAAGGTGCCACCTGCCACTCAGTTTTCTAGATATTCACACGCCATTGGAACAGCCATTTGAAGCAATCTGGGATTCACAACCATGCCCAAAAATACTAAAACATACAAAGTGCAGGAGACAGAGATCAAGCCACTGACTTTTCGATAAGTGGATGACCGGTTCCAACTCCTACAGCCGCCCCAACCAATTTAACTACATTAAGACCTTCAAAATGCACATAAAGTAGATGAACAATTAACTTAATAAAATATGTAAATGCCCTTTCTGAGGGTGATGGGGAGGCTACGGCCCTGTCTGTACCAATCTGTTAAATGTTAGTTAAACATCAGTTTGCATTCTTTTAAAACCAGTCATTCAACTAATGTTGGCTGGTGTTATCATAAGGTTCCTGGCTATGCTTTTGATAAATGCGAGGTGACGACACTAAAATAACTCAGCAAGGGTGATTCATTAATGTTCAAAATCATGAAAAATGCACTTTCACTCATCAGGACAATCAGCTGTATACATACAGTCCAAAAACAACCATACGAATGATGTCAGGTGGCTTTTTAATGTTTCCAAAAATAGTCTCTGAAACTGGGATTTGTTTTACAAAAGCATCCATAAATCTAACAGGTATGGAATTCTTATGTAAACACAGACTGTCAGACTCGATGGTGGCACCAGAGGACTGAATGCTGAACCCTTGGCAGGAGTTAGACCATCCACAACTGAGAAATTCATGTTTTCACTCGTTAAATCACTCAACCGGTATGCCTTAAATTGTCAGTTTTAGAGTTGTTAGCCGAGTAACCTACAGCAGATTCCTACAAATGTACACTAGCAGACAGACCTAAGCGCGAGCAGTATAAATGCAGTAATAGTAATGTCTATGCTCATAACTTCAGGGCTCAACGCAGGTGTTACACATTTCTGCCCACAACAAGTGAACACTCATTTAAAAAGGCATGGCTTCAGGTTTATGACCTCAAGGAAGTTATCTAAATGCCACACAATTACCCCGACACAGTATTGTGCATTCATCATCCTTGGCCGCTCTGTCAAACTCATTTTACTTTCCATATCTTTCACTACAGTTATTGTGGAGAAAGGGGCGAAGGCTCAAGGTCAGTCGAATAGCTGAATGTTCCAGTGAGTGTTATGCCCTTGCACAAAATACCCTCTTTTGTAGCAGAACTATTGTCCACCGTAAAGAGAAGAAGACAGTCTCAAGGACAGTGAGATTTACTATGGATGGTCGTGTGTGCGTGTGCGTGTGTGTGTGCGTGTGTGAGCGTGTGTTTTAGGTGGAGTGACAGAATTTAGGAGCAGCATCATCCCAGACTGACATCAGTTAGATTCAGAGGTATTCACAGCGGCTATGCCCGCAAGTGCCTCAGACAGCTGGGACAGAAGGATTTGTGACGTCTGTTCTTTGGGTCATCCATTGTCTGTCAGAGAAATCTATTCTGCAGCTTCAGTCTCCATCGCCTGTCCTGTTGCGCTTTCAACAGTCTTTGAGGCCTTTAAAAACAAGTTTGAAAAAGAAAAAGAGATCAGAAGAAATATTAAGAGCATTTATTCTTGTTTATTTAAAAAAAAAAAAAAAAACACCGTGCTGTAACTCACCTTCTTTTTCTTCTTCTTCTGGGTCTTACGGCTGGCTGAGCTTTGAAGCAAAGCCTTTAAAGGAAGAAAAAACACAAATGACTTTCATATCCTCAAACAGTACATAAATGCATAATAGCTTGGAGAATGCCCAGTCAGCTAACAGAATACTACAGCGACCCCATTAGTCTAATCTCCTCTTTTCAAGGAGAGGATGCAATACCCCATCCATCAAAGACTTTTTACCTTCAGCTCCGGGTCCTCCACTTCATGCTCAGACTTATAGAGTTCTGGCTCAAAGAGGCTGTTTGTGATTCGCAGGGGTCCGTTGGCCATGAGCAGCACGGTGAACTTGAACTGAGCTACAACTTCACCTGGAGAGAGATTAAGGTGAAAGGTACATTAAACAGTTCCCACTTAGTGAAGTTTTAACCTCAAATGTTGCTTTTCACAGGCAAGAATCAAGGGTGGACACCACAGTGCTGTTAGTTAACCACTCAAAATGCATGGTCGAAATTTCCCTTAGAAATGGACTGAGGACAGCTGAGAAGAGGATGCAGCGTCTCTGTCTCTTGACCACAAATTTAGACACATTATGCTTTGGCCATTTTCTCTTTGCAGTACTGAGAGCGTGAAAGCTTGCGTTTTGTTGTCTTCACCTGCAGCGGGGGGGTTTTGGACCCTCTTGTTTGGAATTTAAAAAACAAACTTTTTTTCCTTTTTAAATCAAAGTCTTTGTGATTTCAAAATTGTCTTCTATTACGATGTAATGTTGATTTAAATGCCATCTATCATTAAGCCCTACAGTGCAACTGTTAGCACAAGAAGAGGACCGGGCAGTCGAATGGACGACAGAGGAGAGCGAGTAGAGCGACAGCAGGAAGTTTAATCATGCTGGAGGGTTTCTGTTTGATTAAAAAGCCAAAGCATTGTCATAGGTGGAATCTATTAGAAGTTGGGACAGCATGAAGGCCTAAAAACAAATCATTTCCCCGGGCCTGCCTGTGCAGCAATATTTTTCTACAGATTCAAGTACATGTAAAGCTTTTCCAACAAAACGTACAGACCTCACTTCACTTTGTTCACATATAAAAAAAACCTTCGAGATTTTTCACGGTCACCAAAGCCCTTAATTACAGCCGTCGTTGTTCCACTCACCCTCTTTCTCATGCAGCACGTTGAATGGCTGCACCAGGTCATGTTTGGCACATTCCACCACGCCCATCCTGGCCTTGCTTTCATCCTCAAACGCTCTGAAGATACAGAGAAGAAAGGAAAGTTGAGCGAGTGAAACCCGGAAAAGTATGAAAATACAGTGAAATGTTTTATCTCGAGTATAACCCTTTCAAAACCCGAGCAAACTGCCCTGCTTTCTTTGAAAATCACAGGAGGAAGTTGCAAATTATTATTTTTTAAGGGTTAAAAAAGGTATACAACATAAAAAAGGTTAAAAAAAAAAATACATATGTAAATAAAAACTGCCAAGAATAACAACAATTATTATTAAAATATTTATTTTAATCATTAATTTTAATTATTATTTATTTAACCTCTAATAACTTCTCAATCTCCCTCTCTCTCTCTTTGAAAGCTAATTTTCAGGTCATTCCCTTGTCACCTTTTTCCTAATTTCACGCAGTTTTTGGGACATCTCTTGCCAAGTTTTTCATTGTCATTTTAGCCATCTTCTCAAAATAAATCAAAGCAATTTTCTCAGGCTATGAAGGTTTAAGTGGATTTGAAAGGCATCTTATCGCAGCACAAGAAATCTGATGTCGTTCCAGGTTTCAAAGGGTTAAAGAGGCTACCTGAGAGTGAAAGGCATTGTATCGAAGCGCCTCTCCATCTCACTGAAGAATGTCCGAGATGTCTTCATCTTTAAGCCGTACACCTTGTTGGGGTCTCGTTTGTAAACAGTGGTCCTCTGACCTCCGTCTTTTGCCTGAATTAGAAAAGAAAGCATGCATTGTAAATTCCTCGCCTCTGTGGAATTTCTAAGATGAAACAGGAAAATCAAATTCATACTAAATTTCCTCTCACCTTCCCCTCTCCAGTGCTGATAAGTACATCCACTGCATACACCTCATGCACCTCAAACTCAGCCTTCTCGTGGTCCTTTCTACAAAAGCAAAGTGACAAGATCATCCACTGGTTAAACGCTCGTCGGCTCAGGGACAGGAAGCACCTGCTGAGTGAACTCACTTTTGCTGGTCCGTTGGGTTTTGAATGATGGTTTTCTCCCCATCGATCACATGTTGTTTGAGCTGATGGGACAGCATGCCTGCGCACATTGGACAAATAAACTGAGTCAAGCATTTTAAATTACAGCTGGTAAATGTATGCCACTTGAATCACAGAGCTTGAAGGTGCCAAATGTTCACAGTCACTCACCTTCAATAGGGGAGCACTTGAATGACTTTGCAATCTTGTTCCAGGCTTCTGTGACCTGCGTGTTCTGATGAAAGAGACGTGATGTTTAATAAAAACTTTATTTACGTAGCATATTCAAAAAACAGGGTTACAAAGTTATATAAATGACAGATGAGGTGTAAACTGGTGTTCATTTTGTTCATGAAAACTATGACTTTTTATGTTCTTGAACAATCTTTATGAGGAGATGGCGTTGATTTATTAAACACTTCCGGTGACTGTATCAACATGCAATACTGCTGATGCAAGAAGACGAGGCTAAAATGCAGTTTAAAGTTTATGATAACATTTTATGCAGAAGAATCACTTTTAAAGATAAATACATGCTTAAAAGCGCAAAATAAAAGTATCACATTTCCTAAAAAAAATGTATGTGTGACTTTTCAGTTCCTCACCTGAGAGAGAGAGAGAGAGTGTGTGAGTGTGTGAGAGTGCGCGTGTGTGTGCGTGTGTGTGTTACATGTGGAGGGGCATGCCAATGTGAAACTTTTATGGGAAAATTCATGATTAAGCCTGTGTTTTTCATCAGGTAATAAGACAAAATCTCCTGCAAAACAAGTTTGACTAAAATGACAGAATCATTGTTTTTGGGCTCAGCTGGATCGACTGCAGTGTTTGTTATAATCTGATGACTAAAAAAGGATTAAAATGTCAAAAGTTTTAATTGACTAAAACAATACTAGAACCGTTTCCTTCGACTAAAGTAAGTCTGAAATGGCCAGACCTTTAGTCAACTAAAACTATGCTCCAAACTTAACAAGGGCATCTGACACAAGACTAAGACTAAATGAAAAAAAAAAAAAAAAAAGCCGACCAAATAAACACTAGTGTGAAAGGGGACGCCAGTCAGTGAAATCAGGGGTCATGGTGGGTGAGTTACCTGGTTTCCGGGCTTAACAAGACGCAGAGCCGCCTCAGCACAGAGGTGAGCTGCTTTGATAACGTCAGCCTTCCTTCCAGTCAGAGGGTTTTCCTGAAGTGACACAGGAGGAAATCGTGTGAATACCACTAATCAAGTAAATTACACTGCAAATATTTTGTGATGTCTATTTCAATGTCAGTTTTGATTTCGCTTTTGACAGTCCGAGATCTGTTAACCGGTATCAGGTTATTTTTAATGAAAAACAAAAAAGCAAAAAAAAAACGCTTAATACGAAAGGCTTCTCCTTTTAGAGGACATACACACGGGGGGTCTTTATGGACAACACATTGTCGGGCGCTGGCTGCTGCTCGTGTCCACTCTGTGCCAACTTTCACGAGTTTGGAGGCCGGTTGGGTCTGAGGTAAACTCAGGTTATCCCTGCATTAAAATGATCAACGTCTCCTCCATATTTATCAAAGAATGTATTTATGGAAGAAAAGAGAGATATTTGCCGGCTGTGATTTGTTGTTCTTCATCACATTGCATGCGGTGCGCGCTGCTGCGTTCCCAAAGTTGAACTTCATTTATTACATGTCGCAGCCGTTGTGCGCTGAAAAATAGGCACTCGGGTACGCATCACAACGGCGTCAGCGCGGCGTCAGCGCGGCTTTATGAGTGCGCCTGCTGTGTGTCTCCACTGAAAACAACAGAATGGAGCGTGCAAAAGACAAAAGTGTATGGACACATAGCCCTACGCTTCACTGACAGAGCGAGCTTTAGCGCGGCATTTCAAAGCGCTATAAATTTAAAGGTCGTGAAATTTTAATGTTTTGAGATGTACCTGAGGTAATTGCTGATGAGCAGTGCCACTAGCTGGTAAACTCAAAAGTAGCAAAATTAACCTTTAGACCGTCAAAAACAATCTCGGCGGTCAACCAAATAAAGGTTACCACTGACGTCCATAGCAGGTATAATTCAACAGCGATGACACACCTTGGTCACTCCAACAACAAAGCTGTGAGCCACATTTGAGATGAAGCCGTCGACATGCACACCCAGGTCACTGCAAACAAACAGGACAGGAAAACATGAGCCAGAGAGCATGAACGGCAAATAAAATAGAAACTATCGAGTGCACAGGGAGGACATGTACATTCAGCAGCTTACATTTTGACAAGGTCTCCATCCTTCAGTATGACGTCAGGGTCACTCTTCAGAGGGGAGTGATGGCATACGCAGTTGTTAACTGACACACAAGTAGGAAAAGCGATACCTGCGAGAGAAAGAGAGCGAATGAGCGAGTGCTGAGTCAGAGACATTGACAGTGAATGATGAAATGCAACAAAAGACGTACCTTTCTTCATGTCTTTTTCCTTCTTGAAGATTTTCCCAGTTTCTGTCATGATGAAGGCATCTCCCTTTTCACACAGGCTGAGCACGGAGACGCCGGCCAAAGCCGCCTCGACCACCGTCTTCAGAGCCTCTGCGAGACGCGAGATAAGACGAGAGATAAGACGAGCCATAATGTCGTTCAAACAGGAAGGTCAGTAACATCGTGTATACAGCGCTGGGCTGTAACTAACCCTTATGTTCACTATTCAGTTCATTCTGTTGTTTATTTCCTGGATCAAAAATAATTAAGAGGAAGATCTCAAACTTTCCAAAACTGAAAAATTGGGATTTTCTACCAAAATGCTGGTGAAATGTTTATAATACTTTTTTTTTTGAGTGAAATCAATGGTTTTAGAGGATAAAACTAGAAATATATTTAATTATTTTACTATTCTTCATTTTCGTAGAACCAAAGTCATAACAACAGCTACTTGTATACCTGTAAAATATCATTTTGAATAAGTTAATTAGTCACCATATATTCTGCCAATGTAATATTTTTGAACTGAACTTGTTAAGAAGGATAGTTTGGCTCTAAACAAGAAGCTGTTGTTACTTTGGTTTTACAAAACTGTGAACAATTAGTTTTCTACACAAAAAATATGAAATGATTAAATGATTAGCTATCATTTTAACCTCTGAAACCACTGATTTAAAAAAAATAAAATAAAATAAATTTAACATTTCACTAACATTTTGGTGGAAGTTTACAATATCCTGGTCCCCTGGAGTAGCTTTGGAGAGTTTGGCGTCTCCGATACAATTTAAAATCAGTTTCAAATGGATTTGAGCAACGCAGAGCTGAAACACAGGAGCCAGTGATTGTTCCAAAAGAGTTTAAAAGGTTATGTTTTTGTCTAATCCCTAATGCAATTTTTCAAATTAGTTTTCTGTCCATTGACTTGATTAAGCGTCTAATGATTTCATAGTTTGTGCTTTTATCTGATGAAATAAACAGGTGCCACTGTGGATAGATGGGACGGATAATTTGGTTTAACACGACAACTCTCGCTGACTGTTTAAGTCTCAATTAATGGATTGAGTGTGTGAGTGCTGACATTAAATCACACAACAACAACTCATTTGATTTTGACTAAACTGATGCTACGTTAAGCAGAGGATAAACCTTTGACAGATTGTCTGACAGCTGTATTTCAGCCTGAATCAGCATAATGCTGGTAGAAAATTAGATGTCTCAACTTCAGATAAATAGGTCAGCTGTGATAAGCTACAACGTGAAATCACAAGGTCACAGAGCGTAGTTGATATGAGGCACCTCCAAAACCCAGCAGGAGTTTAACAATGGACTGTGCATGAAATATGACAAGTCACTGAAAACGTATATTAAGCCATAATAGTCCTTTTTTTTGAGAGCGAGAGAGAGAGAAAATTGGATATTCACTTGGCAGGAAGGTCAGCTGTTCAGCCTAAAGACTGCAGATGAGTTGTGACTGAACATAACGACGGTGGCTGAACTGGGCAACTGACAGGTGTGAGTCAGCATGACCTATGAGTGAGGAGGAGGCCGTTGTTGTAAAAGCGTTGCACTTAGTAGGGCTGCACAACAGGCAATTAAAGCTAATATTTCCATTATTTTGACAAAGACTGCAATTAAAATATGAGTTGCTACTTTAGTGTGAATTGTAATTTTGCATTTTCATTTTTTTTTTTTTTTTTTAAATGAGTATAGTATTATATAGCATAGTATCACAAAATTTTATGTGGCAGTCTTGTATTGGTACATAAATGCCAAGTATAATTTTTTTTACTATATAAATTGTTAATACTGCAAATACAAAGTTAACCTTTGGTAACCTACTAGAAAAATAAAATCAATTGCTCTTTCAGTCGACTAGATTTGCATTTTGCTGCAATAAAAATGACTGAAGAGAGATGAACAGACTGAAAACTGGTTTAAAAAATTAAAGTGAAGAGATATATTTATATATATAGGGCAGAAATTCTGAAATATTAAAACTCTGAAAGTATAGGTGCGGACATATTTTTGATACTTTCAGGTCTGATAGATTTAGAGTGTACTCATATTAAAACAAATTAAATAATATGCCTTAACCACAAGTAATGACTGCACAGTTTGACTCATGATGGCAACTTAACATGGAGTTTGTGGTTTTGCTTCATTCTTCAATATTCATTAAATAATTTGTGTTTGATTTAACCCTGTAAAACCTGGATCAACATCACTTTGTGGTGTTACATTCTGACGCCTTTCACAAACATTTAAATTTTGAAACCTGAGCAAATTGGTTTGATTTCTTTTGAAACACTGGCTGTTTTTAAATGTGCTATATAAATAAAGCTGACATTGACATTGACATTGAAATCATGGCTAAAAAGGCAACAAGCAACTTGGCAAGAGATGTCCTGCAAACAAGAAATAGGGAGAAACTGCCAAGATAATTAACTGATAATCAGTTTTTTAAAAAGGCATACAGAAAGAAATAAAATAACTTCATAATAAATTCATTATAACATTCCACAAAAAATATTCATTTATTATTTATTATTATAATATTATCATACTATAACACTATCTAAATCTTAATATTTAACATTGATTGAATTAGTAAAATTCTGGAAATTACCTGAAAATTATTACACTTTTATATTTAAAAGGTAATCACATTTACACTTTAGTCACTTTTTCAAGCAATATCCTTTTTTCCTTTTCTTTTTGTGTCCTAATTTTCAGGTAATTTCCATAATTTTACTAATTCATGCTAATTTAGTGCAATTTGTCTGTGAATTTGTTTATTGCCTTCCTACCGTGTTTTAGAAAGAGATTAAGGCAATTAGTTTCAAGGTTTCAAGGGGTTAATTCAACACGTTACACTGGTAGTTAAACTGCTGGATGTTACTCTGACATGACTTTAAATGACACCATTTAAGACAATCAAACTCCCAGTCTCTTACACAGCACTTTTGTATGTCTGGATTTCAGTAAGCTGCTGGTTTACATTTAGACGCCGGCCATTCAAAATGCACGTGGAAAAACTCTGTATTGTCATTCATTTTTGTACTTGTCATTGTTACATCTGTTACGTTAGCAGTTACAGCTAGCTAACGCTTGCTAGCTCAGCCACATAGCTGCTTAGCTAGCTCACCAGGCTAATGTGACAGCAACGTCTCGTTAAACAAACACAAGCTACTATAAAGAAAAGCTTAATATAAAACGTGCCTCGTGTTTCATTCAAATTAAACAAAGGCCCGCTTTCTGATACGATCTGCCGTTGACACTGCTGCGGCACATGGCACAGCTGCTGCCTGGGGAGGACTAGCTGACACTGCTAGCTACCGTCACACGGCTCCTCATACTTGTGGACCAAAACGTTAACGCTGCATTTCACTTACGGTTCGCAATCTCGGCGCCCATCTTATACTTGGTGACCACCAGGTCATCGGCGATGGTCTGCTCCTGCGTCTCGTCATCTCCAGACATGTTGGCA
Source organism: Plectropomus leopardus (assembly GCF_008729295.1). NCBI lineage: Eukaryota > Metazoa > Chordata > Actinopteri > Perciformes > Serranidae > Plectropomus > Plectropomus leopardus. The sequence continues at coordinate 18,044,265 of NC_056470.1, read as the reverse complement.
GTGTGTCCGCGAACTCAGAGTAACTTTTTCCCCGGCGGGTGTCAGTCAGTCACAGGATGGACCACGCTGCTCTCTGCACCGGCCCGCCCGACTCCGACCCTGCGAGCTCTAGATCCCGCCTGCTGCCAAAGACACGCTGCGTAGTCAAGATAGTTCCCCGCCTCGTGTGGAGCGCTGTGTTACAACCGAAAAAGGCATGACTGTTATTTTAAATCATATCATCAGCATTTAAAATTAGACCATGGACGAGTAGTCATAGACAACAGGATTGACTGCCCTAACTTTATATATATATAACGTTATGGAAGGTTTGTTTTTTTTGTTATTTATTTTGGTCCTTGTAAACATTTTTTCCAAGAGGAATGCACAAAATAAAGAGGAAATTACAGCAAGGCATTTCATTAAAAGGTTAAACAAAAGGAAAAAAAAAAACAGGCCGAAAAGATGAAGGCTGAAGCTTGATCATATTTTAGGCCTTCCTACCCCTTTTGCTTAGCATATTCTCTATTTATTGCTAAATTTAAGCTATACAAAATAAACTATAAAAGAAATGACAACAGAAAGAAAAAAACAATCACAAAATTGGCATTTCAAACAAAATAAGAGGGGTAATCATACCCTTGTTTTATATTTGTTTAATATATATCATAGTCGTATGTTTTAGAAACGCTACCAAAGACAAAATAATAAGAAATAAATGATAAAAATAATAAATAAGACATAATTTATAGTTAATATGATGGCAAATTAGTAAATTATAATGTTAGACAGAGATTGGGAAATTATGGAAATAAAGATAGGTCTATGAATGTACAAATCGAGATATTAATCTTAGTATAAAGTTCACTGATGTGGCATTATTGTATATCACCAAGTGAATCTATCATCGAAAGACACTGCAATATTTACGGTCAAAATTTTGGTAAACCCATGCGTCTGAACTGTATTCGAACGAAACCGGAAAATCCCTGGCAGTATTATCTCACTTCTCTGGTCATCTTCGATCGGCCTCTGACCAAATCGCGCGCGAGTGCGTCACCGATTCACATGCCTCCATCTCATTTTCTGCTAGTGTCAGTGTGATTGCATACAAGGTGGAGATGTGCAAAAATAACAATTTATTTATCTTGTTTTTAATAGGCCAATGTATAATATATCATATTGCAATATGATATAAAAAAACAAGTGAATGTATATTTTCAAGTAGAAATTTTATTGCTTTACTACACAAGTCAATGACGTCATATTATATTTGCAAAATAGTAACATTTACTCATTTATATAGTAATTCATGTTATAATAAATTGTACAAAAAACTGCTCTACAGAAAAAGGGTATGGCTACCTCATATTACTGCTAATAATTACACAAATCTTGTAACGATGAAACAATCACAGTTTCACACATATATAGTTCGTACAAAATGCATAGCAAAAAAATCTGTATCAAGTGTAAGCAACTTCACCTTTTTCCGAGGTGCATGGAGAATATAAAGAAGTCTAAAGAGGTTGAAATGCCAACAACACTTGCAGTATGTGGACCAACATGTAGTGTAAAGAACAGCTTTGCTCTCTATACTGCAAGTATTGATGGTATTTCAAACTCTTTGGGTCTGTATCAACTCAAATTTGGTTTTATACCCTTACAGTGCCTGACAGAGGTGGGTAGACTTGAGTCAAATGACTTGACTCGAGTCAGACTCGCTTGAATAACAGTGATAAAAGACTTGATAGCTTTGACTTGATATTCATGACTTTGGACTTGACGTAGACTTGAGGCAGATGACTTAAAAGTACTTGACTTTTTTAATGAAATATTTGCATTTTTCTTGATATTGAAAAGATAAGTTTGGTTTTTGAAACACAATGGGGTGATTTTCAAGTGCAATGCACTCCAACCAGGCAACCTTCTAGGATGTAGCAAACCAACAGAGGCCAACACATGTCTGCTATCACGGAGGAGTGTACAATAGTCCAAAAATGATCAAATTTGCATTAAAGGACTGTGTTGTTGTCAGTAAAAAAAAAAAAAAAATAGGAGAAACAGCAATATTTAACTTCTGCAGCTCAAAAATCAGTGACATGACCACCACAACTGTATCCATCATTCAAAACCCCAAAACAAAGGAAAAAGAATGTGTCTTAAAGGTGATGTAGAAAGTGAACGTAAAAGAATTTCACATGACCACAGTAACTTGGGACTTGCTTGAAACTTGAAGGCTAAGACTTGAGATTTGCTTGAGACTTACACATGAGTGACTTACTCCCACCTCTGCAGCGTAAATCTGTGAAAGTGTGCTTTCTTTTATCAACTTTATTTCTCAAAGTGAATTAAATACTGGAAAGCGAAAATAAAAAGCTGGAAAACTTTACAAAACAGCCACATTTATGACAGGAAGTAAAGTAACTGTTGCGATGTCTCCGTCCCAGTCCACATTATTAGGTACGTACAGCATCTGGCTTGAGAAACAGTCTGCTGTGCCAGTAGTCAGGGTTGTCAAATGATGTGTTGCTGCCGGGCTCCCCCATGCCTGCACACACCTTGATGTATCCCCCGATTCCTGCACACCTGCCACCACCCACCTCCTCAGAAACAGCCCTCCCCTTCACTGGGAGGTTCTGGTAGTCTGCCTGCTCCCACCCGCTGGGCACCACTTCAAATCTGGTCATCTCCTCATACTCCTCCACCATATCTCCCCCAGCTGTCAGCACATCTGGCCTGGGCATGACCATACCGCACCCCTGAAGTGCGTGTTGTTTATTTTTGTTGTGGTATTTCTCCTCTTCCTCTTCCCCCTCAAGCTCTTTTTTCAACACCTCCACTGTTTGGTCTGCTTCATCTGCTTCAGATGTTTGACTCCCACGTCTCTCCCATGCTGGATCCTCTCCCTCCGTTGAGTCGGATCGCCTGATATCCATGTATTCATACCTGCCTATCGCTTGAGCGGCCTCTCCTGGGTCGACCACAGCTCTGATCCCACCGTCACAGTCCTCAGTGAGCTCATGTGTCTCTGTTAAGTCTTTCTGCTCTGTAACACCTCTTTCACAATACTCATCGACTTTCTGGCTTTGTACAGCTGGGACTGGTGTCAGAGTTTCCACATGAGCCGCATCCAGAGCCGTGAAGGATGGAGAGGGTAAAGGTGGTGTTTTACGGCAAACCCCCACCGAAGAGACATCTGTTAAGACACCGCCGGTCAAGCAAGGAGAAGCACCAGACTCTTTGCTCATGATTTCGTAGTCCTGAGAGGGATTTATCACCACGAGAGACAGATTAGTCTTGAGTCTTGAGTGTCTTTGCCCAGAGTGCGAGGCTCTGCAAACTGTGAGACACAACAGAATGACAAGGAGGAAAATCAGCGGGAAGAAGCCTTAATTATGTGTTGTTTATCCTGTAATTTATCAATTATTTTATTACAAAGGAGGATTAAGGCCATATTGAAAAACAATACAAACAGAATTTAAGAATAAAATCATACTATTACGAGGATAAAGTTGTAATTTTGAGGAAAATAAGTCATAATATTACGAGAATGTAGTTGTAAATTTATAAATTAATTAATGAGTTTAATCTCATAACATTATGCCTTTTTTCTTGCAAATTTCCATGTTTAATCTTCTCATATTACGACTTTTTTCTCTTAAATTTACAAGTTTAATCCTACAGCATAACGATAATTTTCTTGAAATCATGACTTCACGCTCATAGCATTTTTTTTCTCGAAAATACGCTTTAATTCTTGTAATATAATAACTATATTTTCCAAAGCTAAGATTTTACTTTTAATATGGCCCTTATCCTCCATTATATTTTCTAAGCAGGGTACCCAGTATGGAAAAGTATAGAAAGTATGGAATTTTATTTTAGTCATTTCCAGGGTTGGATCAGTAAGGAAAAATTAAAAGAAAGTATGGGAAAATATTTGTGTGTCAAGGCTATCGCCCCTTTTCTGTTTTCCAAAACAAAACAAAAAAGTTGAATATCTAAAAATAAATAGATCATTTAAGCAGAATTAAGTTTTCCATGGTTTCTGGACTAGGCAGCCAGTGCAGTCATACTGTTAGATGTCAAATGTTTTCTGAATAATTTACAGAGAAGTCTGGAAATCTGAGTTTTTAAATTTTGAAATGGAGAATGTGTAGGAGCCCTGAGTCAAGCAAATAATCTGATTACTCAGCATGCTCCCGTCTCGTTGCTGGTAGTTTACCTCTCTCTGGAGTAACAGGTGACCCAGCCAGGACGTAGCCATAGTGGTCCACCTCCTCCTCCTCTTCTGCCGTCCACACTTTATATGAGGATGGACTTGACGCTGATGAGAGTTTCCTGTGCCGGTTGATGGATATTCGGGGAGTACCCCTCTCAGAGCCGAACCTGGCCCGGTGAAGACTCCCCGTCCATAAACCTTCCTCTCGCAGCTCTGCCTCTCTGCCGCTCCCCCTGAACTCTGACCTCTCCGGCAGCGTCCGCACCGAGCTCAGTCGAGTCCTCTGAAGCCAGAGCTGAGACAGAAAGGCAAAGATGTGAACTGATACAGCAGCTTGTACAAAATTAATTCTTTTATTTAAAAAATAACACAGTGGGACCAGAACCACACATTTTACCCTTTGAAACCTGGAGCAACATCACTTTTGTAGTGCTGCTTTCAGACGCAGATCACAAGTATTTAAACCTTTGAACCCTGAGAGACTTGGTGCAATGTTTTCCAAAATATGGGGGAGAAGCAATGAGCAACTTGGTAAGAAATGTTCCACAGATTGCAAGAAATTAATAGATTTAGAAAATTATTTTTTTGAAAAGCAAGGGACAAGTGTCTAGGGGATAAAACTAGGTGAAAACTATATTTATAATCATTATAGTTACATATTTAAAATTAGGTTACAGAATTATTACAATTTTTTAAGCACTTTCCCCAAGTCATTTTCTCATTTTCTTCTTCTTCTTCTTCTTCTGCTTCCTCTTTTTCTTGTATTTCTTACAAATTTCTTGCTGTTTTTTGGGTAATTTCTTCATATGTTGCTTATTGCCTTCTTTTAATGGTTTCTGAAAGAAATCAAGCCAATTTTCTCAGGTTTCAAAGGGTTAATAGGTCTCACTTTCTGAAGTAACGACCTGCTGGCAGCGCTGGCGGGGTCATAACATTTATTTTATCACAGCTGTTGGCAAAGTGTGCAATAATACTGATTATAGAGAAGCTGTTCAGAGTTACAGCTTAATACATCCACTGTATCACCTGTGCTACTGCAGAGTGGGAATGTGTTTGTTTGCATGTACTAGTGTCAATGTGTGAATGTGTATATCACCTGGCGGATGCTGTCCACAGGGCTGGGGGTCATTGGCAGGTATCCAATGGGTCCAACCTGAGAGGTACCACTCTACAAATCAAGGGGGAAAAAGTGTTATGTGCTGGTTTCTTTGGCTCTGATCCAGTCACAACAGTCCTAAAAGACTGTTAAAGTATCAGATTTAAGTTGCATTTTATTACCCTGTAAGAATTAATCCGTGAACGAGAAAAACTCCAGGATGGAGAGTGTTGGAGAGGAGGAGTAGTCAAACCATCCTCCAGCCCCTCATCGTCTTGAGCTCCAAAATCTGCCTCCAGAAGACCACGTTCTGATTCTCTTCGATGGATCTCTACCGAAGCAGCTTCTCCTCCTTCCAACTACAGAAATACATGGAAGTAAAGGGTTTATGGTCTAAGTGGACAGTGGTAGCAAGATGAAAAACAAGCAAGACATGTACACATTGGGAGCTTAGGGGCATGTTCCCCCAGAGAGAGCAGGGCGAAGAAACACCATGAGTTACAGCTGAAAGTAAAACACGAGACTCATACTGAGCTGACATTAACAAGTGCCTCTAACTTTGGTAAATCACGTAATTAAACAGTGTCATATATATATATCAGCCGCTGCTCTTAAGTTAAGCAGAGAGGAGAGACGGACAGCTGAGTGGCAGCTGACATAAAAGAATCGGATGCTCAATAAACTAAATATTCCCGACTCCAGTCTCTCAAAAAATGCCTTGATCGGCCCCCAATCTGTAGTTTGAGATTAGATCAGGACATCCCTAGTTTCAAGCCTGCTATGCTGGAGTAGAGTTCACAGAAAGAAAGTGTTTAGCTGACAGATCTGCTGCAGTCCATTCCTCATAATGTGGGCTGCTCTTTTTACAAATTACAATGCCAAGTAAATGTGGTCTTCTACACTCTGTATTGAATAATAGGCCAACAGAAGTACATTTACTTAATTATACTGGATTTCTTAAGGGAATAGCATAAATTCAGGGCCTATGAGAAAACATTCAGGGCTGGAGCTCTAGAAGCCAGCCCCCCAGCTCCACCTCTGGCTGAAATGACCATGATCGCCTCACCTTGATGACAAGGTATCTGGGTGGGTCTCTTGCCATACGAGTAAAGTCACTGGCCAGCTCTTTGAAGGTTGGCCTTATATTTTCATCGATCATCCAGCCTAAAGAGAAAAAGTTAAATAAATCAGATCATTTCTTTGTATGTTTTTGCATACTGGTTGAAACATTTTATCATACTCACATTTTACCATGACCATGTAGACGTCTATGGTGCAGATGTGGGGCTGTGACAGTCGCTCGCCCTTCTCCAGCAGACTCGGCACCTCCTGAGGCTGAACGGATGCATACGGCTCCACCCCGAATGACATCATCTCCCACACTGTCACCCCTGTCCGGGAATAGAGACGCCACATTTAAATGCTCCCTGCCAAAAGTTTATTTTATTGGTACAGAGTGTATAACACCACACGCACTCCCACAAACACACAGGCTCTTACCATAACTCCACACGTCACTTTGATGAGTGTATCTTCGAAACAAGATGCTCTCGAGAGCCATCCATTTTATGGGTGTCTGGATTAAGAGACAAATTGCCGACAAGTCATGCAGATTGGTTTGTTTCCATTGTAGAGGAGACAGTGAAACCTCTTAACAGTGACTTAGCAATTCATAGTGTATCTCAAACTGAATGAGTCAGAACAACCTTGGTGTCAGTGTAGACATATTTCTTGTCGTCAGGATAAAGGAGGTCTGCGACACCGTAGTCAGAGATCTGGACCTGGTAGTCGTTCTTCAGCAGGATGTTGCGGGCAGCCAGGTTCCTGTGGACCATGCAGTGCTCCTCCAAATAGTACATACCCTGAGACATAAAGTGCAGCCCTATATAAAACTGAACATCTTCTTCATAACATTTGCTTGCTCAAAAAAGTCCAGAGGCACTCACTTTAGCAATCTGCACACACCAGTTAAGCAGACGCTGGGGGTCCAGGCTGTTCTTGTGGTGTCTGATGTGCTCCAGTAAGGAGCCCTGTGAACTAAGCTGGGTCACCAGTTGCAGACTGGGACCTGGACAGATGCCCAGCAGCCTAACGATATAGGGATGATCCAGGCTGCCCATGGACAGCATATGCTACACAGAGAGAGTTAGAAAAAACAAAACAGTTTACTTTTTTGACATTTTTCTGACACTCTTATTGATGGTTTGTGTGTATTTTGTATGAAATATTTTACACGTCACATTAACCATTTGAAACCCGAGCAAAGTGGCTTGATTTCTTTCAAAAACATGGAAAGATGGCAATATGCAGCTTAACAAGAGATGAACCAAAGATTAGCAAGAAATTAGGGAAAAAATGCAAGAATATTACCTGAAATAAAAAAAGAGACAAAACAGTAATAGGACAAAAACAAGAAATGAACTGGAAAAGTGTTTAAATAAAAAATGTAAATATTAAAAACAAATCTATGCTTTTATATAACCACATTTTAAATATCTCATCCCATATATATATATATATAGCTAATTGACAGGTTATTTTGTCATCTCTTTCTTATTCATTGCAATTTGAAAAGGGGGTTAATTGCTATTTCTGTTATGTCATAACTTCCTTCAAGCTCTGATTCTCACATCAGTGATCTCAGTGAACGTCTGTCGGCCTGAGCTGTCCTGGATGGTTTTAATGGCCACAGGGATCTTCACTGTTTCTCCCTCTGGAGTCCAAAAACCCTTAAACACAAATAAATGAACAGTCATGTCAGTTCACATGAGTTTGTTAAAATTATGTAAGTCTCATACTAAAACTATAATGGCAGTTAAGAGGTTTAATAAATACCTTGTGCACTGAACCAAAAACTCCTGAGCCAAGGGCTTTGATTTTTTTCAGCTCTGAGGGTCTCAGGATGCGAGCATGAACCTTGGTACCTTTTTCTCCGGGACCCAGCGGCTCAAAGCTCTGCCAAAGAGCAAGAACAATATCCAGATGATCCACTCTCTCTCTCTCTCTCTCTCTCTCTCTCTGAAAACAAATGCATGCTGTACTTAAAGCAAAGGCAGCTCATGAGGTTGTACAGTCCCTAAAGTCTCACCTCTCCACTCTCCAGGTACCTCCTCATGGCCCTCTTGCGGCGGATGGCCAGGCCTCGGTGGTACAGCAAACCCAGGAAAAACAACACCAGGCAGAGAATCAAACCGGCCGGGACTCCTAAAGCTATGCCTGTGATCTGACCGCTGCAGAGTGAAGCAGAGAGAGATGTCAGTGTAGGGATACAGGGATGTTCTTTAGCAGACACTGCAGTGGCAACTGCAACAAGCACATCTGACTGATCAAAAATGAGGTTTCTTCAAAGTTGCTTTAAGTGCAACTGTTTGTTCCAGCTGCTGAGACATTAATTAGTTTACAAGCATGGAAGATATTCTTATGGGTATTGTGCACAGACAGCAGCAAACCAATTACACAGAGCTTAAGAGAAAGTGTGCAACATCTTTGACATCCATAAATATTCACAATCACAAAAGAAAAAAAGGTGCAAGAGGTGGGTGTCATAAATATTAACCCTTTGAAACCTGAGCAAATTGTTTTGATTTCTTTACAAAATATAAAAAATAACCTAAACATAACACATATATTGTTTTTTTTTCTGTAACATGATTTTAAATATATAATTTCCAGAATTATAAATACATTTTTGATAACATCTAGTAATTTGCCTTTTTTTTGTCACCTTTTACTACTTATTTTATTTATTTTGGAATTTTCAAGACATTTCTTGTCAAGTTTCTTGTTTTCGTCCATGTTTTTGAAAGCAATCAAACAAATCTCCTCAGGTTTCAGAGGTTTAAATGCTTCTGAAAGGTATCTGAACGCTTTGGAAGAATCCAGATGTTATGGGGTTAGACAAAACAAATAGCATTTTAGACTAACATTAGTTTTGTGTATGATTTCTATAGGATGCGACATCTTCTCAATAATGATTTCAAAGGTCACATACATATATAAGCACACTAGCTAGCAGCACCCAAATAAGGCATGTAAATTGAAAAATGTGCAAAGGATAGATATATTGAAAAGGTTTTGCAAAGTTTTACTTTATTGAATAAAGAACTATTGGGAAAAATAGAAAGATGCATAAATAGCAATAGTGTGAAAAAAAAAATGGCTGCATCTCAGAAACTACAAGGAGCAGAATCTATTATTTGGTATCTACTTATACCAAGTTATATATATTAGAGACATGCAAAAATATGCAGTCTAAAAAAATGTATATAAAACATTTAATATACACAGTATTATCTAAAATATTTAAACCTGTTCTGTTAGATACTTGCACAAAGTATAAAGGTATCAGATTTGAAGACTTTAGAACAATCAGAACAGATGTTGTGGTATTTTTCCTTATCATACAAAATATAGTCTTAAGGCACAAATAGGTATGATCTGAATTATGACTTACTTTTCCTACTCGGTTATACTTCCAGTTTCTGAAGTTGGTTAGTTCTAAAGTTATGAAATGAAAGTTAATGTCTCAAAACAAAATAAAAGATTTAAGTGTGGAGTTCATGAAGTGGAGAGAGAGAGAGATGCAGCACTTTTGAAAAATTGTTTTCACAATTGGCAATTTAAATCGGCCTAATAGCAAAACTATCCTCTCTGTGTCACAGTTTTGGACAGATCATGCAAATTGACAGTATTGTAGTGAGTTATATTCACCAGCAGGGGGAAATGCTCACCTACTTACCTACTTACTGCCAGCCTGGCTGCCTCTAAACAGTCATTCAATCCTGGGCCTGAGCACCTGTAACAGATAAACACGTCATTGATTTGATTATTGTTACACATCTATGGATGGACACATGAAAACACACACATGTACTCTGGGTTCAGTCTCACCCCTGTGTGCAGTTGTGGTGACATGGTTCACAGTGACCCTCCCTGTTGGGGTATTTGAAGATCAGTCCCCTCTGTCCATCGTTCACTCCAGTGGGACAAGAGGACATGCAGTAAGGACCATCTCGAAGATTGGCACATGCCACACACTTGTCTGCACCCTGTCATAGAAAGAGAGGAAGGCAGGAAAATGTGATGAGTGAGATGATGTATATTTACTCTATGGGGAAGCATCGTAACCTGCAGTGAACCAAGAAATAACGCAAGAAGCTCTTTTGTGTAGAATGAATCCAACACAGAGTAAATGATTAAAAACCATTACTGCATAGGATTTTTAACATAATGGACAAGGAGCAGCAGAGAATCAATACAAAGTATCTTAATGGAAGCAAGCAGGGACTTTGTCAGCATTTTAAGATTTGTTGCAGATTTTACGTCGAGCAGAAGGTGTCACCAGGGCATCAAAGGTTTGTCTGAGAAACACAAACCAAGTTTCTGTCAATAATTTAGATACACATGTTTCCTCTAATGCAGGGCAAACAGTAACTCGTGTAGACAGAATTTATGTAGCCCCCTTTTCACTCAATAAAAAAACCCTTAAAGTCCAGCTGTCATCTGAATTTTGCCTTTAATGAAGAGGTTGTAATCAGCATTCACTGCTGGGTCAAATGACTTTGTTGTAGTCATGGATATTAATCGGCTCCAGCTCTGATTGGCTTTGATTGGGAGTGATGGAAAGACGACACCCAGTTGGATGCACTAGTTTTGCCCCTTTAGCCACATGATGCTGTGACGCACTACTAAAAATTCTGTCCATATCCGTTCAAGCAGCACTCGAACATAGTTTCAAATTAGTCAGCAGTGAATCTGAAAGAGAGACTGACTAAGTAAGAGATATGAAAAAAAACAACTAAAGAAACATTTTAGCTCTTTTGGCCTCCATTCTGCTTTCTACTGTTTATTAACCTGTTTTCCGTGACTAGAAAAAAAAGTAATTGGGAAAGGAGCCTATTTTTTTTTAGGAGCCTAGTTTATTTTTAACAAGTTTTCCTGTATTTAAATAACCCACATGTACACAGTGGTGGAAGAAGCATGCAGCTACTTTACTTAAGTAAAAGAACTAATACCACACTGTTAAAATACTCTCTCTCTCTGTCTCTCTCTCTCTCTCTCTCTCTCTCTCTATATATATATATATATATGTATATCATTATTCGAACTTACATCTGATGCAGAAAAATATAATAATAATAATAATAACAACAGGAATAAGAAAACTGACAGGTGACATGCTCCCTCATCCAAAATGTTTGATATGGCCTTATATTGTGGTAAAGGTAAAACTGAAAAAAAATCACATGAAAAAAAAAAAACAACAACATTAGGATTAAATACCACACACATTTTATGAGTAAAATGAGTTTGAGTTTGAGTCATGTCCCCAAAAAATTTGAAGAGCGAATGAGTATTTTTACAAAAGCACCAAGGGAGACACAATGTACTATCATAGAAAGTGATTACCTGTCCAGTACAGCTGACTTTCCCACTTTGAGGCTTACACTCTGGATGACAGGCGACACACTCGCCATCAGGGCCCGCAAATTCCCTGGGAGCTCTGGGAACACAATGTTCCAAAATATAGAGTCAGATAAAATAAATAAATACAGCACACATCAGTTAGAATATGAACACATTCATGCATCTACTGACCCAGTGTGAAAGTTACAGCTGCCCACACATGTGCCGTCTCGGCTGAAGTTCCTACAGGAGAGACACTGGTCGGGCCCCGGGCCCCAACAACCTGAGTCTGAACACAGCGGATCACACACATGGCCCTCCGCAACTGTACACACAACAATGTGAGAAACGCATCAGGAAACTACTCAAGAAGCAGATGTGTATGGAATGAATTTTAGGACCAAAGTATCTTTAATATATATATACTGAGATTGATAAAACTAGAACTGAACCAACTTAAATCATTAGTTGGCTACTATTAAATTAAACACCAACTAATCATAATTTAATAATCATTGTTATGGGAAAAAAGGCCAAATTTTCTGATTCCAGCTTTGTAAAAGTTAATGCTTTCCTGTGTCTTTACTCATTTATGACAGTAGACTGCATATCTTTGTGTTATTAACAAAGACATCTGAGAATGCAATCTTAGGATTTTGGAAACACTAAAACCATTCATGATTTATTGACAAAGCAACTAATTGATTAATGAATAAATGTTAGCCCTCGATAAAAAAAAAAAAATGGAACAACCAAAGATAACAATGTTTAATTTGGATTATAGACCGTTTATTTTTTTGGTCTCTCCTCACCGCACTCTGCCAGTGGCCTGTTGTTGTTAAGGTTGTTGACTCGAACTCTGTGGCCTCTGAACAGCTGCGGCCAGTTTACAGTGTGGTGGTAACAGAGATTGGCATTCTGACTGATGTACACGCTGCCATCACTGATCTCCCGGAGAGAGCGCAGACCCAGTGAGGTAAGAGTGTGGATGTGCATCACCATCAGAGAAAAACGCCTTCAGTTTGAGGACGGACAAAACAGAAAAGAGAAATTAAAAAAAAAAAAAAGTATAAATTAAACAGAGAAATATTTGAAAAAGAGCAAATATCAAAGAAATACTCAGAACTGTTAAGTCTGCTTTGTATATGCAGATTGTGCTTTAGCTCTAAGTCAAACTGCATGCCGATTGGAGGTCTGCATTATAGGGCTCACATACACACACACACACACACACACACACACACACACACACACACACACACACACACACAAACACAGCGTATACCTGTTCACAGCTGTGCAGCAGAGAGAGAAGAGAGGTTAGAAAGTGTCAGCACAGTGCTCAGGGGGCTCATCATGATGTGTTAACACAGAGAGCAGCTTATAGCAGAGAGGAGCGTGTGGAGTATGTGAGGGAGGAGTGATGACACATTGTTATGCAACACACTCTACATGTAATACAGACAGACGTGAGTTTAGGCATGACAAAAAAATCAGAGCCAGCCAGAGGCATAAAGCAGGTTAACCCTTAAAATCATTTGAAGCCTGGAGCAACATCACCTTTCTTTCACAAGTATTTAGGCCTTTGAACCCCAAGCAAACTGGTGTCATTTCTTTCAAAAACATGGGAAAAAGGCAACTTGATAATAAATGTTTCACAAATTGCAAGAATTTAGTAAATGTATTTTTAAAAAGCAAGGGAAAATGTCTGGGAAAAAGTTAGAGAAAATTATATATTTTAAATAATGTTAGAAAATGATACTAATTGTCAGTGTTATTTCTAGGCCTTTTTCTTGTTTTGTTTTTTTTCCTTCTCTTTTGTTTTTAACTAATTTTCAGGTAATTTTCTCATACTTTATACTGATTTCTTGTCAATTTTTGGGCATTTTCTTCTGTTATTGCTCACTGTCTTCTCAATTTCTGAAAGAAATCAAGCCAATTTGCTTAGGTTTCAAAGGGTTAAATGTATGCAACACTAAATCTTAGTGGCTTTGACACCTTTTAAATATCTGCTCTTGCCATAAAAAAGTAATTTTGATGACAGATTGTTTGTTTTATCGGGTTAATTTTACTGATTTAATTTTCAGGTACATCAATTTCCATGGGGCTGAATTCGACTGACACATTAACAAACATGCACATTGTTGTGTGTAAACAAGTCTTACTTGTAGAGCGACCTCCCTTGAATGGTTGTGAGACTCGAGAAAACAGACAGGTCGTTGAGTTCTTTGGGCCATGACTGGATGTTTAAGATATCTGACAAACAAAGTCATAACATTAAGGCATAAGAACCATGAAGGTAGCTCTGAGTGCTACAGGACACGAAAAACATATTGCATTTGGCAGTTTTCCAGATTATTAGATGGATATTTGCAACAAGTGTAGAGAACACATTCTGCTGTCTTGTGTCCAAGACTTATGTTTCTTTACTGTCAACTGTATTACTATGACTGAACGTAACTAAATATTATAATATTGAGCAGTCTTTAAAAAATTTCTGTCATGATAAAATTAATACAAATTCTTTTGAAAAAATACTTCAAAGTATATAATAGTATTTGTACATGTTAAAGCTACAGTTGGTAACTTTTAATGAAAATAACCTTCATGTCCCTCCTGCTCTTCCTACTGCCTCCAATGGCATTCACAAGAACTGACCACGGCTCACTGAAAACAACCAATTACAGCAGAGGAATCTCTAGAGCAGCTGTCAGTCATGTCAATCACTGATCGTGTGTGGTCAAACTGTTAACCTGGGCAACACTAATCAAACACAAAACAAGATTCTGTTACTACATTGCCTGTTTCTTACCTCAAATGTTTTTAGAAACATATTTTAGTGTACTGTTTAGCTGTAAAATGGGAACGATTGTGACCCCACCGCTGTTGTTGGATACAGTCACACAAATTACCAACGACCATTTTCCTTTTCACAATTACCTGTCTCATATACTGCTGTGTGGATAGGTACGTTAACAACTACTACTGCATTCACTCTACTATAGTACGCAAAACATGAAACACATAGCATCAACTAGAAGATTGCAGAAGAAATTTGACGAGTGACTACTCCTACACCAAGTACTAAGTAACTATATACAGGAATAGGATTAATAGCAGTGGCCACATCTCTTAGGTAAATTTGCAGCAGGAAAGCAGGAAGTGAACTTCAGTTACTCAGCTGGAAACCAGCTGTCCTGACCACTAGTCCATAGAAGACAGTGTGTTTGACTCCTTCATGAAGAAGAACATCTGCAGGACACTTTAGTAAGTCCATCTGGACTGATTCACTTCAGAGATTCAAACAAACAAAAATAATCTCAAAAAGTGACAATCTGAGGAGAACATCAAATATTTTGAGCACATTTTCTGCAGGAGTTTGATGAAAAAGAAGGAAAATTCCCAAAGCTGGAAGTGAAACCAGAACAGCAGGGTACAAATCAGGAGTCCTGTACACCAGAGCATCTGAGACCCCCATCATCACAGGCAACTGGACTTTCTTGAGTTTCTTGAGAACATTTCACCTCTCATGTGAGAGGCTTCATCAGTTCTGCAGAACTGAACTAACAAACACACAAAAAGAATCTCATAAAGTGATGATCCAAGGTGAACGGCCAATACTTCAAGGACATTTCTGCTGAAGTTTGATAAAAACAACTCCCAAAGTTGGAAGTGAACCCACATTAGCTGAATACATACCAGGAGCCCTAACCACCAGACCATCTGGGACAATACCACACTGAGACCTGTTTTCACTTCATGAGACAAACAGCTCGACAACAAACTGATTCAACACTCAGAAGTTACACTACATCAAAACTCAGAACTCAGAACCACCAAAAGAATCTGTAGAATCACCTAAAAAAAAAGCTCTAGAACTACCTAAAGGATCTGTAGAGCAGGATTAAAGAACATCACAATAGTTTTCAGTGTGCAGGAAACTTTGTTTCTCGACAAGTTGATTAAGGTGAACTTTTTTTTTCCTCGTCTTTCTCTTTCTTCTTGGGAGAGTTCATTGGCGCCAAAAACGGTCAGGGGATAAGGACGCGAACTGCCAATGTAGAACAGCAACTACAATGTGGCTTCAAACCCTGCCTGAGATATATCACACAGAAGTGCTTGGGATGAGTGAAATTTCAAACCTTGCATTTATATCACAACAGTTTTACCTTGTGAATATCTGAATTTCCAAAGTGGGCCACCGAGGACGGAACAGAGGACAGGTAAGTACATGTGAGCCCTGTGGGTCAAGCTAGGTAAGTTAGCTAGCTGGATGGGAAAGTGTTCAAGATATACTTTAATCTGTGCCTTAAAGGACCTGAAGTTTTCAGTTCAGATGCAGATTTGAGGTGAATTGATGGATTGTTGTGTATAAGACGGTTCTGATTGGATCAGATCTATATTTTTGTCCTCATGGACCCTCATTAACTGAGTAAATTGTGCTGCTCGTCTTACCAAGTACAAGAAAAACCAGATCCCAGGGTCCTGTAGTCCTAAATTGTCTGGTAGTCAGAACTGCTGGTTTGTTCTCAGCTGGTCTCGGTTCGCTTCCAGCAGGGTATATTTTTTTCAAACTCCAGCAGAAAAAGTCCTCGAAGTATTTGATGTACAGCTCAGATTTTCACTTTTTGATTGAGTGATGCCATCAGTGTTGTTACCCACTCTAGCTCTGAACATTCCATCCCACAAACTCAGAAAACGTCTGAAAACAGCATGAAACTTAAACTGCAATTTTAAAAAAAATGGTAAAAGATATCAAAGAGCTGAATAATGTCTGAATAGTTTAAGGTCTTGCGACCTGTTTAAAGTTTAAATGAAGTCTCTAGCTGAAAGTATGCGAAAGCATAGTTGAATGCTTTATGTAGCTGAAAGTTAGATGCCAAAAAACATATAGAAGATGAGATACTGTGAATGCTGAATGGGCATTCAGAGTAAATATACACAACAGTTAATATAGGCAGCTTCAACAAATTTTACTGTATATGCACATACCTGTTATTTCTCTGACGGTGCGAAATACTTCCAGCTTTTTGGCATCCAGTGGTGGGATGTTTTTGAAGTCATCCCTATGAGGAATAAAACACACAATATGAACAAGCTGACCATGCATCACTGCAATCTGAGTCCCCTCAGGCAGGGCAGAAAAATTACCCAAGAATCCCAGTGACCAGGAAGTGTAGGCTGCCCTGGATCTTGGTGCAGTTGATGAAGCTGTCGATGTTGCTGGAGTCCACAGTCTGTCTGTGTTCAGCACCAGTGCCTTCACACACTACAGGGACGACCATCATTAGCTTTGCTGACTAACAAAGAAACTCAATGTAGGAAGTGGAAAATATTTATTTGTGTTAACCTTTTGGGCAGAGTCCACTGCAGAGCTCACATTGCCTGTGGCCTTCTCGCTCCACCTCCATCTTGTCTGGAGGACAAGCGCTCACACAGGAGCTACCGTCCACCACAAAGTGGGCTACAAGAACCAGAAAAAAAAACACAGTGATGATGAGGTTTTCAATATCAGGAGGGTTAGTTAAAGGAAAAAAAGACCTCCTTTTATGTGGAATTCTGCTCAGAATTGATGGCAAATGTAGACAATTGAGGTATTAAATTCCCCAGTGTGGGCTACATTGATTGAGAAAGCTGAGTTCAGAGATGCAAAATCTGTTGCTCCTCCTACATCCAGCGCCGTGATTTGATGTGTCAGTGGCATAGTTGGATGCAAAAATGAACTTCATGCTATTTCAGCTTAGATTTCCACCTTCCATCTCAAACGTGTTCTGGACAGCACTTAAAAACAGAACTTTCTTGCTCTCTTTGCTTGTATTGCAAACTAAATACGTGTCCAACATTGAAAGTGGCATCCAAAAATAGAAGTGCATGGACGAGGATACATTTTACAGGGTATTGGCTGACTCAGACATTCAGATGTATTTATTTGAGCCAGGGTATAACATTACAGATAAGAAATGCAGCGAACAGAAGCGGAGGCTGCAAGAGGATATGGAGGGCGGGAACATAGAGAACCTGAGTCTCTGAAAGCAGACCCAGACTGATGGTGGGGCATTTTCTCAAATTGTCCTCCTACGCCAACAGAAACTGAGTCACTCCGCTTCAATTACTTTTAAGTGGGCAGTTTTTCTTGGATGCCATTGCTGACAATCTCATCTGGCCTGGTAACATCTTGGGAATCCCCAGGAAGAGCTGAAAAATGTTGCTGAGGAGAGAGACAACTGGAATACCTTACTTAACCTGAAGTCCTCACGACCCAATAAGTGGCTGAAAACGGTTGGTTGGTTGGTTGGTTGGTTGGTTGGATGTATGGATGGACGGACGGACGGATGGATTCGACATGTTAGGATGTGTGGAAGTTTTACTCCTCAGTTGGACAAAGGTGTGCTAGAGATCTTTTACAGGATCCCAAAGATAAAGTGGAAAAAACAACCACGGCCAGCAAGGCAGAGAGCTATAATGACCAGTGAGTGAGTATTTTTGTCACCTAATAACCTACCATGTTTTCGTCAACAAAGTAAAAGCTATAGGCCAGGTTGGCGATGTAATGTATACTGATATATCTAGGCACTGCTAGCTCCGCAAGCAGGAGAGCTCAGCTTTATTGGCCAATATAGCACACACTTAAGAATTTACTGCTCCAATCATTTGCTCTCAACACTGATTAGACATCCACATAAAAGGTGGTTTTATGTTCCACATTGCACCAAAAGTAATAAGACAACATGTTGAGTATGCAGACACACACACAAACACAGGTGACTCACTGGGACACTGGGAGACGCAGATGGATCCGTACTGATATTTGGCGTTAGGGTTGGTTTCCATCTGAAACGTCTGCTTGTTATAAATCAAAGTTTGGGGACACTGGGGCACGCAGGCTCCAGAGTCGTTGAAATGACGACATGCCTGTACAAGTATGCACATACACACAAATATTTACGTTTTATGAAATAAGATATCCATTCGAAAAAACACTGACATTCCATGTGTCAAATTTGTGACTACTGTTGAGGTCCATAGTGTAAAGGAATCATCTTAAAGAAAACGTATAACCATGAATTTGCATGTTTTCACTGGAATCATAGAAATGACTTCTGGTTGATATGACTTCTAGCTGCATTCCAAAATAACACTGTTTAAGCTCTAGGTTACATTTTAGTCGTGGTAGCAGCATGGCTCTATAGGGATGGAAAATGTCTGGCCAGTCCAGACTGAAATATCTCAACAACTTTAGTACAGGAACATACCCAGGAAATTGAACTTTTTTGGCTTCATGCGCCGCTGAGCGATGTTCATGGGAATGAACGGGGCCCTGCCTCTAACGCTGAATCCAGATCCCTATACATCCATGGTAGAATCTCACAGCTGCTAGCATGGCTGTGGACTCAGTCTCTCAGTCTCCAGGCACCAAGCAGTGATACTCAATTTATGGACTGCAGGTCAAATCTGGCTCCCAATAGAGTGTCATTTTCTTATTCACAGTAAAAATAAATTGATTCATACCGGGAATGGCTTTTGTACACGTAAGGTACCAGAGAGCATACAAGAGCATTAAAATAGAGTTTGTTCACCAAAAAAGTACCTCTGGAGGACCCCTGACAGAGGTCCAAGCCCTTGATGTCCAAAAATCCTAGAAACATGTAGGCTTATGAGGCTGCTGTCATTTTTTAAGTGTGGACCCCAAGCAAAATAAGTTGAGTAATCCTGCCTTATAGCCAGCTGCCATAAACTATTGTTTTCACAAACTATATTATTTGAAAATCAAACCCAGAAAAATAAAAAAAAAGACTCTAATGTATCAAAAAGAACAATGTTAATCCTGTTTGGCCTCAAATATCTGATGAACCAACAAAAGAGTTTTGCGTGCACATGTGTATTACTGTACATTAGCATAACATCAAAACATAAAATGAGTTGGTTGACAGTCAGCAAATTTCAAGTGTCTGCAAGGGGATTTCCATACCACACTGTTACTGTAAGAAAAACCAGCAGCTGCCTGAACGATGGACATTAAATCAAAAGCATGCACTGTTTGTAATTGCATAAAATCCAGTTGTAAGGTCCTTAGAAACTTCTTTCTGACTTTCACATATGCATATAAAATTAGAATCAAATGTCATTGGAAGTATATAATTGATTTTTTTATAGTGTCCTTTGTTATTAAGGAATGAAATCCTTCAGTAAAAGTGTCTGCAAATACTGCCTCAAAGATGAAGCACTTACAAAACAGTCCACGTCCAGAGGGCCTTTACATCCCGCTGCACACTCTATGTGACAGCAGTCCCTGGGGCTCGTCCCAAAACAGCGGCCATTACACTGTGGAGCGCACACTGTCTTAGTCACTGAGGAGAGACACACAGGAGAGACGGGTTGAACAGAGGTCACCAATGTGCATGTGTGTGCCTTTGTGTCTTGCTCTGTCTCTGTGTGTCTCTGTCTGTGAAAAGAGAGGAGAAAGATGGAGGGAAGAGAGAAAATCAGAACAATTGTGCACTCACAGATCTGACACTGGTCCTCATTTGGCCCCCAGCAGTAATCCCCACACGATTTGTGGCATGGGCCTGAGAGACAGAGAAAGACAGGCAGTAGTTACAAGAAAGAGACAATCTAGAGATAATTTGGGAATATCTGAAATAGGATTATGCTAGCACTAACCTCTCTCTCCGTTGTACTGGATGTCAATAGGAGCACTGTTGTCCCTGATGATATCTTGCCAGAAGATCCAGGGGCCATAACTCAGGTACTTGTTGTTGATAATCTGCACTCCTCCCTCCAGGATCTCTGCAAAGAAATGTGCAAGAAATTATGCAGACAAAGCAAACAGGATATCCTTTGGCATATGTCAGTCCAGCCTACAAATTACAGTGTCTGTAGGCCTATATACTGGGTAAAAAATAAAATACTTCCAAGGCGTATACCAGCAGGTTCAAGGGAAGATGTACAGGCCTGCCTGCTCAAACAAACAGCTGGGCCCCTAAAATAGGCCCCAAATCTGCTTTGAGGTGGGGTGAAATTTATTTCAAACATATAAAAAAAGGAAAGGAAAGAATGATCATGTAAACATACACAAAGCATACAGACATGTCTGAAAAGGAGTGGGAAGAAGCTTCCTAAGCTACAAACTTCTTAAATCCCACTTTCCCCAGGAGCAGCCCACAGTGGTGCCCCAAAGAAGTGGCCGGGGGGCAGGCCATGACTGAGGCCACATTCCATTTTTAGTGCTACTTAGTCACCTTTGTTCTCACTGTTTGGGATGCTTAAATTTCAGAAAAGCACATTTTACACCTTGCATAGAGGACATTATTTGTCCATGCTTTTGTTTTAGTGGTTAACCCTCTCTACCTGTCAGATTCGCGAGCCCCAGCTGCCGCAGGCCATTGGAGCCATCCTTAGGGTAGTTGAACAAAACAGAGAGAGCAAAGCGTCTCTCATAGAGACTGTTTCCTCTGATGACCCGCAGCT
The DNA here is from genome assembly GCF_008729295.1 of Plectropomus leopardus. Classification (NCBI taxonomy): domain Eukaryota; kingdom Metazoa; phylum Chordata; class Actinopteri; order Perciformes; family Serranidae; genus Plectropomus; species Plectropomus leopardus. Next base: position 18,023,092 of record NC_056470.1, on the reverse strand, counting down.
GCCCAAGAGGAATCTCCTGAAAGTGGTTCATGGCAATGAGGACGTAGCCGGTCACCTCGCGGATTGTCTGGAGGAAAAAAAAACAAACAAGAATAGCACATTTCTACACCTTATAAATACTAATCAGTTAAAAGACAGAGCAGAGTGAAAGGGATGTTTTGGTTTTTTTTTTACCTTGAGGAAGGAGAAGTCCCAGTTACTCTCAATCTGAGTGATCTCCAGGTTTCCCATGATGATCTCACAACCGTCATACCGGTCCTTTATCAGGTTGTACTGTGTCTCCTGAGAACCTGTGGAGCTCAGTCCGTTCTGCGTACCAGGACACACCACTGCCATACACAGGGAACGAAGACACATTATCAAAGGTGGGATCTAGTCATTGTTTGTGCAAGGCTTTACACTCAAGTCCCAAGTCAAGTCCCATGTCCTAAACTTTGAGTTTCAAGTCCTAAACAAGTCATCACATGCTCTTCACCAAATGTATTTTTTTTCTAACAACAAAGTATTAATACATTACATAAACACAAATCATAAATGCTTTTAAAACTTATATTCACACTGAACAAAAATGTTAACTTAACACTTTTGTGTTTGCTCCAATTTTTCACAGGTGTAAGTTAAACATCTAAGTTTTTTATGCACTCATTAGATACTGACAAATTAATGGAAACAACATTGGAGATGGTTAACGGTGGTGAAATGAACACTCAGCTCACGGGCAACAGCTCCGGTGAGCGTTTCTGCAGTCAATATGTCAGTGGCACACTCCCTCAAAACTTGTGTCATCTGTAGCATTGTGTTGTGTGATCAAACTGCACTTTTAGAGTAGTCTTTAACTGTAACCAGCCTAAAGCACACCTGTGCGTTATTGATGCTGTTTAATCAGTATCTTGATATGCCACACCTGTCAGGTGGATGGATGATCTTGGAAAGGGAGAAGTGTTCACAGACACAGATTTAAACAACTTTGTGACCAAAATTTGAGAGAAATATATCTATTCAATGCATAAAAAAGTCTTAGATTTTTAAATCAAACCTTTTAAAAAAGGGATATTAATTGATTTGGTAAATGAATTGCTTCATGGCACACTTTTAAAATAACATACTTTTTAATCTTGGTGTTTTAGGGAAGGTTTCAAGTACTGTATGTTCAGATTAAAAGGCTCAAGTCCAAATTAAGTCACGAGTCCATGGTGTTTAAGTCCAAGTCGAGTTGCAAATCTTTTCTTGATATTGTCAAGTCTACAGTTATCAAATCTGTGACTCGAGTCTGACAGTCAAGTCTTATGACTAGAGTCTCTTTATATTGCTCTCTGCTTGACGAAAACAATGGAAACTCTAAGGCTGATTTAGGGACAAAGAAGATAAATGTGGGTCAGTATATCAGTTTTACTTGCTGGACCACATTTTTAAGGACCATGCCAGTGTTTTTGCATGAATAGTCTGTTTACTACAGATCACGTGTACTTTACATCACAACTAACTAATCAAGCAAAGCAAACTATACTGCCACTAATGTTGCACTATATTATCTCTGCTCATTTCTATATTTTTTTTAAGTAAATCAGCAGACTCTTTAAATGTTATTGTGCAATCCACCACATTGAACATTAAGTCTGTATTATGTTTTGTCATTTATCATGGCAACAAAATGCACTTCATGCAATACAAATATATTGTGATTTTGATCAAGATTATTGCAGCCTGTGATGCAATACACAATTCCAGTGAGTTTTATATCTGTTGTCTGCTGATTTATTTTAATACAATCAAGAAATGACTGGAAACTAATAGTATAAAAAAAAAATTGCAGTTAATAATTTGTAAAGGAGCTGAAACATGCAAAAACACAAGTATGGTTCTTTAAAAATGGTGCACCTTTGAGTGTTAGGGCTATATAGTTTTCAAAATATTTATGGGTTTGTGACTTTTGTTGATCCTGTGTGTGCTGCTGTGTTGTCTGGAGAGTTTGATGTGAAGAAGAGTGAAACAGGCAGGCTGTAACCGTGGTACACGCAGCAGTGCAGGCCTGGGGCTGATGGAGTGGAGGCCAAGGGTCGAGGGAGAGGGGCTCTTCTCAGACAAAGTTCCTCATTGTGATGAAGCTATAAATGTGGACAGTGTGTCCTAGTGACTGAAGAGTGATGCAGTGACAGACAGTGCTTCTGTGTGTGTTCATGGTGCATACGTATGTATGTGTGTGTGTGTCTGAGGGGTCTGCGTTGCTGAGATCATACCAACAGACAATAGGGCCATGTGTGAGTAGGACTTTTTTGGCAGAGGGAAGGGAAATATCGTGAACGGAAAGAGACATGCACACCATCTCGTAGTGAGCAACAAAAACTGTGGCGCTGGCCCTTAATGTGAAAAGACCAGGCACCTGCAGTCATAAAACGAGTCGCATTTCCTGTCTTCTTTGGGAACATGCAGAGGTATAAACCACCTCTATAAACAATGTTTTGGGCTTGTTGCATGTATTTTTGTGGAGAATTTCATGTTGACTGATGACTTTACTGTAACATTTCTCCATGCACTTAATTATGCGTGCTTCTTTCTTGATTAAATACAGAATAGAAGTAGAGCTCACAGTTCATTTGGGAGAGCTGCATGATAATTCTGTCTATTACAGCATTTAAAACTCACATGCATGCACAAACACACCTGCATAATCCAAACAACAAAACAGCCTTAAGAAAATGAGTGACTGTTAAAACAAAAACAATCCTCTGCAGATTGCTCATAAACAGAACTGCTCTCTGTAGCTCCTAACAACTGGGGTCATTGCCATGCAGGCAATTTCGTCTCCACTATGACATTAAAGTTGTTTCAATTCATCACTAACAGTATATAAAGTGCTGATATATTGCTGCATTAAAGGCCTTGATTCAAGCTCTGTAATGACCGTAAAAAAGCTCTTAAGGAAGACAGCACAGTAAGTACCGTGTGATTTGAGACATGGGGAAAAGTAAATGTTAAAATGTGGCCTTCTTCACCTCTCACGTGAATAGATGACATCTGTGTTATTCTATTCTATTCTATTACACAAAGAAACTTTGACCTTTCAAATTCAATTCAATTCAATTCAAAAAACTGAATTGAATTGAATTTGAAAGGTCAAAGTAGGTAAATGCTGAAGAGTAACTGCAACAGGTGAGTTCAAACAGTAAAATTAATTAAAATTATTAATTAGATAAATAATATCGACAAAGGAAAAAGAGGAGATGAGGCTTAATAGTTTTATAAAATGTATCCCTCTTATCATATTTGACAAGTCTACATGACATCCATGCTTGTTATTCTATTCTATTCTATTCTATTCTATTCTATTCTATTCTTTTCCATGAAATATAGTCGCATACCAGGTTAGAAGCCGTGACCTTTCAGGGCAGGCAGATGTTTAAGAGTAACTGCTGACAGATGAATTCAAGCAGAAAAATTAAAAATTAATTATTAATATAAAATATAAGAAGAGGAACAATATATGTATTTTCTGTTTTACAGTAGGCACAACATATAAATAAAATAAATGAATAAATAAAAGTTTAAATAATGTAAACCAAAACAGGCTAGACAAAGTTTCTGATATGTAATTTTAAGTTCCCCTACCTTCATGGGTTTGGGATGATGCTGTTTGTAGCCTCCATGTCACACACAATAATATGACTTGCCACTGGATCATGTTGATATCAAATCTTTTCAGTGAAATATGATCATATCCCACAGGTTTCTCTAGTCCTCATAGGAGCCTATATTGTGTAGAAATATTTTTTATAGATTTATAAAAAAACAAATTTTTAAAAAGTCAGTTCCACGCTCGGAAACTTGAAAAAGAGAGAGAGTGAGTGAGAATTAAATCCAATATCATGTAGTCAAAGTGAAGGACACTTTGCACAAAACATAAGACAGAATAAGACAGGATAAACCGCGCCAACTGAAAAACTGAAAACAACGAACAAGTGGCAGTTTATTTTGGAGCTGAGTTTCCCCTCCCAGAAAGGGACATGTGATTGGCCAGAGGTCTGATTTATTCACCAATGAGAGACTGGTCCGTCATTTTTTTTTTGTTGAGCTGCAGCCGTAAATGTTGCACTGAGCATCAAAATTGGTAAAATCTTGTAAGCTTTAGTCTGAATATTTTTAATAATAGTTTGTTTGTATGTTTCATGTCGTGATGAATAAAATACCTCACAACAAACACATTAGGCCTACATATAAAAGATGAATTATACTAATATGCAGCTTTTAACAAATCACTTTTTGCATGTGCACCAGTGTGAATACCATGTACCCTGTATGTGCCTTTATGTGCAGTTATTTTGGTTTCATGTTGTCAGCTGCAGCATGTGGAAGCAGTGCTGTGCAACCCAGCGCTGTGAGTGGCTGCACTGTTTCCCCCCGTAAAGAGCAGTATTGTCCCTGCAGCCCTGTCAACTGGTTAATCACCTCTTTGATGCGTATGGAGCGGACTATCACAATGGGCCACATTGTCAGATGGTCAAGTGACTTCTGAACCCAAAACAAGAACAAGCTTAATTTGAGAAAATGGCCTCAGAGCAGGCGAGATTCCTGAAGAGGGAGCTGCGATTGAAAAGGGGACGACTCACTAAATGGATGGATGTCAGTATCTGATTCTGACACATGTACTGTTAATCTTATTGTGAGAAAGAGATAGCAGAACAGTTGCAGTCTGTTTGGAAGTATGTGGGAATTTGAATAATAGTTTGACTATTCAATCATTAAATTCTGTTTTCACCTGATATGTTCATTAAGCCACAAAATAAAAGAAATCAGCATGTTAGAAATAGAGCCTTTTTTCCCCACTGCAACATGGTTTAAGTATACATAAACCCCTTGAAACTTGGTCTGACATCCGTTTTCTTGTGCTGTGTTGAGATGCTTTTCACAAGCTATTTAACCCTTGAATCGTGGTTGATTTCAAGCAATGACACAAGAAAAAAGGCACTGAGCTACTTGGCACAAAATGTCCCACAAATTGCAAGAAGTTAGTAAAAGGTAACAAGAAAATTTCCCCTCATTTTTTTTTTTAAAAAAAGGGGGAAATTTTCTTTATTTTCAGGTAACTTTACTTTTTTTTTTTTTTTTTTTTAAATGACAAATCTCCAGCCATGTCTTGTTAAGTTGCCCATTGCTTTCTATGTATGATTTCGAAAGAAGACAAACCAATTTGCTCTAGTTTTAAAGGGTTAATTATTCGTGCATCAGTCTGTCCTATGAAGCTGAACGCCACCAGCAGTTTTGCGTCCAGCAGGAGGAGACAGAGTCTGAGGATTGGTGCTCAGATGTCAGAGCTGCTGCAGGGCCTGTGGGAGGTGGACTCTCCGCCATTGTTTGCACCTACATGGCTGTTTTTACATGATTATTCTCTGACCCATAACTTTAAGTACAAACTCCTCCGGTAAAATCATAAGAGAGTTGTCCACTTGCCTATCGAATGATGGAAAACTTTACAGAGCAACATTACTCAGTGAGCTGGAAGACATTTTCACAGCTTGAGTCAGTTACATAAACAGCAAGTCAGTGTGAATTCTTGCTTAGTAAAGTGAAGTGAAAATATCACAGTGGAAATAAAACGGATAAATGTTTGGTGATTATTTTCACATTCTCGGGAGGGTTTCTCAGTTGTCAGGTCAAGAAAAAGTGGCTTCAATAAAGGTTTTGACGGTTTCTGCAGAGTCGCCACCATGGTGTCAGCCTCAGTGTCAGCCCTGGTGGCCCTGTCCCTTCCAAGGCGAGCCGTGGGGGTGACTGCTGTGGCCTTTTGCGGTTGCCACTCCCTTCAGAGATTGATGAATTGATTGTGGGGCTGCTGCCAGTGTGTCTGTGCCCTGGGTGAAGGCGTCCCGGTTACGGGTGGGAATCCCAGCTATGGCATCCGCCCTGGGGCTACTATTGTGGCCATCCTGCAGGGGGCCCTGGGGGCTGGTGGCCCCGGGAGCAGCTCTGACCCACATACTGCTGTCACACCCCTGGAGACACAGCGCCACTCTCCCCTACATGGACCTCTGATTGGCCCAGACAAAATGACTCTCTGCGGAGGGCAGCAATTCCACAGAGAAACTACCTGATCGTGCCAAACTTCTCTTGATGGCAGCAGTTAGGAAAGGCCAAAAGAGAAAGGCGACAGAGATCCATGTCCTTCCCACCTACTTGACCTGCTCTCTCCCAGGCAGCTCATGTCCACCAGCACATTTTCAACAATCGAGCTCATAATATGTGCTCTTAATAAACCTGACTTTAGCCTCTGTTACAAATCCTAAAGTCAGAATCTTGACCAAGTTAATTAATTGATTTGAAGATGCAGTGTGTAGGATTTAGGGGGGATACACTGGGAGAAATTGAAGATAATATAAAAAGTATGTTTTCTTTAGTGTATAACCAACTAAAAATAAAGTATTTCTGTGTTTTCGTTACCTTAGAATGAGCCATTTCTATCATCATAGGGGGCGTGTTCTCGTCCACGGAGTCCGCCATGTTGTTTACACTGTAACCCAGAAAGGACAAAACAAACACTGGTTTCAAATAGGGACATGTGCATTTTCAAGTCAGCCACCATAGTTTGTAGCCCCTCTGTGACGAGCAGTATCAGAAAAATACACTTTGACCAAAATTGACCCCACCCCCAGAAAAATGTTTGTTTTTAACATTCAAAATAATTGAACATAAGGCGGATAGTAGAGTGAATGTGAAGAGAATACTACAACCACTACTACTACTACTAATAATAATAATAAAATTTTAATTTTTTATTTACAGCGTGGGGGTTGGGTCAGTTTTGCTAAGGAACCAATAGTGCTTGGTCCATCACTGATAATAAGGAAAGAAGAGTAAGGCAAAGCAAATGTGTTTTGGTCATTTTATTGATTGATCGACGTAGTGCCAGGAATCATCAAATCATCAACACTTCTGCACCAGTTTGTTTCTGTTTTTATTTTCTCTTCTTGATAATATTCCACTTAATTAGATAAATCCATTTTCCATCTGCTCCTTTTTGAATAAACTTTATCAGCTGGAATGTTCTGCAGTGTCTCGCTTTTCTACATTTTTCAAGTTTAAAATCTGCCAATAGTCATTAAAAGAGGGACAGTTTAGCCACAACAGTACTGTGAGTGCGTCAGTGTTACAGATCATAGGTGAGATACTTGAATGTTGGACATCCCTACATACAAACCTGTTATCAAAGAGAAAATAACCACTGGCAATATAAGGCCACAAAAACAATTTTCACACCAAACTGAACGTAATAGAGGGCACGTCACACACACAAGCTGCTGTCAGTTATACATGTCTGCCAACACACTGACCCCAATATCTACAGGTGTATCAACAACACTTTCAACTTGACCGTGAATACCATGGTTTGTTGTTACATAAACATATATACAGTTGCGCTGACATAGAAAAGCATGCTTTTGCATATTAGAAGGTTTTTCGGTAAACTTTACACTAAATCCATAACATTTATCAGTACAGCATTGTTCCAACCAGCAGCAGTAATTTAGACTAACAAATATAGTCTGAGGAAACAGGCTATTATATTTCACTTTTATTACAGATCTTGTACAGTATTAACATGCCTTATGATGCAGTATTACGATCATCCTCTCTCCTATTTTATTTTTTCAAATTATGTGATTTATGAACACTCAAAAAGACGACAGTCTGATCTAGTTAGCAAATTAAGAAACACTAAAATCAACACTTGCGTTTTGGTCCAAAATAAATAAATACTCCATCTGAAAAATACAAGAAAAAAAAACAGACGTGTACAACAGTAATGCATCTAGAGTTATTTTGTGCAACATAATACAGAGAGATAACACAAGAAACACATGTAATGTCACGCCAATCAGAGATGAATAAATCAGGATGACAAGCAATGTGAGTTCTTTCGATGGATATAGTGCAGCACGAACCGACTTAAAAAAACATTCGAAAACCATGTAAGCTCTCTGATATTGCCAATCACATGCTCTGCTGCATCGCTCTCTACAGGCCTATAGCAGCGTTTTCCCCCCTAAGCCACAGAGCTGGTACAGTGTTCCTGTTCTGTCATCTGTATCAGTTCAGCTATCACACCTCGCTGATGCCAGACAAATTGTTTTAACCCTTTCTGAGCCAGGCAAGTCGACCAAGAAGAAATCTTTATTTACAGCAGCAGCCTGCAGTAGTTCACAGCTCTTACAAGCCCACGAGCCAGTACTGGGATATCTCCATGCAGATTGGGAAGCGGTAATATACAGTGATACCAGGGCTTCTTCTTTTTTTTTTTATCACCAGCTGCCTTAGCAGTAAATGCACATTGCAATAAAGGGAGAAAAAACATATGATACACTGAAAATAAACATAAGAATAAATAAATAAATTAATACATGTCGACAAAAATATAAATTGTTTACGACTTTCCAGTATGTCATCCAGTCTTGTTTCTAAAAAATTAAATAAAATAGCACAAATTGAGCTCTGAAGCGCATAATTTGGTGGTAAAACACAAGAATGGACGGAAAATGACAACTTTACATTTATCTGAGCCTGTACGAGTATACTGTTTTTAGACAATGTGATAGTATTCTGAGATAGTAGTCCCACTATACTATTATGACATTCTTTATAATTTACATTTTAAGTATCTGAGGGAAGGTTGCTTTTACATCGTCACATCGTTTTCTGAACATATTAAAAGGTTGAAGGAGGTAAAGAGACTGCAAAGTAGGGGAAATACATATGCCTTTACAGTAACATTATACTATTACATCCTGATATTTATGTATTCAGCGTGTAAATTGTAAGTAATTTTGGTCAACACCATCGGTTTGTAAATATTTAAAAATGCTCACCGCAGATCAAAACAAATGAAATTAATCAAAATAAAGAAATGAAACAATTATTTTTTGGGGGAAAGCCATTGAGAGTCACCCCCTGGGAGCTTTTCAGCACTGCCTCTCCATGTAAACACAATGGATCCCCTATAACCTCTACCTGGAGCTGGCACCCAGGCTCTTCCCCACTCTACTGACCGGACCCCTCACTTTTTGTTCTTCAGCTGATTGGCCAGCCAGTCCAGACCCTCGTAGAGACCGTCTCCGCTGGTGGCACAGGTGGCCTGAATGTACCAGTTGCGGTGGCGTAGCGAGTGCAGGCCCAGCTTGTCTGTGATCTCTGCGGCATTCATGGCATTGGGCAGGTCCTAAAAAAAAAATCCCATCAGGTGTGTCAATCAGGAGACCTGAGTTGGTGCAGAAAGTAGTGAACTCAAAGGAGGGAACACAAGGATGTCTATACCTGTTTGTTGGCAAAGACGAGAAGAACGGCATCCCGCAGCTCGTCCTCAGCCAGCATCCTCATCAGTTCCTCCCGAGCTTCGTTCACCCGCTCGCGGTCATTGCTGTCAACCACGAAGATCAAACCTGTGGGGAAAGATAAGAGTGTCTTTTTAAGGGTTAAACAAAACCAAAACGATCTCCTGGACACAGACATGCAGAAGGCCCCACCGTCTCTCCTACACAGGAGCTTCTTGTTGTTGTGTTGTGTCTTTGGTTGTTAGGCATTTCTCTGCTATTGTGGGTCTCTCTACGGTCATTTTCTAATTGCTTTGCATCCCTTTGTATTCATTTTGTCCCATTGTGGTCATTTTGTGTGTCTCTCTGTAGTCACTTTGTATCTCTTTATAGTCATTTTGAGTCTCTGAGGTCATCTTGTGTCTATTTATGGTCATTTTGGCTCTTTCTACTTGCTTTGCATCACTTTATAGTCATTTTTTTCCTCTTTGTAATTGTTTTGCGTCTGTAGTCATTTTGCATCTTTTTTTGTAGGCGTCTGTACGTCACTTTGTAGTCATTTTGAGTCTCTGTACAATCATTTGTGTCTCCCTGTGATCATTTCTAGTCTCTGTTCAGTCACTTTGTGTCTCTTCATTGTCATATGTAGTCTCTTTGTTGTCACTTCGCATCATTTTGTAGTCATTTTGTTTGTCTTTGTAGTCATTTTGAGATTTTTTGTATTCATTTTGTGACTCTTCGGGTCCTGGGCCTGTACCCAATGGCCCATTCAGTAATCCATCCACAGTTTCAACAATATGCTGACATCATATTGTTAAAAATGCTTATTGCTAAACCTAGTTCATTTATTGCTGAGGCTTTCAACGTGACTAAGATGATCATAATTTGAAACAGTTGGGGGCTGTGTGCAAATGACCTCATCTAAAACATTAGTCAGATATGCCCTCAGGTGCTGGGGGCGAGCGTTTGCTGCAGGATCTGCCATAGCACCGAGCGACCCTGTTAAGTCCAATATGATCGACGTATGCGTCATCTAAGGGGCTGCTGGTTTGGCTCACCCTGGGTGTTCTGGAAGTAGTGCCTCCACAGGGGACGGATCTTGTCCTGGCCACCCACGTCCCACACGGTGAAGCTGATGTTCTTGTACTCCACTGTCTCAACATTGAAACCTGATGAAATAAAATCAAAATGAGTTAGAAGGGCTGGATAAATTCGGTGACGAGTAGTTATCAGTAATAACGAATCCTTCCCTCACGCACCGATTGTGGGGATGGTGGTGACAATCTCCCCCAGCTTCAGCTTGTAGAGGATGGTGGTTTTCCCAGCAGCATCCAGCCCCACCATGAGAATCCTCATCTCCTTCTTGCCTATCAGGCTCTTCAACAGGTTGCCAAAGATGTTCCCCATGATGACTGGCAGCTCTCACCTCAACTGCAACAGAACTGTTACACAGGGAACTTTTGGGACTGCTTGCGATACATAGCAACAAAGCAGCCAAAACAAACCGTAAACCACATACAGAAAGTACAAAACCACACACAAAAAAGTCACAGTAGCTCTTCAAAAGCAACTCTCAACATTACCACCTCGTTAGGGCTTGAAGCCACCTCAGAGGAGAGCCAGTAAAAGCATACCTCACACCTCACACCTCAGCAGGCGGCTAACCTGACTTAAAGGCTGTTGCGTTACACTTTGACAACTCACAGGGGAAACCGGCTGCCATACTTGATCCCTGTTATGTGGATCAACTTTCATGTGGTGCAGTGTAACCACCTTTTAAGCTGTTTGCTGGCAACTGAATAAATGCCTGTGTAACAATCAATTCATATTACATTTAATGACACATAACCTCAGGCTGTGAGAATGCGTGGTGCACATAGACTGTAGCATTAAGGTAAGGAACTGTTCTTTATTTATGAGAGTAAGGGGGTAGGTGGGGTGTGACTTTGATTTTCTTTATTTTTTCACCCTCCCAAAAACTACAGTTATTTTTCCACGAGCCTCCCTGAGTGACCCTCGTTGTTAAATTTTTAAACCTTAACCTTTAAAGATGAAATCTTGGTGCTGAAAAAAAGTCTTGGATTTTCAAGCTTGTTGTGTATGCTGGTTGGTTTGTACAACGGTTTATTGTTTGGCAAAATTTTAAATAAGACATGTAGAATAAAGTGATTTTGATTAAATAAAACTATTTTAAGCTTAGTTTTTTTCTGACAGTATCTTCACATATACTGTGTTCAGGGGGCATTGAAAATGTGAAAAAATCCATCACTTTTGTTATTACACATTCTGGCTATGATAAATGATTTTTAAAAATCGGCTGTAAAATACAAAATATAGCCATTTAAACTTGCATGCCCCTCCCCATAGCCAAAATAAAAAACATATAGCCCTCCCAAGTGCTTAAAGACAATTAATTAACATGCCGCAGCCTTTTTGCACCACCCCCTTCCCTCTCATAAATAACGAACAGCCCCTAAGAAGCTATTAACTTTACTTTTCTGTCGTCGTATGGCCCCTTTAACAGGCCAACTCTGCTGTCAACTTGTGCTAGCATCCACCTGAGGGGCTTTTTGGGCTAATTTAGGGATATTACAAAATGAGCCCAAAAATAAGCATCCACAGCTTACTGTGCTGCAGTTGGAGCAAAGTCTTTTTTTCTCTAAGAAGCTTTTATTTTCACAATGCAACTGATGCTATCACAGACCTAGCTATCATTAATTTATTGCAAATGCAAATGCTATAGCTGCTAGCATAGCCTGTTACAGCTGCAGTGGCCGCACATCCATGTACATCTGTCATAACGCGAGAGGTACACGGCTGATGCTGCAGTCCAGGCAGGCGATGAATTTGAATGAGCCAAATCACGTATTTATACCGTGAAACGACAATTATTCGAGCGCAGTTAGCTAGCGACAATATTAGCTAACGTCTTCGGGATTGAAAAAAATTCTCCGGGTCAATTTGTGTGCTGTAATCCCCCTCGTACAGTCACGACAAGCGCACCAGTCGGCCTGATGTCGTCGATTAACGGCGGTTCATTTTACCGAGAGGCCGTAACAAGGCGTTAAATACAGCCACACACACGCTGCGGTCACCTTTACTACTTGTATACGTCTTTGAGTATTTTCACCATTTGCATCTCATTCACACTTACCCGTCAACGGCAGGCAGGCTACCAGCTGGATTCAGGCAGAGGACTGGATGATAGTCTCGCGATGAACAACGGTTAGGGAAATGTGTGCTCTCGCGATAGTTGGGTTGTCAAGCGCACCTCTCACGTTTGCCATCCCCAATGACTTGTGAAAAGCCAGGAGCACTGCTGGAGGGCAGCCCTCATTTAATCCTAATAAAATAAAAAGAATAATTCTATCTAACACGAATAATTGTTTATAAAACCAGAATCAACATCTAAACTTATGTATATAGTACTGTGCAAAAGTCTTAGGCCACCTTAAACATTGTATTTTAGCAAGGATATAGGCCTCATGGTCATACATATTTAATTCTCAGTAGTCTTTTTACTAAAATATGACCAGAACATACAGAAAATGTGTATACAGTATTTAAAAAACGCAAAAACTGCATTTAAATAACTGCTTTGCATTTTGCTTCACACTTACCCACTGCTCCACCTTTTTAAAATGCTGTTTTTTTCCTTAATTTTATGCATTTTATACATGCTATTTTTAGCTTTATTTTTTATTGATATTATCTCAGTGGGTTTTATTTTCCATCTTATGTTATGCACTCTGTGCATTATGTTTTTATCCTTATTTTTATCTTACTTTTAATAGTATTATCAAGTGGGTCTTATCCATACAAAGGTGAATTCTATGTATTCTGTTCTGATCTTACCTTATTTTTACATGCAGGTTTTATGATGTTTTTTTCTATGTCTTTTCATGTGAAGAACTTGGTGCATTTAATTTCTTTGTTGTAAGGCACATTGGGCTGCATTTCTTATATGAAATGGTGCTATACAAATAAAGTTTATTATTATTATTGTTTATTTATTTTCATTAAATAGTTCAGAATAACTAACGGGTGAACTACCCCTGTGTGGAAAGTCTCATCATATCTTAGTGACATGCTTTGAGACTTAACATCCTTTTATTTCTTTAGATCAAATCATGTCCAGCTTTTCTCACACACAATATCATGTCTGACAAATACACACTGTTAGATTGTTATTTGTGTGCTGTTGCAGCATGAGACCAACAACTAAACCAATATGAAATGTAACAGAGAGTCTGCAGGCTTGAATAATTAAAACAGGAATCATGTTAATGAATAAGTAAATGGCTGACTGTAATAGGATGCCAAGTGATACTTCCTGGCAGCAGCGTTCTGTGTCACAGATAATGAGGTGATGAGAGGCAACAAAACATTCACATAATCAAAATTATAGCAGGTTACTGACTTTGAGTACTGATTTTATTATGGTATCACGTATTTAAAAAATGATACTGTATTCCCCTTTTCAACCAACATTAAACTGGTTCTGTTCCACTTCTTGTGCCTCATTTTGAACGGTTCAGAGCTTTTTAGCAGAAATAAATTTGTTCAGAACCTGAAAAGTTGATTCTCAGCTGGAACCAATAAATATCAGGCTTTCCTTGGCCCGTAGAAAACAACATCAGTGGACAAAAGGGATGTCCCAATCGGATCAGAGAGATCGGTATCGGGCCAGATCAACACATTTTTTTAGTGACTGGGATTGGTTATTTTGCCCCTTTCGATCCTTTTTTAGTCCGCTGTTACACAGATGTAAACGGAGGGCACAATTTGCAGGAAATATTCAGGGTTTCATTTTTTTCTGTATTGGTGCTTCTCCAATAAGTAGAGACAGTTTTATTTAATGTTTAACTAATGCTGCTACACCACTTTAAGTTAAATTTAATTTTTTTGGTTGTTTCTTTATTTTTAGTGAACTAGTTTTACTATAACGCTGTAAGAAGCGCAAATGTGACCGATTGGTATTTGTAGCAACTGGGAATCTAAAAGTTAAGCCATAGTAATACCTTGAAGTAGAACTATGATTATTTTACTCATTTATAGTGTTCTGTACTTTTATAACAATGCTATACTAAGACACATTTTAGTTTGTTTACTTCTTATTTTGTTAAAAAAATAAACAAAATTCAAAGTGGAACTGTGCTAAGAGCCATGTAAAGTATTTTTAGTTTCTTTACTTGTTATTTTTGTAAAAATAAAATATAAACCCTTAAGGAACTGTTTGTATGCAGCCCTTTCTTATTGTATAGCATCACTGAGCTTTCAGGCATACAAACTTGACTGGTTTTAATAACTTTAAAGTACTTGAAGTGTTTATTATCCTGGTAAATACAAATATCAGACTGGAACCCGTTAATATACTCAATATCAAATGACTCAAATCAGGGGCAAAAATGAGCGGGACATCCCTTGTGGACATATCATTTTCTACAGGTTGGAAAGAGAGGATTAGAAGACAACAATGGAGAAGTCAAGTGAGAAATAGTCATAAATAAAAGAGTGTGCGGTGGTCTCATTAATAGTCGGTCTATGCTTGCTTTTGGGGAAAAACAAATATTTGTGATAAAAGAACTAAAGTTTGCACATAATCAATACTATCTGCAATTTTACCACAACTGTTTCTTTCTGTTGTGTGTTGTGCAATGACTCATCGTAGATTACAATGGTAAAAAAAGGGTTGTATGCGGTTTTACAGGTGGTAATATGTAGGAGTCAGGGGGGCAACTCCCTCCTAGGTGTGGGTTTAACCCAGTAACCATAAAAAACAACATGCCTGAGACCAGCCCCACAGCTGAAGGTGAATCCAACATTTGTCTCCCTCTTCCTCTCTGTTGTGTGTCAGTCAGTGGTCCGGTGATAGATGTGTTTATCAACTCGGTGGTGAAGGCAGAGGAATAAAGAGGGGAGCAGATGTTTGCAGCTGCAGACCAGATTACGGGGTGGAGTGGCTGGTGGGGGAGCCTGCCGAGTTTGTGTGCGCGGGGAGTTTCGAGAGGGTTACAGGGGGGTTACAGCGGGCTCGGGTGGTGGCAGGAGAGGTGGGGTGGGGAGCTATGACTTAAAGGAGCCTTTCCTCTGAAGTGTCTGCCAGCGTGCACCCCAGCAAACACAATCACAAGTCTCGTTGGTTCTGCTAGCTGAACTAATGAGGGCCTGCGCGTTGAGGGCAGGGGCTTTGATGTTCTGGGTAGCTGGCTCCTTGTGTTTTCTCTCCCGCTCTCCTTCTCTGCCTGTCCCACATCAAAAATGAAAGGGGAGTTGAGAAGCAGATGTTTTGAGGCATGTATTTATACAGAGTACACTTTATTCACCCCCTTCTCCCATACCCCATTTGTCCTTTGCTTCTGCATCTCCGCCGTATGTTCAGCGAGGATCCATCTCCCTATCTTTATATCCAACTAAACACACTAAATCGCCTTACTTTATACATATAATCATCCTGTCAATCAAAGTGGGTAACTTTTATCTCTCCTAACTTCCTCTCTCTGCCTCCCTCTCTTTAATTTCAGCCCAGTCTGGTTGTCATTATTCGGGGGGCAGTCAATGTGTTGCTATGCATGTGTCTATGTCTGCAGCGATGAGGGGGAGAATGAGAAAAAGAGCGCAGAGAGGGGAGAGAAACCAGTCCCAGGATGTCCACCAACCTCTGTCTCACACATGGGAGAAACAGTGACAGGAAATTCCCTTTCGCAGCAGCTCCAGGGTGAAATGATAAAGGAATGAAGAAATGCAAACCAGAAATCCAGTCCCTTATCATTCCATACCAGTCACTGTCTCCCTTTTTATACCCGCATTAAATACCAAACAGACAGCGATTCAGCCACTGGCGCTGCCATTCCTCAGGAGTCGAGGGATATTTACCAAAGTCCATACAAACAAGACTTAATTGGCATTAAATCCTAAATGGCAGGCTGAGCACTGAGTTTGGATCATCTAAGATATCGGGGAATGCTACTATCATAAATTCAGATATGTGTTGACATGGGAGTTTTGCTAAATCTGCAGTGTAACGAGAATGAAAGTGCAAATCACTCGGGTCACCAGGAGTTCTGTCTGACAGCTCATATGTGTGCACCAGCATGTTTTTGATTGTGCATCAGTGCCATTATTCCTACATGTCTTAGCGCATAAACGCATGCATGTGTTTATGTGCCTGTGTTTATATTTGTGTTGTCTGTCTCCCAGGTAACAGGGACATGGCGTCTCACGTGGTTTAGCAAGTCCCTTCCTTGGCTATGAACTCTGGGACAGATGATCCCCTTAGATGCTCACACAGCAAAGACTGGTATAATCACCCCCACTCTCTGCTCTCTTGATGCTTCTCTCCAGTAATAAAAGTCATACTTTAAGGAAACAATATCCTGCAGCCATAAAAAGTCCTTCTCTCAGCATGAAGTGGCCATAAAAAAGGCTCTCACCTCCCAAATCTGTAGTGCGTAGAACTCGCCCCCCCTCCGTTTACACAGCAACACACACACTCAAACATACACACACCCTTCAGCATCAGACTAAAGCAGGTCCATCTCTCACTCTGACATGTACGACATGTGGGAAGAATCTAAGGAGGGCTCGGACTGATGAAACGGACAAAAGCAAGCACAGAAAAACAAGAGCTCAGTCATGATTTCATAGGAAAAGTGACACACATCACATCACAGTTATATTCATGACCACTCTCATAAAGTAATTACTATTGTACAATGGTGTAAATAAATCAGAGCGATTAATTGCTCAGTGTAAGGAACTGAAGGACTAAATTTATCTCAAAAATGTTTCCCTCTGGAGTTTTACAGGTGTACGAGCTTTGATAAGTTGATATGTTTGTGCTTTTTGTCCTGTTTCTTGTACGAAAAAAATCAGATGTAGCACTCCTTCACCACAAACCACAAAAATTGGAAGGAAATTGTCCTTTATCTTATCTTCTTCTATAGTAAAAACCTTGTCTAAGAAGATTTTGTCTCTGACACCCAAATAAGTGTTTTTGCTCTGTCTGAGTCACAGGTGCAAAATATACAAATGGAGTAAATATGCTGGAGATCAATTAAAACTAAGATATGATGCAATGAGACTTTTTTTCTCTAACAACACTGGTTCACTATCATGAGCCACTCGGCCAGCACGAGTCTGTCAGTAACTCGAACCAAAAAGACAGGCTCCAACACAATAATAATATTAATAATAATACATTTACAAATATACATGTTCACATTAAAATACACAGCTACTGTACAATGAGATGAGTCAGCGTGTAGACAGTGAAATAGAGATGCTCCTGTGCTGCTGTGTTGCGGGACAGAGAGGACGGGGTATAGGCTGTTTTCATGGCTGAGAGGGCAGCGTCTAAACAGGCCATGGCAAGACAAATGACATGAGTCACCTCTTCAATCTCTGACTTGGCATTTTGAGAATAACAGCGGCTACAAAGAGAAAATAGATCCCAGATGATGGACCGGAAAAAAAAGGAGAGCGGGGGGATAAACAGATTCTCTGGGAGAGTTACACAAGGAGCAAAACAAACGCTCGAACAAAAGGAGTGGGCGAAGGGACAGGCTCGCCATCTTGAGTCCTGGATGGGTAAAGGCAGCTGGGACTGTGAAGGATCTACTTGCACACATTGACCCACTCTGTGAGGCGACACTCCTCACACAGCACGTAGCAACACCAGTGGAACCTGCAGTTGCAGCGCTCGCTGCGTGTCTGTTTCAGGATGTTGTGTCCACGGCCGCAGCACAGCGAGCCACAGCTGTCCGTGCTGTAGCTGGTTTTGTTGCAGATGCGTCCTTGTGTACCCGGTGAGTCAACAGACGCGTCTCGCTCACAGAAATCAGGAGACTTCTCAAAGTACACCAGCTCTCTGGACATGGTTCGGCGGCGACCTCCGTTGAGTCCCCCTGTGCTCCCACTGGCGCTGTTTCCAGTTCGAGGGTTGAAAACCCCATTGTTCTTGTTCTGGGAGTTGACGAAGATGGCTGACAGGAACTTGTCCTTGAGCAGAGAACCGACAAGCCGGAACTCTGGAGACACATGCCAGCAGGTCTTAAACTGGCAGCTCCCTGACGTGCCGTGACATTTGCACTTCCTTTTCATGTTGTCAGTAACTACCTGTGGAGGAAACAAATCAGAAATGCAACGATGACTTGGATGATGATATACACCAGCGGTCAGAGTACAATGGACATGCACAATACTCACCTGTCGTCCCACGCGGTTGTTATGTATCCTCATGCGAGCGTGGATATCTCTTGGGGAGCCACGGGAGTCGAGCCAATCCCTGGAAAAACGGTCCCCAAAACGCACGTCATGACTGCAGCCCCCCCACTCCCACGTCTCCTGCATGGAGCTCAGCTCATCTGGTAAAGGCTTGAGCAGGGCGGAGGGGTGGGTGGAGCGCAGGTTAGCGGGCAGGTCGCCATGGTGACCATTTAGCCCTGAGGGTAATGACCGTGTCATGCCGAGGCCTACTCCACCCTTCTGCAGGGTCTGCAGCTGCAGCTGTGTGAGTTTCAGCCGGATCTTGTCATCGTCCTGGCGACGCTTGGCCTCGCAGCCACACCCCCGCAGCTTGCCCATGCTGCAGGCCGAGGCCACAGAGTGAGCCACACCCGCTGCCAACAAGGCCAGGGAGAAGGCACTCTCGCGGAAACCTGGGAGCAGAAGATACACGCTCAGAGAATGAAAACTGTGTAGCAGGAAAATCTCTACTCTCATACCTCCATCCCGATAAACTCTGATAACCCCAGGTCACATTTGACCATCTTTATCTTGCCTCCAGCTCTCACCCCTGTTGAGGATGGTGTTGTGGTGAGGAAGCTTGCCGAGGCCCTCCAGCGAGGAGCAGTTCCAGCGCTGGTCCCGGAGTTGGTGCTGGCATTCATGGATGGCCACCTGGATGCCCTGCAGAGCGGAAGCTGTCACATCGGGACTCCGCACACACATCCGCATCTGACGTTTACTGAGGCCTGCCAGCCTCAGGCACACCGAGTTAGGGGTTAGCACTGGATCTCCTGCCACCTTCAGGCTGAGGATATCATTGCACAGCACCCTGTGGAGAGAGAGAAAGAGAGAGTTCGTGGGGGGGGGGTGTGTGTGGGTGTGTGTGTGGGGGGGGGGGTCATCAGAGCTGGTCAGGAGTTCATTAGTCAAAAGTATGTGGCAGTGGAGAAATGTTTTGGATACCTAAGAAAATCGGAAAAATGCATAAACAGGATGATTTAAAGATATAGTGCACAATGTGTCTCATCTCTAAGGGATTTGCAAACTTAGCAATAAAAAGTGTTAATCAGTTGCACAAGCATTTAAAACAGAGTTTCTACAGATGTTGCTTTAAGCAGGGAAAAAATAATTCTAAACAGATCATCCAGCTGTGATTCCCCAAAGCGGAGAGTTACTTGCTAAATGCATCTCATGGAGAAATAACAATAGTGGGATTTATGTTGAATTCTTTACAGCTTAGACTTGTCTGAGGATACAAAATTAGTAAAGATTTATGCCAGTGTTTCAATATTACACAAAATCAGCCCGTGAAATCGGAGGCAGATGTTTCACTTTTTACCTAAATATGTTAGAAAATTAAAATCACACATCATACACAGCAAACTTCCTCAACTTTTCCCGAATTCCTCGTATCAAGAACCCGCGTGTAACATCAACTCTCCTGGCGCTCTCAAGTGCACTCACGTTAATGCAGGTGACATAAGTGCCGCTGCCAAAATCAGGAATTGGTCCCAACGGAGTTTGTTTGATAGCTCCATTTTGTTAAGCGTCTTTCGCGACGTGACATTAAAACACTCGTAATAAAGTCCTGTGCTGAATAAGAATATCAAAAAAATAAGGAGAAGAGTGGAGTATTATCGATGCACCGCCAAACGACCGAAGAGTGAAGACGGAGAACAGAGGAGCTCGGGGGCGAGAGAGTAAACGGGAGGGGGAGAGAAAGAGGGGAGGGGAGGAGATGCCTCTACAGGCGGCTGTTTGCAAAAATATTGGCCAAAATGAAAGTTGGATCACCGGTTGATCATTTTATCATTTGAGAGTGATATGATCTGTCCGAGCGTAAAAAATTACATCTCCAAACTTTTACGCACATGCACCGTTTCCCAACCCCTGCCCCAAACCATCTCAGGTTTTGGTAGGTGATATAAAAATATTGAATCACTTAAAAAATATTTAGCATGATTTTTTTTTTGACGTAAGTTTTTGCTTTTTATTGCAGCAATTCTGCAGTACAGGCTTACATTTTTGGAGAGAGACAACAAAGACACGCTCAGTAAAATTAAATATGAAAAGTCAAAGAAGATTTTTGTGCATAAAGGGGTGAGTTAAATGATGAATGGGGGGAGGGGAGAGCTGCTGGTTCCACTGTACGACAGGGAGGCAGCAGCAGGCAGGCGGCTCCGCTAACAGACCCCTCCAACAATACTGTTTTTAGTCATGTGGCCCCCCTCCCTTCCACCCACCTCCATCAGAGCGGCTGTTCCTCATTGTTGTGTTTGAAACAACTTCACTTTGTCACTCCAAAGTCTTTATTTCAGAGTAGAAAAATTCTAAATGATAGGAGTGACAGGCCTGATTTTTGGGGGGCATTATTCATCACATTATGGTGTCAAATGCTCCGGCAAAAATCTAAAGAGAAATACCACTTAATGGATTTATTAAAATGGGTGATGCGGTATAGGAAATGGGCAGTTTAAATACATATTATGCATATTGAAGACTACCAAAAATCACCTCAATTATCTATACAAATTCGTTTTTCACGCTCCGTAATGACTAGGCTCATTAAAGCAGATACTCAGGCCTTCTGTTAGGACTTGTTTAGGGTGATGGCATCGAACCAATCAGCATATTGAGCCAACAAATCGTTGCTGAATCAACAGGTCATTCACTCATACACAGCTACTTTTCTCTTAAAAAAAAAAATCTTGACCAGACTTTAAACAGTGATACACACTGCTGTTGGAAGGTGCATGTGGGCTACTTTCATAAAATTAAGTTAAAACCCCCCTCGAACACGGTTCGCATAGTGACACCAATTCATCTAATCTCCTTCCATTCCCTAAGCTGCAGCAATGAAAAGTGCATTAGCATTCTGCCTTGGCGTGTATATCTAAGTGGCTTAAAAAGTGATTTGAAGTTGATTTGTATATAAAAGGCCCCCTTTATCCGGATTGAAGCTCTAATCTGCTCGGTGTCGCATGACTGCTCCAGGAAACCCGTTTGAGCACCTTCATATAAGGCTGGAGTATAAACGTAGGGATGGCTGTCATTAAATCCCTTTTTACAAAAGCCCACTTCCTTTTACTGTCATCTGAGGAAAAGAGAGAGAGAAAGATGGAGAGAGAGAGAGGAGGATGGAGAAGGAAGGGAGGGAGATTACTCAAACTACAAGCGCTGCAGTGACTAATGTGGAACATGCAAATTAGCAGATAAATGTCACATAATGAAACATTCACCCATGAACCAACATGGAGAAGTTTTGGGGACATTGAAGCCTGCTCCCTAGTCTGGGGTTAGATGGAGATGCCGCAAAGTGGCTCAAGCTGTGATTACACTGGGCTACATGTGCGTCGAGGGAGGTCTGCAGGCCAGATGTTGGGAATGGTTTTTATTCTTACTCGTCCCCCTCTTTTCCTGGTTCATCATACATCAAACTTCTGATTGGAGACCGTATTTCATGTCTCTCGCGCTCGAAAAAAAGAGCAGCCCAGCAGGCAGTGTGAGTTCTATGACAAACCAAAGAGCTTATTATTGCGTCTTAAAGTTTCGTTGTGCATGTGCGCGCGCGTCTTGGCCTATAAAGAGTGGTGATAATAGTTTTGTTTATTGGGTTCACTCTTAATTTGCATCTAGGAGAGCATCATAAAGGGGTTTAATCAAATGTTATAAATAATTGTCGTAAAAGAAGGGGTGTATTTGTAAAGGGATTAGTGCAAAAAGGAAACGAAATGAGCAGAAATGTCCTTAGTCACTGCACATTTTGAGAGCGCATTTGGAGAAGGAGGAGGAGATGCGGTTAGGGAGTAGGCTAATCCAACCACCGGGTAAAAAGGGCAGTTTTAGATGCCTCATATTCCGCTGTAACTGAATTGCACCGTGACACCAGCTTGGAGCAGCGACGGAGCACCAAACCGGGCGCACCCACAGCATCTGCACCAACACATCACGGCTTCAGGGACTCCTTTCTGCGAGATCTGGACGTGGAAGCGAGCGCACGGCGCAGTGGGAAAATACCAGCGGCACACATTTAGGCAACAGGGAATCGATTATGTGATGACCGTGAGATTCCTCAAGTAATATGCGCAACTCTGTGGATTGCCCTATTTTTTTCTCTTCCTTTCTCCTTTCTGTGTTTCCTTATTCATTGTGCGCCCTATGAAGAGCATTAACTATCCCTCCCTCCAATCCTATTGAAAAGGCTCCGAAAAAAACAGAGGGAGATGAGAGCAGCAAATCCCTTTTTTATTCCCCTCGTAGCGCTCAATAAGAGAAGAATGTGTTGCCTATCAGTCACCGAGGGGATCAAGTCTTCGGGACTGTCCCACGCGTTCAATGCGCCGTGCAGAGCATCACTGAGAGAGACAGAGTGAAGAGGACTGCAGCAGCAGCAGCATCCTGCCCTGGACACTTCACATCATTTAGCAACCTGTCTCCACTCAACATCCATTTAAGTCAATTAGGGCTGTCTGCACCTTTCAAGGTCCTCTCACCGGACAGTGGCGTGGTGAGTATACAGCCTTGCAGCATTTTTATATACACAGAATTCAGTAGATCATAATGATGAAAATATATTAAATAACCTGATATAAAGTACATTGTTAGGAGGAAAAAAAAAGCAATGCCAGATTTCAATATTTCCGCGTTTTAAAGATGATTTTAAGGTTATTTTGTTATTAAGATTGCGGATTTGTGCTTTGTGTCACGGATATTTGGAAACTCTAAAACTTTGTGTGAGGAAAAAAATCCATTTGACATTTTGCTCCTCACATTTGTCCTGAAGACACGATGAGGAGTCTGGCGCTGCTGTTAGGGGTGAAAGCCGCCTGCATCCTGCTGGTGTCCTCGCTTTCGGGCACAGTGGCCGTCAACAACAGCGGCCGGTGGTGGTGAGTTTACCAGACACTGAACTTTATTCACTTATCAGCATCCTACAATAGAGAAGTGTCTATTTAACGCCGGTCTGAACGTGGAACAGCCTGCGCTCTGATCGGTGTTTTATTGCCACATTCCCTGCTCCAAATAATGTGTTAGTTTTGGCACCGATCACAACTTCTGTTCAGCCTTTTAAAAAAAGCAACCGCATGATATTAAAGATTGTGGCATTAACAAAATAAGTATTTATTGGCCTTTCAGTAGACTACTTGACAATGAACGAATTACGTTGGTAATAATTGCAGGCTTACCTTTAATTTGCGGTAGATTTAATTTACTCTCTCTCTCTGCCTCCCTGTCATTTTGGACATTGTGGTCTGAACCCCAGACAACATTTTTTTCAATGCAATGTGGAATAAATTAAATATAGATTTATTTTATAGCTTAAAGGAATCCCATACGAGGTCTTATTCAGGGTCGTGTTGATCTAATACTGCGCATTCCTCTGTCTATACAGCGACCTACAACTGCCAATTCCACAATATTTTGTTACAGAAAACAAAAATACGATATGTATAGTTTTGCGTCAGTGGGCGTTTTGTCCTGCTTTTGTTTAAAACTCTATAAACTGTGGGTTGGGTTTTAATGCAGTAATGATTTAACGAAAGATTGTGTCGTTTTTGCGGTGCCATTAGATGGACAGTATTTGCGCACAACGTCAGGCGTTTTCAAATATTTAAAATGTCAGCTGAAATCCAAGAAAACATCCAGGAAAAGAGGGGGGAAAGTCACCGCGGAGTTTTTGGAATGAAGCAAACATCCAAAAAAGACGACATTATTATTAATGTTCCCAGGCCTCACCACACAACTGTCTGGGTCAGCCCTCTAACAGGCCAAGACTCGCCCGCTTTTCCGGATGATAATGCTTAACAGGAGACGCAGCCATTACACTACATGGGAATAAAAAGAAATGTTGACACAGAAATCGCACAGAAATTGCCAGCAGATAAAGTGGAAAATTATACAGCATGTGTGCTGCACCACTCAAACTAGAACTGCTCTGAAACCTGACCACCAATATGAGTGCATTTAAGCCATGTTCAGTATCTGAAATTTATATGAAACTGGAGAAGTGCAGGTGCTGTAATTAGACTGGACATAAAGACAAACATTATATTTTTTTCTTTTAATATGAAAAAAAAATGATGCGAATTGTCATTTTGTTATATGCTACATAAAGTGTCCTCCACAGAATATGAATTTTAAACATTTTTGTAGGGGAGAATTTAACATTCACAGCAAACACACCTAATGAATTAACGAAGGGCTGATGTTTAGTGATTTGGGACATTTTGGACATTTCAATCTGTAGCCCACTTCTGTTTAGTTTTTGGTTTATCACATGGCACTGAGAAAATGAACAGAAAAGAAAATGTTTAAAAGGACAACACAGATGTAAACCTGTGAGTGTGCCATTCAGCTTTAAGGCATGTTAAATATTTAGAAGAGGAATATGGTTACAGGCTCTAATAATTGACCTGACATGTCATATCTCAGCTCCAAGTGATCTAAAAAGACTTGCAAATATAGTTTCATTTTATCTGTCAAGCCAGAAACCTGCACTCTGAAACTTGCTGCCTCACTGAAACAACGTGTCACTGCTGTACATACTTAAAACTGTCATTTTAAAAGCACAACACTCATGAGATGCCAGTTTCATCAGTTTAAGAGTTTAGAGGGTCACAGAAGGAGCTACATGCACAAACAGCTCCTTGACTCTGATTTCCCTTGTGCTCGTGTTGTGCCAGGGGTATTGTCAATGTGGCCTCCTCATCCAACCTCCTCACCAATTCCAAGAACGTGCAGTTGGTCCTGGACCCAAGCCTGGCCCTACTCAGTCGTCGCCAGCGCCGGCTGATTCGGCAGAATCCTGGCATCTTGCACGCCATCGCCGCTGGGCTGCACACTGCCATAAAGGAGTGCAAGTGGCAGTTCCGCAACCGCCGCTGGAACTGTCCGACCACCCACAGCCCAGCAGTTTTTGGGAAAATTGTCAATCGTGGTGAGCCTCTCTTGTCCTTCTCACCAGGCATTATTTGGACAATTTTGGCCAGGATGTAATGGAATCTCTTGTACACATTTAAAAGGCTTTGTCTCTAAATATTTTTCAATTTTTGGCAAAAAATTGGCAAAGCCAAGTCTAAAATGCTGGAATTGGTTCTGATGGGAAGTTTTGATGTTGTTTCTTCAGGTTGCCGAGAGACAGCATTTGTATTTGCCATTACCAGCGCAGGCGTGACCCACGCTGTGGCTCGCTCCTGCTCGGAAGGGGCCATTGAGTCGTGCACATGCGATTACCGCCGCAGAGGTCCTGGAGGGCCAGACTGGCACTGGGGGGGCTGCAGCGACAATGTAGACTTTGGCCGGATGTTCAGCCGTGAGTTTGTGGACTCCAGCGAGAGGGGCAGAGATCTGCGCTACCTCACCAACCTACACAATAATGAGGCTGGCAGAATGGTGAGGATTTGAAACTTAAATATGTCTGTTTTTTTGTCAGAATTCCCAAAAGCTTCAGATGTATGTCCACTTTGTAAGATTTCATCAATAGATTTTGGTCTTCCTCTCTGCAGACTGTGTCATCAGAGATGCGTCAGGAGTGTAAGTGCCATGGCATGTCAGGCTCCTGCACCGTACGCACCTGTTGGATGCGCCTGCCCAGCTTCCGCACAGTGGGAGACTTCCTCAAGGATCGGTTTGATGGTGCATCCAGAGTTGTTTATGCCAACAAGGGAAGCAACCGAGCCTCTCACCGCGCCGACCCCCGGCATCTAGAGCCTGAAAACCCGGCTCACAAACCCCCCTCTGCCATGGATCTGGTCTATTTTGAGAAATCACCAAACTTCTGCTCCTACAATGGCAAAACTGGCACTTTGGGAACTTCTGGGAGAACATGCAACAGCTCTTCTCCAGGCCTGGACGGGTGTGAGCTGCTCTGCTGTGGACGTGGGTTTAAGACTCGGACTGAGAGCGTGACTGAACGCTGCCACTGCACCTTCCACTGGTGCTGTCATGTCAGCTGCTTGAACTGCACCAGCACACGAACGTTACACCAGTGTCTATGATCGCAGCTTGACACCAAGTGAATATTTAGGCGTACGTGAAAGGCGAAGAAGAACTTCTTAGCAAAACAGGTAGTTGGCTGAGAAAGCCACTAGATATTATGTGGAAGCCAGAAGAGCTTCAAGGCGGGTAAAGTGATACAGGGAACTCCCTGGCACAAAAAAAACATCAATCAGTGTTTATGAAAGAGGGAGATTGAGAAAAGCACAAATATATGAACAGGGTACAGAGGGAGTATATGTGCTTACCCCTTGCCTTTGGTGCTTTACAGTATTAAGAGAGTATTTAAACACTAAAACCATCCATGTAGAATAGAAATCATCCACATCCCTCAAGTGTTTACACTGTGGATAAATAGGGACGAAATGAAGTGGAGAATCGATTGCTGTAACCAGGTACTACTAGAGCCGCCTTCTCCCCCACTGAGGGCAGAAACTGGACACAATGTTTCACAGATGTTTCTGTGGCCAGAGAGCCACAAACATGTGCTGTCATAAACTGGTGAAGACCTCTAACAAGAGGGAGTTATTTGAAGGGAAAAAAAAATCTGTTTTGTTTTCTTTCGCTGAGTTTTGGCCTCTCTCACATGAAACTGTGTGAAGTTTATCTCCAGGGATGGGCTGTCTGTTCCCAACTTGTGTACTTAGGCCCTGGATGCAGCCCAACCACTTATAATTTTCTTCACCACATTTGCCCTTTTTATTTAGATTTCTCTGGAGTTTAAATACACCTCAACTTCGATTTGCCACTCTGACTTACCGCAGGATCGTCCTGATGTTACACGACTGGGGCCTGTGCTTCGCCAAGGAAAATAGAAAGTGACTGAACAAATCTTTCTGAGGCAATGTAATTTGAATGTATTATCAATACACTGAATATTATGGTATGACTAGATGTAGTTTGGCTGAGGGGGTCAATATTTTTAAAAAAATAAATGAAATGTGAGTGCAGGACCACACCATGCTCTCAAAATGAAAACATTTGAGAGGTACATTGAGGTAACAAAAAAGACACTAAATTCCTGTTAATATATGAGTGTAGCATTAAACTGGCCCAGGTTTAAAGTAGGCATGTGTGTTTTTACTTCAGGCTGTAAAAGGCAGATTAACATTTTATTATGACAGCCTTTGCAGAAGAGATCATTCTGTATATCAGCTATGAGAACCAAAATGCTGTAAATACTAAAATATATGAATATATTTATAATGATTTGTAAGTTTGCTGAATGATTTATGCACCTGTCAGTGGTTGGAGAATATGCTATCATTAGTGTCAAGTCAGGAGATGTTTTGATTTTATGCCTTTTTTATTTTTTTTTTATTTTGGTGTATAGTAGCCGACACAAAACTGAGTCTTATTAGGAACAGAACATTTCACGCCTTTGCTTGTTTCTTGTAAAAACACTTGTGTTCATGCACTGAATATTTACATTTTGTTTTGAGGGTTTTTAAAGAGTGTATATAAAAAATATTTATTTCTGAGGATTTTTATACTGTTATAGAGAGATGTAAGAGAATACTTTTTTTTTTTAGATTTTAATCAAAAGACTTAGGCTCCAGTTGGTTTTGTATTGTATGATAGAACAATAAAGTCTATATTTTCAATTAAGTTGCCCTCCTGAATGTGTCAAAAGTTGCTATTATGCCTGTTGTAGTTTCAGTGTTTGAGATAGTTTTGACAACCAACCAAGTGAACATATAAGCCTGTCCCTGGGTGTCCTTTGCCTAATCCTATTACCACCACCAAAGCAGCCTCTTTCTCCAGCTCACAAAACATCCCAGCATCTGTGCTCCCGACCACGAGAGACGGCCCCTGCTTGTCCAGCCACATACCTTATTTCATACAGTACAGGATTTTACTGCATTGAATGTTTTGCTTCATTTGCTAAATGTCAGAAAGAAATAAAGAAATTGCATTAAAAATTGTGAAAAACCTAGTCTCTCCCAGCCCCTGGCAACCTGACTAACCACGGGAGTTTGGAAAGCTTTGCACTCTCTCTTCAGCCCACCACAGCACCAGAGCAGCCAGGGTCATCCACATAGAGCACAGTAAGGCCCTCAACACGCATGCAAAAAAGGTCCCAATAACAGTGCAACAAATAAGGGCAGACAGGGTGACATAGGGATAGGACATATTCTGAAGTACAGTTTTAATGTTCCAGGTTGAAAATGCAGGATCACAAGGGGCTGCTTTGCTTGCAGAGAGCACGAAGATAAGTAATAAATCAATGACTGGAAAGAGATCGGTCCATCCACCCAGCCATTCTCTCGCTCTCTCTCTCTCTCTCTCTCTCTCTCTCTCACACACACTCACGCACACACACACACACACACACACACACACACACACACAAATAATCTAAGCTAATTGTGTAATGTTTACATTGTTTCCCTGCTTGTCTTGTCCTATGATTGTTTTCATGTTGGTTACTTGCATTGCACTGTTTGTCACTTGTTTTGCACTATATGTTTGCATGTTTTTCACAAAAAATCACTAGCTTAAAAAAAAGGACAGATATTGGTCAGCATCTTAAAGAAAGTACAACGTTTACGGAGCAAATTGAATCCAATTATGGGGGTCAGACGATGGTGGAAAGCCCACCAAAACAGAACGATTAGAACTTAAAATGTAGATTGATCTCAGGGTATCACATCTGATTGCTCTAAAACACTAATATCCTGTACTGTATTACTGGATGACAGGTGATCACATGATGATTTGGCTTAAATTGTGATATAAATAAACAAGACTTTAGTAAAAATGTAGAAATGATACAATCCTTGCTTGAGAAAGAATTGATAGGCGATCATAGAAACACAAAGAGAAAGAGGCAGACAGATTTAAGAAAAGAAGAGGGAAGGCAGAGTTCAAATCCCAGGCGTGAGAGTGAGGTGGGAGCGTTGGTGTAGAGAGTGAGTGGAGGGGGTGCAGCCTGTGGGAGTGCTGAGGAGTCAGTGATAATTAGCTCAATTAGTGACAAAGGCAGTGTAATAAATACCGACTTAGTGTCTGGGTCCCTGCTGGCCTCTCCCTGCGCAGCCTGCGATGTGGCCCTGGCCTGACGGACAATTCATTAAACTGACAAAATACCCCACCGTCCAGGCGTGACGCAGCGAGTTAGCCCCCTACAGGCCCAGCTCATTGTTCTAATTGTCTGGGCTGGAGTCACTTTGTGGCCGCCTCCTCCTTCACCCACCCCGCCTTCACGCTCTGCCTTCAGAAAATCCATGGAGTTAATGCCCCTACCTTACTCTGTAAGTAGGTGATCGGCAGGTTGGGAGAAAAAAAAGCAGTAAGAGTTCCTTGGGGTGGGGCGGCTGGTGGGGGAGGCAGTGGGATTAGCGAATGGAGGTTGCCTGGGAGTGCTGGGAGCAGCACCGATCGGAATGTAGGAGAGATGAGTCCAGAAGCTCGGATGCGGGACAAAGCGAGAGTTAATAAGGAAAGATTGAAGGGGCTGGCGACAATGGGCCGCCACCCGAGTCGAGATGAAATTGCTTCCGAGGATTATTGGGAAAGGGTGTGAGTGTTGTAGGCTTTTTGTGTGAGTGTGTGTTTGGTTGGGCATTTTGTGTGTGCAGGGGCAAGGGGGAGTGCTGGATTGATGGCTGCCCCTCTGGTTGGGGAGCAGGGGACCAGGGGAGGCTAACCGGCTGTTCCCACAGTCTGTTCTGCTGCAGCCACCTTTGACACACGGGGCTGCCAGGCGGCGAGCAGGCAGCCATGGTGAGAAGGGCACAAACAAAAACAACAGCTCCCCTACACAAAAGTCACTGTCCATGAAGGCTGGTGGAGAAGCGCAGGCTGGAGGTGAGGCCATGAGGAGGGGAAAAAGAAAGGAGAGCAGGAAAGTGTGACAGGAAGGATAAAAAAAAAAAAAAATGACATAAAGACAGCAAAAAACCATGACAGCTACTGTGCCAATATCTTAGGTAATAACCAAAGATAATTGACATCCAGTTACAGCTTGCTCATGATCAGAATGTGTATTATATTGTTAGTACAACATCGACGGAGCAACATCGACGGAGCAACAGTTACTTAGCGACCCTCTTAGCGGGCATTTAAAAAAAAACTTTGGTCCAGGAGCTTACTAATTATTACATGGTCACTCTCCTGATAAATCCTTTCCCATTTCATCCGCAAAAAGCTTTCTGGTGCCATCGTCATAGGACCCTAAACTTCAGGGGCAACGATAGAAATAGAATGAGAGTAGAACTGACATTCCCATTCAAATCAAGGTAGAAGGATCGCAACAGTATGAGATTTTCACAGTATGAGAAAATATGGCGGTTTCACCATATCACAGTATTACAGAATTATTATATTAGTCAGAGTGACCCCCAAAGGAAAAAAACAGAGGGGTTAGTTAGTTGAAGAAAATTTTTATTACTATAATTAAGACTTTTTTTTTTTAATGGATGTGTGTGTAAAACGTCTCCCTTTTAAAAATACCTAAATAAAGGTGAGATTCTCATTCCAGATGCCTTTTTTTCCCAATATCGTAAATAAGAAAATGAACACATATGATAATTGTCAACTTTTATATTATGTTACACCTTAAACCCTGTATATTGCTGCAACCCTGCAAGGTAGCAGGGTAGCAGGTAGCATGTTTCTTGAAACACATAAAAAGAAACTTTAGCTGCCTCCGAAGAATGAGTAACGGATGCTGCTCAGTGGACAGCTGAGAGGCAGAGAGAGAGAGGGAAGGTACAAACAGTGTGTAGATCTGCATATTTTTACACCCAACCCTGTTCACTGAGAATTTAGTTTGACCAAACCGGAGTCGGTGTTGTTGAAATAGTGGATTAATTAACTACATGACAAACAAGTAAACTTAGACAATTTTGGTGAGATTTATTTTGTTTCTGCGAGTTGTGTGTGTCTTAAGATGATTTAATAAGGCAATTAAGCTAATGTCAGTCTTAATTCAGGGAAATTGAGAAACTTTGATTGGTGTTCAGTGGAGGTGGTGGAAAAAAAACAATAGAGTATAGTATCTCGATATTTGCTTGGCAATACTGTATCAAAACATGGAAGAATCCAAGTATCTGCATTTGTATTAAATATTATCAGTATTGCAAATAATAAATACAAATTAAATCAATGGCTTTTTTTTCAGTCCATTACACTTCAAACTTTATTCTACTATATAAAACAGATGTTAACAAAGTTTACCTTTGGGGACATAATTTGCTGTAGAAAAAAATACAGTAACTGCATTATCTTGCGACATATGTTATCACAATTCTCAGCATATCGCAAAACATGTAAAATCGCAATAATATTGTATTGTGACTTAAGTGTCATGATCATAACCTATCGTGGGGGCTCAGGTGAATTCCACCCCTAGTGTATGGTTGTTTATTTCTGTTTAGTTATGAGTTTAGGTTTAACAACTGGCCAAAACTGAGTTCTCAAACTAGTTAGTGTGACACACTTTATGGCCCCATGAGCATTTGTTGTCATCATAACGACTGACAGCAATCACTCTTTTCTTTTGTACTAGTCAAATGGCCACTGCAAACAGTTCAATGTCACTTCTATTCTCATTCTACTTCTATGGGGGCGACATAACATTTGTTCAGGGTTAAGTTGAAACACAAATACAGCCACAAACTCTGCATTTGACCTGAGAGTGAGAGAGTCACTTGAAAAAAATGGTGTTCATGATTTAAGCTTGAAAAAGGAAATAGTTTTCACTTGCCCACATTGTGCTCTTTCCAATAATAAGGTCAATCACCACAGAACATGTTGAGAAGATGATACGGCATAATGAAGGCACAGCAGCTTCATATTAAAATTCCTGCTAAATTGTGGAAAAAAATGTTTGCCCGTTGGGTGGAGTTGGCTTTAATTTGAAGGGCGTATGATAAGGAATTTAGAATTGGGTTTGGGTCACCGCACTGAATGATAGGCTGCTCATTGTGGTTGTGATGGACAATGTGGCACGGTTTGGATCTGGCGCACAATACTGATTTGATTTCCGTGCTGCCTCGACATTTCATTGTGATCCCTGCATTCGATCGTGGGCCAAGCTCCAATTAATTAGGGCACTGTTATGACGGGAACACCCTCACACCGCTCATAATAATCAGAAGCAGTTGTTTGGTGCCATTAAGTGACCACAGTGCTATTATGTAATAAGATGTTCATTTACAACCTCATCACACACACGAAGAATTATAATCAACTAAACCTCACCGAAAGTTACAGAAAACTACAGAGTGGATTAATAGTGGTCAATACGGCGGGTCAAATTTACTCAAATTCAATTCAGATTTATAGGAAAGAATGAAAAGAGCGTGAGTGTGCAAATGTGTACATGTGTGTGTGCATATGCAATCCAGTTTGTGTGGGTGTGTGGATGGCAGCTGGGAGGCAGACACGGTCCAGGAGAATCGTCCCCTAGCAACTGACCTTTTCGGCAGATGGCAGTTCCAGAGTAACAGCCACCCAGCATCACAATGGCTGTGGCCTCCTAACATCTCCATCACTTCATCATCTACCGTCCTGCCACAACCTGTCACACACAGGAGAGAGAAGGAGGTTACATTCACCCCAGCACACATACACACGCATTCAAGTGTCCTCTATTTTTTTTTTTTTTTTGTAATCCTCTTGCTACAAGTCCAAAACATTCCACACACATCAGTTTGGGTCTGCCCTCAACTGTTCCCATGTTCCTGGGGTATGCAGCAGGGCAGTCGAAGAAGATGAGAGGAGGATAGATTTAGGAGAGACACAGCGGACACTCACAGCTGTCCGCAAACCTCCAGACACTCTCAAACCACTGTTTTCCGTTGTTGGGTTTTCTGCACATAGTGAATCAGGGTGGGAATGTGGACAGACCACTCGACCATGGTGAGCAATCAGTATGATGTCTGTGGTCAGGCTCTGTGCCCCTGTGGAGCGAGATGGAGAGCAAGCCCTGCAGTTAAGGTGGGAGGGATATAACTTTGCGGTGTTTGTGCGTGTGTGCGTTTGTGATACGCCAGCAGTCTTCACATAAAGACGTCGTGAATAGGAGCCTCCTGTGTGTGAACACGGGCGTGAGTGAATCGGCATGGGGTGATAATATATTTTGAGTTATCAACACTCCCCACCGTCTGCACATACACAGCATGACCTCGTGATTGTTTTGGCTTGATAGCCCTTTTCTCTGTTGGCCCATTTTTTTGTTGATATTAAATACTCTGAACCTCAAGACTGCTCAGATAAACAGCTTATCGCTGTCGGGGCTCAAAATACTTTTTTCTGTGTACATGCACTGGCGCACGTAACTTTTAAAATTACATGCACTGTCATTCTTGCCCCGAAATGTTTTACTGCACCATTTGGTGTAATTGCCCTCTTTGTCTGCACTTCTACCACAGCAATGGCCAGATCACCAATTCTTAATTAAGTTTTGAGTGAGATAGTAAAATTACTCTAAATTTTTAATGGTCATAGACAGGGTCCTGAACAGGATTACATTAAAAAAAAATCAGTAAACCTCTTAAAGGAACTTTGTAAGATTTAGGAGGATTTACTGACATCTAGCGGTGATGAATGCATATTGCAACCAGCTGAAACTTCTCCCAGTTAGAATTCCTTCTGTGTTTGGGGCACCCCACATAGGCTGAGTCCTTCCACCTTTCCTGTCAATCTTTAGCTCTCCTGTCAGTAAACGCACAAATGACTAAAACAAAATCTTACAAAAAAAAAAAGAATTTCTTCTGTCTTTGATCAAGGTTTTTACTAGGAGCTGAATTATCTACGAGGTCTCTTGCTCTCAAAAAGAAATGGGCCAGGTCACTAAAACCAGTAAAAACACTGAATAAAGCAGTTTCACATTACAAATCAGTGTTTCTCTAACGCTGTTATGCTCATTGTAGATGCGCAGCTAGCCCAGCACCTGCTAACATTTTTTTTTTTTATGATAACTTAAGATCCAGACATTTATCAGTCTTTGCAGACTCCGTGGACAAGGGCTATTATTTAGATATAAAAGGATCATTCTAAGGTAAAGAAAATGCAGCGATTCTTATTTTCAGGTGAATACACACTAAAGAGAACATACTTATTATATTCCATATATGAAACAGTGATTTTCTGAAACTGCTCACCATGGAGGGGCTGCTAAGTGCTGTGGCCAGTGTGAAAATGGGAATCGCCCTTTCTAGAGCCAGTGTTTGGTTTGTTCATTTTGGGCTATTGTAGAAACATGAAGTGCAACATGGTGGACTCCCTGGATTAGGACATGCTCCCTATGTAGTTATAAACGGCTCATTCTAAGGTAATGAAAACACAAAAATTCTTATTTTCAGGTGATTATACAATAAAGAAAACATCCTTATTGTATTATATTCCTTTTTAGCTAATAAATCCTGCTAAATCCTACACACCGGACCTTTAATTACCATTTGTCAAAAAAAAAAAAAAAGTCAGTAGTCATCCAACAAGAAAAGGTTAAAATCTCCAATCAAACATCTGTGAATGGTTAACCTGGCAAGACCAGACAAGAGACAACAAACAGATAAAGTGACATGTCAAAATCGGTTCCACTGGGATTAAGTGTTTTAGGTGGAAAACTGTGCGTCAGAGTGCGACTTTAAACCACTGTATATTCTGAGGGACATCATGTGCTAGCAAACACTGTTAGTCCTCCTGTAAACAGAGCTGTAATGACAGGGAAAGATGTTGGGCAAGGACAACCAACAGTAGAATATGTTTACAGACATCTGACAATGTATGGGTACAGCACGGCAACGTTTCAGCTCCGAGATCCACATGAAATATAAGCCCAAACTGTGGTGGAATCCATGTGACACAACATAAGCCTGCGCATCATTTCACCTGTCAGCAGGGATGAAACCTGCATTTATTCCAATCAAACAGACAAGTCAGTGATAAATTACAGCAATATGTGTCTGGCTATATTGAATGTTAAAGCTCCACTTTATCCAAATGTATCTGTATCTGTCCAACACTGGGTTTTATGATGTTAGTACTGCTTCACTTGCACGGATGTGAGGTCATTTTTGCAACACAGTGAAATATGACGAACCACAGCAAATCAGAATTACTGTAGCTGCACTTAACCAATAAAGATGATTCCGATGGTTTATTATCAACTGTCCAACCTCGACATCATCTGAACCACAACAAGTGATCTTTGACTCAATAAACAGTGCTGAGAAATTTCTGAAGGCATGGGGCCATTATCTCTAAACTAGTAATACTCTTGGAAACAAAAGGAGAAATGCTCAGTTTTTGGTTTTAATTACAAGCTGTGTTTTACAGCGACAGTGGGCGAGGGCTCAGCACTGACACAGCAGCAGAGGAATGTTTATTTGCTGCAGTTTAGGAGCTGAGTGGCTTGCAGGAACTATGACACATTCCTGTGTCACTGGCGATCCCGCTCGCAGACACACTATCGCATTCACACACTGGCGCCCCATGTGTTGGTTCACGGCTGCACAGACACACACACACACACAACTATTCTGCTAATTCCTCCTGCACACATCCACAAAATGTGGCACCTCTGGCATCTGTAAGCATGCCCAAACCATACGCTCATTCATGGCGACTTAGTGTGACATGACTTACTCGGCCTAATACTTCCCCCGTGTGTCAGTGTGTGTGTGTGGCAGTTGTACAACAGCAACTTGAAGATGAATTATTCACGCCTTACTTCAGCATTATGGTGATCCCCTGTCCACAAAGCGTGCAAACATGCATGCGTGGGTGTGTATTACTATGTGCTCACTTGCATATCTGTGTGGCTGGCTTTACACACCTTTCCATCTTTCCTTCTGCAGTCCTTTCCATTATCCCCAGCATCTGGCAGCCAAAGCCTATAAAGAAGACATTTCTCTTGGCAACTGTTTTTTAAAGGCAGTGACACAGGGGACAGCCAACCACAGGAGCCACACATCTTCCAATCTACATGCATACTGAGAACTGCTTGCATAACAGAACCGCCCCAATCTCCTTCTCTCTCAAAACACACACAAGTTCTTTCTCCATGTCATACTCACACACACGATTCTGCTCCCACCCGCCCTTGTCTCTCTGCAATATACTCACCCAAGCTTTGAGGGCTAATCGCTTCCAGAGCCAGAGCTGTCCTACAGACTGTGCCAGCAGCCTTTCAGTACATTTTGGACCCTAAAAAGTTCCTTCTGGCCCCTAAATGAATATTGTGTGAGTGT
Organism: Plectropomus leopardus; assembly: GCF_008729295.1. Classification (NCBI taxonomy): domain Eukaryota; kingdom Metazoa; phylum Chordata; class Actinopteri; order Perciformes; family Serranidae; genus Plectropomus; species Plectropomus leopardus. Next base: position 17,986,371 of record NC_056470.1, on the reverse strand, counting down.
AATACATGAGCTGAGTGAGCTCCGCTGCAGGAGCCGAAAGTGCTGTGAATTTACACACAAATGTGTTTAATTTAGTGACATTAAATGCTGAATGTTGTTGACATGAGCAAAGTCCAAAGTGCAAAGTTAAATAAAGGAAATTGCTCTGTAAATGTCATCATTTGGGATGCTACAACTATCAACAAATGCTGAAAGGGCACTGAGCCCTCAATATTTGCTTGCAGAGGAGAATACTAAAATATTTTTCACACCCTGAGTGCACCTGAATGTGTCCTAAGTTGAGACCCAGCTGAAAAATAAACACATTCTTTTTATAATTGAAATGGCACAATGAAAAGTGTTAATTAATATCATGTGCATATTGTAGTCCATCCAGGATACAGCTGCAGTGAGCAGCTTGTCTGAACTGCAAGCATGTTTGGAAACATCTTTATTTTGCTTGGCTTTTAGTCATAAACTTTTCTGGCATCTGTCTCATCTAAAAGACAAATGGGTGTGTTAGCTTGATAGAGTAATTGTTCTGATTTTGATAGGCTACCAGCTAGACATTTATCCGGCAGCCAGAAGATTTCCTTGGAAAATCCTTTGGGATATAAACAAGTTTGTTGGATTTCAACGCGATTCGCTTCTTGGAAGATAGGTGAATGAGGGGGCTTATTGAGAACTGTGGGGTGCGGAGCAGACATTAGTCAAGGGAATCGTATACTATGGTGTCCACACGAGTCCTGAGGTGTGCCGGTGCTCACCTGTGTTTGCACTGCAGGGGTCTGGGTATTTCTTTAAGGGTCTTCATCCTTGTATCTAGTGAACTTCTGTCTTCTTTATCTTATCTTCAAGGTTATTTATAATCTGGCATGCTCCCCTGGAGAAGGAAAGGACAGGAGATTATTAGCCCCCTTGGGAACTTGGACCAGTGCTTTTGACTTATTCTAGCTGTTTGAGTTAATTCTGAGAAAAAGGTGCTTCACACAAACATGGGATTTTATCCCCAAACCTTCTTGACCTCACTGAACCATTACTGATAATTAACTAGCCTATATACATGTAGTAGCTATAGACAGTAATTACAAAAATGTACAAGTTTCCCAAAATATACTAGTTTCAAAATTAACCTTTATGTGATGAGGAAATATGCAGCAAGAATCTGCACTAAACATAAAAAAACTCATATGTGGGCTTGTTTGGCAGTCACTGTGCACTTTTACTGCCATGCAGTCACCGGTCATCATCAGTGATGTTGTGTAGAGCCGCCTTAATTAGGGGGAGACGCAAAAGGTGAAAACATAGTTTGAATTTGAATTTATTGAAAGGATAGCCCCTTGAGATGTAGCATCTCATTTTCAAGGGGGTCTTATGGACACAAATACAAAACAAAAACATACAGACAAGACTGCTTTACATAACAAACAAACAACACAAAAACACAGATACAGACATCTTGCTCACCATCTCCCACGCACACCCCCTACCCTCAGCTGCTGTACAGGAAGAACCTTAGTCTGATACCATGATCATGTATAGTTTCATAACAGTTTTCAATACAACTACTCAAACACACGAGCAAGTTGTTTTGAGATGATGAATACAAAGAAGAAGAAGTGGAAGATTATTCCCGTCAGTTGGAGCTTTGCCCTGGGATGGCCGATGTCCAACAAAGAAACAGGGATATTGCTTATGTCTAAGTTGATATGAGGAATTACACAGAGGCAAAAACTGTTGAACACATTTGAAAATGAACTGATCCCAGTTTTTTCATGCACTTATCATTTTTTAAATTGGGTGCATTTTTGCTTCTATGTATTGTTTTACACTAAAGAAAAGAAAATGTGCAAAAAAATTAATTATTTTAGTTCAGATTTTAGGCTTAGAGTTTTATGTAAAAAAGCGCATATTAAATTAGAAAATGATTCATTTGCAAATTTGAACATTACATTTCAGAAAATTCGTACTACCAAAAATAATCATCTTCATGAAAGTAAATAACTGCGGAAGTTTCACTGTAATATCTATTAGTTAAAATATTTACGCTACTCAATTGTAATATCATAGTTTTTGTATAAAAATGTACTTAACTTTACAATACATATCTTTAAAGGCCATTCTTTCAAAATATTTTTTTTTCTTCACATGCTGAGACAGAATAACTCCGCTCCAGAAGGACTTACATACAACAAACTTTTTAGTATTTAGGTTTTTTACAGAGGGGTTTGTTCAGATATCATTTAAAACTGATTTATATAACATTTTATTCCTAAAAACATGTCAAAAGGTGATTTTTTTTTAATGAGTCATTTTCTAATTTATGGAATGATAAATGGAAATATCCAAAATCCCCACTGTAAAAACGTAGAAATGTTAAATAATTTCACCCTATTCACCTGAAGGTGTCTCCCCTCAAGACAATACGGAGGGCACAAACACCCTGATCAATGCAGTCAGCTTCAGGCTTCAAGGAGCAGTGCTGACTGGAAATTATTAGCTGCTGCCATCTAGTGGAATAAATGTCGACTTACAAACATTAATTTGGCTCATTCACCAGGGTCACTACAATTTAAGGCAAATAAGATTTAGGGATTTTTAGGACTTTTTAAAAAAGCCATTCGGAATGAAATTGATGTTGATGTTACGGTACAAAATTGACAAAAACAAAATAAAAACAAACAAATATGAACCAACACCAACAACTCACACATTTAACAATAACTAACACATTTTCCAAAATATTGATTCTAAAATAAAACATGACTTTTGTGGTGCTGTTAATGCAAGAGGCATTCACCAAATTATACCTTTACATTTAATACTGATCGAGGCCTTATCTTTGATTTATGGATTTAATGCATTTTAAGGCTTTTTAAAGTTCCTCGAAAACCCTGTTCAAACAAAACAAATTACAGATATGTGCAATAGCAACCCACCTGTTAACTTTAGTTATAGAAAACGGGCTGAACACACTGCCTACTACGAAAGATAATTTACTTCTTATGTTTTTAGCTGATAATTAACGTGGCTTTTGGAGGAGTAATGGATTTTAAGTTAGCTAGCTAGCTGCCCGAGCGTCCTAACATTTACCACCTTTTAGCTAAACCTTAGCTTAGCTCTAAGCTAGACCTTAAAAGGGTAGGTGTTCCTCTACCGGGAAAAAAGAAAACTTACAGACTTATTTGGCAAAACATCGACGTTATCTGCTGTTCAGTCACAGTTGATAACAGTAACATTTACCTAAAGCCTGTAGCCAGGTCCTTCCCCGTGGGGTGCGGCCATTGTGCTAACGTTAGCAGGTCACGTGCACACCTGGAGGCAGAAGCGGAAGTATCAAATCCTGGGTGGATCGACTTAATTTAGCAGGTGATTAACACAAAATGTTTACAAAGTCTGTGACAGGATCCTGCTCAAATTCAAGCTCGTTAATGATTGATTTGCAATAAATTCACTCAGAAAGTTACATTAAACTACCTACAGCAATTCTTAAAATAGTCCAGATGCACTAAGGAACTGTTTTTTATGCCTACTTATCAGAGAAGTGCCTACCTTATTTTTTTTAACCCTCCCCGAAGCTAGCCTGCAAATATTTTTCATTGAGCCCCCCTGAGTGACATGTGAAAAATCCATAATAATAATAATAAATAATAATAATAATAATAATAATAATAATAATAATAATAATAATAATAATAATAACAACTTTATTTATATAGCACCTTTAAAAACAGAGTTTACAAAGTGCTTTGACAATCAAAGTAATGCAGAAATGGGATACATAGATGGTGATACAACAACAGAAAGCCAAACAACCCTGAACACAAGCAAAAAGAAACTAGGGTGAAGTTAGCAGAAACTTAAAACCAGAGGAAAAATAATGCAACATGTAGGACGCATAATGTCAATATAAAATATTACAAAGAAATAGACCAAAAACAACAACAAACTCAATCAAACTACAAATAAAAGGAAATTAAATACACTAAAATAAATGAAAAAAGAAGTAGACGACATACAATAAAAGCAAATCTATAAAAAATTGATTTCGAGAAGTGATTTAAAAGAGATCACTGATTTTGCGAGCCTTGTCTCCTCGGCCGGGGTAGCTTACTGAGGTAGCCAATGTGAAAACGGGAATTGCCCTTAAAGCAGTGTTTGGGCCATGTGGTTATAAACAACTTATTCTAAGGTAACAAAAAAAGCAACAGTTCTTACTTTTAGATGATTATACTATAAAGAAATATCCCGATTATATTATATTACAGTTCTGCCAATATACCACCCCTAAATCCCACACATTTAACCCTTAAGCAGTCACTTATTTCAAATAACAGTATGCCGAGATTCTTATTTATGGCCACAACTAACAATTATTTCTGTAAATGTTAGATCCAACTACAATTTATTTGATTAATCTACTGATTAATTAGTCTATACAATGTCAGTAAATTGTGAAAAATGCTTATCATAACTTCCAAGGGCCTCTTCAGAATGCTTTTCTGGGCCAAAATGCAATTCAAACCCCAAATATTAAATTTACAGTGATATAAACAAGAGAAGAGCAGCACATCCTAAAATTTGAGGGGCTTAAATGATACAGAACCCTAGACACCTCTATTCAGAGGTTTTCTGGGCTTTTTCAACTGGTAGGAGACATTGGGTATAGACCCAGAACACACTGGATGAATTTATATATATTTCATCTGACCGGGGAACAAATCAGGATCCACCAGGAGGAGATGGAAAATGTTGCTGGGAAATGGGACATCTGATTAACCTTGCTTAGCTTGCTGGTAAAATAAGAAATAAAATGGATGGAAACAATACAGAAATCAACAGAAAGCTGTGGCTACATTGATACTGTGCTTTTGTGTATTAGTGATGTGTAAGTTGGGTAAAACAAGCAAAAATTAGAGAATTAACCAGAGCTTCTGAAAGCTAGAGTTGAATACAGGTAGGAAAGTCTTTGTGACTGCATATTCTTAACTAAAACTCAACATATTCACGCAGGGATTGTAAGCAGATTATTTCCTCAGAGCAATAAAAGCTGCACATACCACAAGTATGCACGTTTCACAATTTGTGCCAAATCCTCACATTAGATTTAATGATTAAAATCTTGTGTGCTTTGCATTGTTTCACAGCAGACTTCTTTCATCCTACAGTGTGAACAGAAGCAGTGCATTGGGTGGGGACAGTAATGTGGTATTTTCTTGAGGTGAAAAACCAGAAAAAAATCTAGTGACATTTCCACTAAGAGGTGGTGTTGAACTGCAAGTATAGCCACCTGTTAGAAAATGGTCTATCAAACACATCATAGAGCTCCTTTTTAGTACACCACGCCTTTTGTGCCTTCACAGGGTGTTGATGGGTGCATTTAAGGTCACACAGGTCGGCACCTTGTGAAGTGTGTGCTGTCAAAGTAAGAGAGAATACTCTGTAGACATGCGGCTTCTACACGTTGGAATTTTTTGGGTATCTGAATGTTGTCATGAACTGTAGGTGTTGCTTTATTTATGTCCTCTTTGAAGAATCGCAACTGGAATTTTTGTGTGGGAGCAGCCAAGACACACTTTCCACTGCTGAGGGAAAAAAAGGTTGAAACCAACCTTAACCTTAATGTAACAGTCAAAACAAAAGTGTGTCACATAGACCGAAAGGTCACGTGAATAGAGAGCATTGTTAACACCACTTCAGATGTGTTTCTCAGGAGAAATACACTACGTGCCTATATCTCTGGTATTTTAACATTTAATCTACACTGCAAAAAATATTCCATACTATTTGAGTACAAATCCAAAAAACAGTCACTTGCACAACACATGAGGCAGTCTGGCAAATTTGGTTCCTATGAGTCTGTCATGTATATTTTGAATAATGTCAAATCCATCCATCCATCCATCCATCCATCCATCCATCCATCCATCCATCCATCCATCCATCCATCCATCCATCCATCCATCCATCCATCCATCTACCAATCCATCCACCCAAGTTTAAAGACAAAGTAAATTATTTGGCTTCCATTAAAGAACCCCAAATACACACACTAGAATCCAGTCCCCATCTTAGAGGGCAAGCTGTTGAAATTATTCCTGCATTTTTTGTTAAATCACATTACGTAACACAAGAATAATGAGAATTTTCTTCAGTTGTTATAGTTATTTTACAATAAGAGAAAGGCTTATATTTCATTACATTACTACCTTCCTATATGACCCCCTGGAGTATAATACCCCATAATTACAACAGTTTAAGAAAATATTCCATTGTCACTTAATATGAAGGTAGCAATGTAATGCAATATAAGCCTCTCTCTTATTGTTAACTAAATATATCATACATATGACAGTCAACCTCCCAGTATTCTACATCCTAAAATTTTACATGGAAAGATGGACATAGCTGTATAAATTAAAATTAAATGTTTGGTAGAAGAGCTGCACCAAATGCAAGAAAAATTATATTGCGATTATTTTTGACAGATATTGCAATATGATTTACAATTCAAATTCAAACAACTGTGACACATTTTACCTTTATCAAAAAAATGCATTTAAAAGCTGCAGCTCCAGGTGCAGGTTTGGATTTTGCACTTGGCTGTATTCTGATTTTAATTATATTTTGATAAATTATGCAGCCCTGTATAGTAGACGTAAACATGTTAAAGGAATAGTGTCTGTTGGGTAAATCTGTAAAGTAATATCCAGTGAGTCCCAGGAAAAACTTATATAATGCGGAATTTAAAAAATGTTATTTTTGTGAAATTAATACTTAAATATCTAGTGTTCTCATTTTTTGTATTGCCACCCAGGAGAGAGAGAGAACATATTTCAAGTGAAGCACAAACATGTGGATGTCATCATAGTCGAGCCAGAGAAAATCACTTTTACAATAAACTCAACTTTATTGACAGTAAAAAGTTTTGAGAATATCGAGGGGCACGCATCTGTAACTGCAAGAACATCTCAGAAAGCAACATGACTTTGTTGAAATAATGAGGCAGTTGTACATCTTTAACTTTGAGGTAAAGTGTTTTGTCATGTTACATCATTCACAAAATATCGTATAACATTGAAAAGTCCACACAAGGAGACAAAAACCCCCATGCCTCATTTTCACTTCTTGAAATTACTTCACATTTCAAAAAAATAATTCACAATTCAGGGAAAAAGCAGAAAATGACAAGCACACATGCTATATTCCATTCACACACATTTCTCTACTTATCAAACCAAGTGCATTTTTAGATTACTTTTTTTCTCAAACAGTTTCAAGTATATTTTTGCCTGCGATCAAAGGAAATTAAACTATGAAGCAGCAAACCCACAATAACAAGTAAGAATACTGAGTTTGGTCTCATTCATGTTCCCAATATTAACATTGTCAGATAACTCACCGTACTGTAGCAATAAGGTATTTGGGTGCTATAAAGAAGCAGGAGGTAACATTTCATGGACTTGAGGAATATGCTGGATAAGATTTGGAATATAGCTGATTAAATACACAAGGCTGAAACAAACAACACTAAATAGATAATCACAAGTGATAACTGAACAGATCCAAACTGATTTGTTAATCAATCTTTTAAATAATTCATTTGTTAATCCACTGACATGATGCAAATTGTTTAAAATCTCAGCTGCTGAGTGCAAATCCACTAAAGAATTGTTGTAGTTTGAACTGATATTTAATTCTCGTAGTCACACATTGCAGCAAACTTGAGTGTAGACCGCAAAACCAGTGCAACGCTGGGGGATTCTGTAGAAGGCCGGCTCCGTTTTAAAAACACACTGGTGTTGCAAATTAATTATTGTGAGTATTATGAGATTTATCAGTGCAGTAGAACAATCACAGAAAAAAAATAACAACTTGTAAAGCCATCAAGTGCTTCAGCAAAGATGTTCATATATAAGCAGGGAACCTAAAAGTGCAGTCCCGTATAGGTATAGCACCCCCGGGCCATCTCAGTCAGGGTCTTACTGTACACTACGTGGCTCATGGTCTGCTCTGCACCAGTTTTCTAAGGCTCACTTTAAAATCCAAATTTTACATATGAGCCCTGTAGGCCCCTGAATGTTCTCAAGTTCATCTCCTTGTGACTTTGTCTTGCTTCGTCCTGATAGTCTCACTGTGCAGCTGCAAAATATTCTCCCTTCTGAGGTGACTTCACACATGCTGTAAACAATGTATCCCTACAGCAGCGTACAGCTACTGTAGGAGTTAAGGCAATCCATTTCTGTGCTTCGTCTGTGACAAAAGCTGATCCCAAACCCAGAGGCACAAAGCTCTCAGTGCATATTAAGCTTACCTGACACACGACGACACAAAGTACCCTCTGCAACCAAAAAAGCTCTTAGTGCATACCAAATACCAAATCTTAAAATGAACATGCTTTCATTAACTGCCTGTGCACAACCTCTCCAAAGTACTAACTACATCATTTAGCAAAAGATGGCTAGTCGAGATTTTTGAGCACCAGTTCCCCTCCAGTTTTTTTAAGTTAAGAGGAAACCCCCAAAGAAGGCACTTTTGAAGCAAAACTAGTAGTTTTGCCAGATGATTTTAAATGGGAGTGCAATTAATCTTAGAATATAATTTGCCTCCTCTAAACTTTAAATGGTGCGGTGAAAAGATTTTTCACTCTGCTTTAGTTTAATAAATATTCTCACAATAAAACCACAAATTCTTTTTACTTACTCTTAGGGATTTAAAGCAACTGATCTGGTGCAGAACAAACAGGAGCCTCCAACTTTAGAGAGCAGCGGTCGGCTCTCCTCAGCCCACCTGATGCTCCCCCAACTGATGTGAGACGAGAACTCGTAGCGGTCCTGGCTGCTGGCCACAGAGCCCTCCTGAATGCTCAGCGGCTGATGTGAGACGAGAACTCGTAGCGGTCCTGGCTGCGGTGGCCACAGATGTTGCACTCGAAGGGTTGGTGGAAGCCGTGGCAGCCCATGTGGATGGTGAACATGACGTGGTCCAGGAACAGGATGCGACAGTGCCGACAGTGGAAGGTGCGCACAGGCCGGCCGTCCCTGTCTAACACCTGCACAGTCTCCCTGGAGGAAAGGGGTGAGACGGGGCTTCTCTTTGTGATGGTGGGGGGCACAGGACACGCTCTCTCCCACTCTGGGTCCGAGTCTTTGGCCTGGCTGGGGCTTGAGGTGGGATGGCTGCGGGGCAGTGCTGGGGTTTGGTAGTGGAGGTGGTGGTGGTTGTTGGAGGTACTTGTCGGGGCTGTAGCCCTTGTGCTCTGCTCTTCTGCTGTGCTCTCTGTGTCTGTAGAGTCGGGGCAGCCGTTGGGTGAGGTGCTGAGCGCTGGTCATGTGTAGAGTAGGGGCAGCCGTTGGGTGAGGTGGTATGGCTATGGGCTGAGCGCTGGTCACCTTCACCTGCCTCCCGTCCGGCCAGGCCAAGAGACACTGCTGCCAGCCCACCTCCACCATGGGCTCTGGAGCCCTGAGGAGTCACGTTGCTTTTGATGGAGCCCATAACTGTGCGTAGCTCCGTCAGGAAGGCAGGATGGAGCTGAGACAGTGCAGGTGGCTCATGGTTCTCCGCCTTACCCATGCCGCCTTGGAGATGTGAACCAACCAGCCTGGCAGAGTCCCCAGCAGGCTGAGAGCTCATGAGGTCCCCGTCCTTCTCAGAACCAGAGGACAATTCATAAGGTGCGTCAGGTAGGTCAAGGCGTATGTGCTTTTTCCCCTATGAAAAGGACATATCAGTAATAAGCAAGATGGATAAAGGCCACCAAACACCAACTGCATAAAAACAATTATGAAGGAGGGTCTCCTGGAGTTACTTCTTCTGACCCATGTTTTGGAGCAAGATGGATAAAGTGCCACCAAACACCAACTGCAGGTTGACATTTTGCTGACTTGCACTGCAGGACAGTGGACAACATTTTTATTAATGTAAATGTGTTATTTTACTTGATTTAATGGTGCTGCTGTTTTTATTATTTTATTCTTTTTTCAAGTTAAAGATATTTATAGGACTTTTATGGCCTTTATGTGATAGGACAGCTAGAAGAATGACAGGAAATGGTGATTAGCGAGAGTGGGGATGACATGCAGCAAAGAGCCACCGGTCAGACTTGAAACCCAGGGCCACCGCGGCGAGGACGCATATTCTCTTTTTAAAGGGGCACACGTTCAACCAACTGAGCTACCCAGTGCCCCTATTTTGCCCTACATTGCCCCTAACAAATTCCAATGGAAGCGCAACTATGGCGATGAAGTATTGAATCATGAATCTTGAATTAGACAAAGACCACATTCTTTATATTTCTGTAGATAGGTACCTATAAAGAATGTGGTCTTTGTCTAATTAAGTTAAGTTAAAGATATATCATTATGATGGTAAAACTGAAATTAAAAATAGAGTGTCCATGTTTAGGTTATACACATATATTTACACATGGATTGTCTTATTTAAAACATTTTTTTTTTTTAAAAACTCACCCAGAAACTTCTGCGGCGTTGACCTCTTGCGTTTGGTGGTGATGCCAATAGCCAGTCTATCCACAAGCTGGACTTTTTCATTAGATGGCTGGAGCACAGGTTTAGTGATCGTCTCCATGTTTACGGACTTCACCTACAAATAGAAAGCACCTTGTCATCAACATAACGACTAACTCATTCTGTGTATAAATAAGTTAAACTTGCTCTCTTCAATCTGTTTGCAATCATGCATTAGAGGGTTTCATGTTTGTGTGATATGTTACCCTGTGCTGTCTGTGCGTTGACAGCTGTCTGATGGTCCAGACTCTTCAAATAGCTATGGCAGCGCTCTAGATGTTCATCGAGAGTATTTTGTTGCTTGTAGCTGCGAGTACAGTAGCTACACTTGAAAGGTTTTCCCACCGTTGGAGAAGAAGCTGGAATTCAGAGAAAAAAATATTTAAGTAATATCTTCAGAGATAGACAAAATGACCAAAATTTCACCAAAGACGGTGGATACTGTTGATCGAATGTAATTTGCCAAGAAATATCATGTAATCTACTAAAGTGGTGTTGTTTATCACTATGTTTTTGGAAGGGGATTTTTAAAAAAATAAAGAATAACTAATTACTGGCTATCTTTGAGAGAATGGATTTCCCCATTGATAAGCAATTCCCATAATTTTTCGATGTTGCTCACCAATGACGCCAGAAAAACCGTTCAAACCCTTTACCGCAACATTTCCTCTTACGGAGAGAATGACGTCAATTCGCCGAAATCCACTTTGCAAGAATCTTTTCTTCGAAAATGAACCTCTGAGACCCAAAGCGAACGACCAAGACCTACTGTAACTAGACTGTATAAGTCAACACCTATTGAATGTGTGTTCACAAATTGAGGCACTTACAGGATTTCCTGTTTTCAAAAACCGTAAATGTCACATTATTGTCATGTGTTTTACTGTAGATTCTGGAGAAGACCTACTTCCTCTGAGCTTCAAAGAAGGGGGTTGTTCTAATGAGTCCCCACTTCTGCTGCTTACTGTTGTTTCATAGATTTATACCTCATCACAATATGGATTAATGTTGCTATAGCACAGCTGAATCCACGAGGTTCAATAATTGACTAAGCACATTTTTTTACAAATATCTTCATGGTGTATGATTGATGTGCTCGGTACTGTTGTATTGCACTTAAAGCTCACTGATTTACCTGCGTGTGTGCGTAGATGTCCAGCCAGGGCATCTCTCCGGCGACAAGCGTAGTTGCAAATGGGACATTTGAAAGGCTTCTCTCCTGAATGCAACTTGATGTGGCGCAACAAGTTCCCCTTTTGGGTGAAGGATGCGCCACACTGGTTGCACTGGAACGGCCTCTCGCCTATGAACACATAAATGGGCAGAGGACTTTAGATGCAAATCATTTGAAGTATTGCCTTTATTGTTAACACTGGCTTGTTCCCTCACCTGTGTGGCTACGCTTGTGCACCATCAGCACGTTGGGTCCGATGCAGATCATACCACACACCCTCACACTGCAGCTTCCCATTGGGCAGCCGTATAGGTCCTGGTGAAGCAGCATTTGGACTGGCCATGTCATTGTAAACGCTTCCTCTGTCTTTTCCAGTCCCAGCGTACTCCACGTTGCCCTCTTCCATGGGGTCTCCCCTGTCATCCCTCCTACTGTCGTCCCTCACAGCCTCTCTCTGTTCTCTGGCTGTTGAGCACCTGGTGACTCATCATCGCTGCACAGCTCAACCTTGATGGAGAGTTTGCTGTGTGAGGAAAGGGGGGGTGCACATTTAATTTCATACATCAAGAGACAAAGTAGTCACAATAAAAACAAAAGAATAACTGACCACTAGGGAGCGGTGTGGTGAGGACTGCTGACTGTTTGGAGATTTCGCTGAAGGCCCCTGCAGCCTGCCATAAAAATCCTGTTCTGTTGATGACTCTCCTCCATTACCTGAAACACAAATATGCCCACATTATTAAAGTAAACATTAGACTGTACACACAAAATGTATAGTAGTTTCTCCACTATTAATGAACTTGCCTTGTGCATATGAGCGTCCATTGCAGTCATCAGCATTCATTCTCTCACCAGATGCCTACCAGAAACAAGGTTTAAAAACAGATTTCCAATATTACTCTTCCCAATTCATCTAGAAATGTATTTTTTAAAAGATCCAGTCACATGAAAGTTGTATGAAACACATTGATACTATACAGAATATACTTACCATCTGTTTGTTGTTACAAGAACAAGGTAAAGAAAATAACTTTAGGCTTTCAATTCCAAGTGTCTAATAATAAGTGATAAACTACAATAAGTAATAAATTAATTTAGTAAACTTGGGTACTGCCCTGCTGTGTCTGTATCATGTAGATTCTTCTGCACCGTGGCAAGCAAATGAATATGAGAGGCTCCACATTTATAGAGAGCTAATGGCCAAGAGTGTCAGAGGAGGAGTTAAAGTACCGGGGATGGACAAAATGCTGAAACACCTTACATTATTAAGATAATCTCAGCAAAATTAAACAATGGTCATTGGTGCTTTTTCATATTTATGTAAACACCAACTCTACAACATCCCTGTGTACATTATAATGCTGTCTTTTAACTTCATTTGTCCAGCTTTGTTGTCCTCATTCCTACTAGCTGTTATGTCTATTTATGTGTAAGTACATTGATTGTAAGGCAGAAAAAAAATATGTGTACACACATTTGGCCTATAAAAGTGATTCTAATTCATTAAGATATAAAGACAAACTTTAATGATAGTGGGAGGGAAATTTCGGATTAGAGCAGCACAAGAAGACAATCAGAGAAGGGAAAAATACAGATAATTAGAACGAAAAATAGATTATAACACAGATTTTCTTTTTAAAAATCTGAGTTAGAAAGCTACAGAATTAAATAGTACATTACCCACACTAATGTGCATAAATATGTAAGGTATAATAAGGCACATATTTTTTATTTTTTTTTTCACTAATGCATATACTTCATTTTATATTTTTAATTTTCATTTTATTTTGACTTATTTTTTATTTTTATTGGTTTATATTATTGTATAATTATATATTATATATAATGTTAGAATGTGTGTGTGTGTGTGTGTATATATATACATATATACATATATAATCAATTGGGTTTTATCCACGTGAAGATGCATTCTATGTATTCTCCTCTGATCTTATTTTTAGATGCAGGTTTTATTATGTCTTTATGTCTTCTGTGTCTTCATGTGGAGCACTTGTGGCATGTAATTTCTTTGATGTAGAGCACGCAGGGCTGCATTTCTTGCATGAAAGGTGCTGTACAAATAAAAACTCTATTAATCTCAAAATTTAACAATTTTAATTCTGCTAAGATTAAGTTTACAGATTTTTTTTTTCTTTTTATTGTTTACTGCCCAAAATATGTTGTCCACCCCCTCTGTGTTCGTGCAATAAGCTAAGGAAAAATCATAGGAGGAGGGGGGGAATTTTACCGTAGGTTGCATGATGCAGTTATTCCACAGCACACAGGAAAGTGCAAAGAGGCATGCAGACTACACCAATTTCCAACAGTGGCGGTGCTGAGTTACACACAGAGAACATATTGATTTCATCTGACCATGTGCTCTATGTAATTTTATGTTAGGAAAAAAAGACAGATAAAAAAAAAAGCCCTGATATACAATGCTGCACCTTTTGCTCAAATGGATGACAACAACAATGGACAGAGGAGCCTGTGGAGCGAGCTGGGGGGCGGAGACAACACATCGCAGGGAAAATTAATATCCTGGCATTGGCCGCGCATGGGGAGCAACAGGCGCTGATGCAGCCGGGAGACGCGCCAGTCACACCAGGGCACGGCGATTAAAAAAAGGGGGACGCGCAACAGCACCGACCCTTGACAACCCCTTTCTATGCGACTGACTGTGCAATAAAACACATTACGCTACAATTTAAAACAATGCTTGTTCATGTATGCTACTTGTTTTAGCTGCTCGGTGGTGCTTTGGTCCGTTATGACACCAATCAGCTCATGGACGGTCGAGACAGCGGCGAGACACCACGGCAATTTGTTGCAGGAGTTGCCCCAGTCCAAATTGTCCGCATGATCGCAGCTGTCATCCAACATCGAGCACGTCAAAATGGGTATACAATGTTTCTCGTGAGCCGTTGCTATGGCACCCGACCACACGACAAATGGCATTCACCCCACCAACTCCTCAAAAACATGCCGTACTTCCAAATTAAAACCGATGGATGGTCTTACCGAGCGCCGCGGTGAAGTCCACAAGCCTCCTCCTTACCTGGCGACCGATCGGTGTTTTCCTTTTTAATTGTCTGGATAGCTGTTTGTTTTCCCAGGCGACGACAGCATCTCCGGGATTTTTTTTTTCTACCTGGGAATCCCAAAGAACTTCCGGGCCCATGCTGGGATGCAGACCGAATAATTGTACAACAGAGCTCTTGATTCAGTGATTGTCGAATGCATCGATGCATGTCAGCTCCGGGTACAGGTGGCAAAAATGTCATGAAATGTTTTCCATATTAAAGAAGATCTAATGGGCTCATATGAAGATTATTATAGTCTGCTGCGCATTATTTCTGCTTGGAGAAATACCGGCAACAAGAGAAGCCTGCTGCATTTTGTAAAATCATTAACTGGAAAAAAAGAAAAGAAAAAAAAACAGAAAATATTCATGATAAAGTCCTCTTCCGGAAATGCAAGTGGAAAACCAAGTAGGCGGGTTATTTTACCAGTTCTCTCTCTCTCTCTCTCTCTCTCTCTCTCTCTCTCTCTCTTTGGTGTCGGTTTATATACCTTTTAATACATTATTATGACAATTTTTTTTTATTTGGTGTGAAATTAAAGGATATGTACTTGGTAGTGTTGGTTTTGCGTTTGCATTTAAGTGCAAGCCAGCACACATTAAAACACAAGTAAAATTGTGATGGAATAGTTTATGATGATGTTACATGTAGCACCACTACGTGGCAGCAAAGTGCTGTTTCAGATCAACTTTGCCAAATAACCAATCAGACAGCTGTGAGATGCTGTGCAAGTCTCTGTGCATGCTCTTGATTTATGTTCCATGAAAAATAGACACAATGCTATCAAGAGTCCCATTTCGCCTTTGCAACCAATCAGACCAGTCAGTGACGAACAAAGAGCAACTATTTAAATCGATGAGGTCTGTGCCGACGCAGAAGGACCTCATAAGCCTCCTTTATCTTCAAAAACGTTGCCTCAGCATCCTTGCTGGGATTGTGGTCTGGATGCCATGTCTTGGCCAGCTCCCTGTAGCTGTGAGTTATCTCTTCCAGTGAGGCCTCTGCTTCCAATGACAATACCTGCAACAAAGACATATCCAGATACACAGTTTGGAGATTATGACAATGCCAGAGAAATGACATTTGTAGACAGCTGCACAGTATACAACTCATGGTACAGCTATCCTAACCTTTTAACACCTGAAAGAAATATCCCGCAAATTGCAAAAAAAATGTGTTCGTGCTGACCAAACAAATTACATGAAAATTATCTGGGGAGAATTATTGGATAAAACTAGGAAAAATACCCAGAAAACTATATTTATATGTTTTTTAGATTATATATTTAAAATTAAAGGAAAAGAAAAACATATATAGTACTTACTTAGGGTCATTTTATTGGGTTTTTTCCTAAATTTTACAAATTTCTTGCAAAATTTTGAACCATTTTTTTAATTAAGTTGCTTCTCACCATGTTTTTGAAAGAAAACAAGCCAATTTGGTCAGGTGTCAAAGGGAAGCTTAAGAATTTTCAACCCGGAGCCTTTTGTCCTGTGTTTGCATGTCTAAGTGACTAATGGAGGCAACAACTTTTTTGAAATTGGTCAAGTACTGAGTGAGAATACTGCAATTGTGAAACAGGCTGCAAGGTGACCATGTGGGGCAGTTTTGCACTGTTAATGTCCTCCCTCTAAATACCCTTTTACACGGCCTCCTCAAGGCATTCCGTCTTGCTGTGTCTTCACACAGACTTTGTGATTGACTTTTTTCCTCCTTGTGGTTGATTTGTGTGTTTTTGTAGTCATTTGGTTCTCTTTAGGTAATTTTGCATCATTGTGAGGTAATGTTTTGGTCTTTTTTGGCCACTTTGTTGCATTTTGTGTCACCTTTTGGTTGTTTGTCCGATTTTTTAAAACTATTTGTGTCTCTTTGTAGTTCCTTTACATGTCTGTGTGGTCTTTCTGTGGTCATTTTGAGTATCTTCTCTGTGTGTTTATTTGAGTAACATTTTGCGAGTAAATGCCAGGCAGTTCCCCTGTCACTTTGGGCCCCTGTAGGTAGGCCAGTTCAGTAATCAATCTAGTTACACTACAACTTGTTTGGCTACTATTGGCTGCAATGATCTCATTCAATACTGGACCAACACAACATATATATATATATATATACACACACACACACACACACACACACACACACACACACACACACACACACATATATATCTCAAAGTTATTCTTTAACATAGCCTTTCCAGTGCCATGAACTTGCTCACCTGCAGTGCCTCTTTTTCTTTTTCAGTGTACTCTTTGAGCAATATTTCCAGCACCTTCTTCCATGCTTCTTCATAGGCCCCCCCTCCAGTAATAACACACAGGAGCCGATATGGCATTAAAAGAATGTACTCCAATACATTTCTGAGCCAAGGCAGGAACCAGAACATATCCAGCAGTGCTGCTACACAGTCAGACAGGTAGTACAGTGTGGCTGTGGTGTTATGGAAAATACAGTAAGCCAGCGGAGCAGAGAAGGCTAGCCAGGCTAGGCCGAGCCTGTAAAGCCGTGGACCTGCACAAAAAAATAAAATTTAAGTGGGCCTCAAAAGTTCAATGAGAAGCAATGTTGCAAAGAGGTAAAAAAAAAAAAAAAAAAGAAAAAAGAGATGATATTGATATATTTGTGACATTATCTTACCCAGTTTCTGTGTGCTCCCAGGTGGCCGCGGAGGTTTGACCCTGCGGTTCTGTGCAGCAGTAATACTGGCAGCCAGGCTTATAGGGAGAGGTGATAAAGTGCTGCCATAGAATATTGGGGAAGTTATAAGACAAGTCGTAAATGTCTTTTGGAGATCAGAAGTCTGCTGGCCAATAGAGGACACCAAATGTACCCCTGCACCCACACTTAAAGGCAGCACGATCAAATAGAAGAAACTGAGGGAGTTCAGTCCAATCAGAGCCACCGTGCCAAAGTAGATCCCAACACACACCTGTCCAACAAATCTAATGGGACTTACAGGTGGAGGGCCTGTGGGACGTGTTTTTCTCTCTGTCTCTCCATCTTGATTTGCTTCTCCAACATATGCAGGAATACGTATGAACTCTCTGGCCCAGCCAAAGCCAAATCCTCCCAGGGTTAGCATCCATAGCAGAGCGTGGCTGTCTCTTCCTAAATATAAGTGGTGGAGGCCCAACGGACCGCCAACTGCCCACAGGGCATAGGCTACCATGACACTTTTTGCCATCTTGTGGCCTCAGTGGATCAGTCCATGCACAGGTGAATACTACTCATCCTTCATGAGCACCTGCACTGAAGTAAAGGAAGAGTTTAGTCATAGCTCCGCTCATTCTTTTTTGAGCTACATTGACTGCTGATGTTTGTTTTACTAATTTTACATGATCTATTTTAGCCTGTTTTATCAGTTAATCCTTCAAAACCATATTGGCTTGATCTCTTTCAAAATATGGGGAAAAGGTGACAAGCAGCTTAACAAGAGATGCCCCAAAAATGAGCAAGATAACTGATAAGAAGTTAAAAGAAAATACCCGAATATATGCTATATATGCTACATATGCTATATATGATATATATATATATACACACTTTTCTACATTTTTTTCTTAATGTCATTTTGCAATTAATGGGACATTACTTGCCAAGTTGTGCTTTTTTCCTCCCATGTTTTCGAAAGAAATCAAACACATTTTCTCAGGTTTCAGAGGTTTAAATACTTACAGTGCACCTGAAAGCAGTACAAGAAAACTGATGTCGATTCAGATGCTAAAGTGTTAAACATTTCAGTGTGTTTTCTCTGTGTTCTGTGCACTGCTGGTATCTTGGCAAAGAGATATTTAATCTCTGCGATCTACGTCCCTGGTTAAATAATATATTATATAAGAGGGATTTATCCAAGCTCATGATGGACATTGTCATTTTAAGCCATTATGTGATCCAAACAGTGCAGGGTTTAACTTTCAAAATTATTACAAGTACGGCATGAGAGAAAACATATTATATGTTGAACAAGGTGTCAGACATTCTGCCATAAAACCAATCCACAATTTATCCAAACACTTTATCAGACTGAATGCGTTTACTTTAAAATACATTTAAGGCCTATTTAGTTTTGTTTAATAAAAACTAGGTTACTTACGGAGCCCATGATTTAAAATCCTTATCCCGACAAATCCTTCCCTGTCCTTTCCATAGGCCTAGCTGAAGTTGCATGTTGTTGCAACAGTTGGACTTTGGATCAGGACAATGAAATTACACTATGGCCTCATCAGCATTTAGGTCCCTTGATCATTTGAACTGATAACTGAGGAAAATTCAAAAGTATATTTGTAAGAGATAGGATACTGATCTAAATGCTTTAAAGAGTAACTTATGTTGTTCTTTAAACCATTCAAATAATAACACGTTGCAAACACAGAGATATATACAAATTAAGGACATTAAACCCAAAATTAAAGCCTTATATTAGATTTTCATGTGTGATAAGTATTCAGGTTCTCTGTGTACAGTGAGTAAAGTTAACAATACCACAATGCAAAAAATATTATTTCCTTAAAAGCAGGCCCATAAATAATAAGTAAGTCGTTTAGGCCAAACAGAGAAAGCAAAAAGGCCAGAACACAAAGGACAACAAGAATAAATCAAATTTTTAGAAGTTTTTAGAAAATATAATAAATAAATGCAATAAAAGACAATAGAAAATAGAAAAGAGAAAAACCTAACAAGACAACAAGACGAGACAATATCACACCAGTGGGGCTAAAAGGTAGGATGATAAAAACAGATGAACAAGAGATAGTATTATGTATTATGAGGAAAGCCTACTTACAAAACGGCCCATGTCCATGGCTCTTGATGCACTAAGAACCATTTAATCTGGGGGCTGTGGAGCTAATTTTAATTTTGACAATTTTACATTTTAAGAATCTTTTTGTACAAAGTTACCAGTAAATATGTCTCTCATATAAATGTAGTGAAGCAAACGATAATGACTGAATTTTCTTTTTGGGTGAACTATTAACCCTTTTAGGAGGGTAAGAAAACTCCATTCCTACCTGAAAATCCCATTACACACTGAAAGGGAATTTGAGAGATTCTAATGAAAGTAAAAAGTATGACAACCAACCCCATTGTCCTCCTCCCATGTCTTTTTTAAATTTATTTTTAGTGCACATTCCAGAGCACAGAAACATTTTAATGGTCATTTGGCATCTCTGGTATGTTTAGTATGTGCATACACACCTTTGGATATGAATAACCTACAATGGTGATGACGCTGAAGTATTAATTATAGTGATGATTGACAGCTACCTGAATGTCTGGGCCCCCGCCCCTCCGCGTGGCCCCTCCCCTCGAGGACCCCTCCTTGTTTGTCTTTTATCAGAGCTCAGAGGAGCTAGCAGCACCAGCTAGCTCAGACGCTTAAATGCAGCCGGGCGGCACTGCAACACATCCACGGCATTAACAACAAGATGCTTTTAAACTTTTAACCATTTCTGCCCCTCCAGTGCTTCTCAGCCTGAGGATACTGGTATGGTTTCGGAGAATGGACGACGTGTCGGTTAGAGAGCAACTTTTCCACAACCGTGTCCGGGAGACCATAGTAAGTACCGATCTGTGCTGCTGTGACCGTCGGTTAAAATGCATATGAGGGGAAAAAACAATCGATCAGGACAAGGGAGCCACGTAAAAGTGTTTGTTTCGCGTGACTCGGCTGTTGCTCAACTCTCCAGTTTAAGTTATCTAAGTGTCACATTTCAGCTCAAAGCAAGAGTGTCTGTAACAATAAGTTTAGCACGAATTTTTAGGTGGTTTAAGCTAAATGTTGGAGTGCTGTGGCAGTTAGCTTAACTTCTGTACAGACGGTAATTGTTGCACGGATGCAGCTGGTCATTAGGTTGTGGTGAAAGCACATGAACATCAAGCAGCTTACTCAGCATCTGGGGCACTTTCTTTGTGTTTGGACTTCTCCTAAAATCTGCATTTATCTCTTTGATATTGTTTGGACCCCCCCCCCTACAGTACTGTGCATAAGTCTCAGGCCATTGTAATGATCATACATATTTATTGCTCAGTAGTCACTTCTCTTAAATACAACCAGAATGTACAGGAAATATGTATTTGCAGTATTAAAAACCGCAAAACTTTTTCAACAGGCTAAAATTTCAAGTATTTAGTGTGACCTCCCATTCCACTTAGCATGTCTTGAACTCTCTTGGGCAGACAATAAGAGATTTGTAATACTAATGTTCTGGTGTATTTGCACCAGATTACATTCAAGACATGTCCAAAGCTCAGTATTTGTTTGAGCTACCTTTTGTTATAGTTGTCCAATTTCATGTTTAACTCTAAATATTGACTTCAGTCTGAAAAAAAACATTTTGTTCTTACTTTTTGGGAGTTTTAATGTATTGTAGCTTAATAAAAAAGACTGGGAAATACATTTATAATGTATATCCTCATTACAGCTTTGCTAAAATACCAGCTCTAAGGTGGCCTATGCTTTTGCACACTACTGTGTATCACATTTTTCAGTTTGACTACACTTTAAATAATGCATTTTGCTTTTATTGTACAGTTTTGTCCTCAGTGACTGACTCCGTTTTGTGCAACACCATGTTGAACTTCAGACTTGCCATGAAACATCAGTTCAGTTACAGCAAGGCACATGGATACTAACCTTTAACCCTAAAAAAAGTACAATCAGGTTTCATAGGTAGTCCATTTCCCTAAGATTAGAGATAGTGCTGGTACAGTGTCGCATAAGGAACAGTGTCAAACAATATGTTTTTCTTCTGCATATGTTGGAATCGGTGATAAATTTGTCCTGGTTTGGTTGCATATCTTGGGCTCTAAATATTAGCAGTCAGTCACAGAACATGTTAGTGCATTAACACAAATGTACTTCACATGAAATGATCATTTTTATTGATCTGGTCCAAGAGCTTGCAAGGAAAGCCATGTGGCATGGTGATTTTCTCCCTTTGGTAATAAGAGTACTGCAACTAAAACAATAAGTGTATAACACCGAAAATGGTTGTACGATGTTGCATTTTAATCAATTTATGACCCAAACATTTTCACAGTACACTTTTTGTAAGGGTTTTGAGTGAGTGTGAAATCATTCAGGTAAAATGGAACATACAATTAAACTAAAATGGGACATTTTTCTATAGTGAAACCAGCATGTCTCAAGGCTACCAGGTGCCATGAATTTATCGTATGCAACCCTGTAATATTATAGACGTGAATTTTTTTGGCGATTTAAAAATATTAAAGATGATGCAGTTAGGTCATATTGGCCACAATAGTCCACAGTTACCCATCATTTGTCATGAACACACGTCCATTGTGTACAACATGGCACCAATGAGCAGGTTGCGTTAGTTTTCTTTATAGACATAAAGCAGAGATTCATAAGAAGCTCTAAAACTAACACTCAAGGTAGTCTTCAGAGTTTTAGCTGGTTTTCTTGGTAATCTACTAAAAGGTGTCCCAAATTACTTGACTTCACCCTGCTGTAGGATGAGAAGATGAGCAGAAACTGCAGTTTTGGATTATGCCATCACACAGAAATACTTTAATGGATGAATTATGCAGAAGATTGATCCCCTAAGGAGATTGAGTCATTAAAACAGCAAATATTAGGGTGGAGTAAATGAACTTGTAAAGCCAGAAGACCTATTTCAGTGCAGACATTTACATAGCAGTAAAACCACAGGTGTAACTAATAACATGAATTATATTTAGCTTCCCAGTTTCAGGGCTCTGATATTATACCGAACAGTTTATGTGACTGAGTCAGCGTCAGTGTCATTATACTCCTGAGTTTTTTCTGCTATGACAAGTCAACATTTCTGCTGTGAAATAGCTTTTATTTATGATAACATCCAAAGCAAACAGTATGGGGTCATTTAATGTAAAGAACTTTTTAAGAACTTTACCCAGTTCTTTTTCAAGTGCTTATTTAGGATGTTTCCAAATAAAAGTTATCAAGTAGAGATGATTTCATTCTCTAGACATTCCCATGTCAATCAGTACTCCAATAGCAGGCACATATTTTAAATTGTATAGAAGCGCATTTGCAGCAGCTATTATAGTGCCCATATGTATTCTTGTGTCCTTGTTTTGTCATTGTCCCTTTCACCTGAGGACCTAATGCTATTAGTTGACACCCTCCTCTTAAGCCACAGGCCTGCCTCAAGTCTCCAGCTTACTATCTCTCTTCAGTGCTCCCTGTCAGACAGGTCGGCTGCCCCTGCATCTCTGGTTATTAATGGCTTTAGGCTGAGCTTATCATTGGCCAGTTCATTTTAAATTGAAAAGTACAAGGCAGCAGTCTAAATATACAGTTGTAGTATTTTGCATAGCAAATCGTCCAGATGATAAAGGCTCAACACATTGAAAGACCAGATAGATAGGTGGATGCCTTAATGATAACATGGCACATTAAGAGAATGACAACACAAGCTGTGTGTTTTTGCTAATTATATCAGTGAATAGTGAACAGAGAGGCTCATTTACATAATCATAACGCTCTGTGTAATATGTTGTTAGCGTAGAGACAAATGTTAACATTTTATGCTTGACTGGCAGGAAAAAAAAGGCAGTACTTATGTGGAAATGTTGACTTTATACAGCTTTTGTAAGGAGCCTCACAGCAGCACCAGTTCTGTAAGTCAACAGTAATTCTTTCCAAATTATGAATAGATAATACTGATTTTGCCTTATGGGGAAGAAACAATACCAAGTAAAGACACAGCTCAAATTTCACACATTGGCCCAACAGGGCATGCCAGCTAATCGCTGAGAAAATGTAATCAAGGCCAAATGCAACACTGTAAATCATCTTAGATCACAGCATCTGGCAGCTGTACCAGGTGTAGATTAACGAAATCTGTTTATGTGAGATGGTGTAAATGTTAGAGCCAGGAATGCACACCCATGGCCCATACCCTGAGCCTACAGGGATCAGGAAGGATCAATGATCAGCTGAATAAAAGGTCACAATAAGTAAGAGACGTGGAGACTCCGCGTCAGCACTCATTATGGCATGAAGTCACCATGAGAAAAACTCCATGTCATCTATAAAAGACATTGTTAGAGATGATTAGAAATGTAATGGTCCGCTACAAATGCATGTAAGAAATCACTTTCTATAGGTTTGAGACGTAAAGTATCTGCAATTTTGTGGGAGTGTTGATTAAATTTTCTTCTGATTTCATTTTAGTTTAGTTTTTAAGGAGAGGCTATACAATGGCTTTTGTTTGTGGAGGAAAACAAATCAAAACCACATTGTTGTCATACATTTTCTGTTCTCAAGGATGCAATTACCTTACTGGAATTGCAGTTGTGTGTTTCTGAAATCTCATATTACCAAGTTATCAAATATTGAGTGATGCATTCCAGTAAAATGATCAAAACTCTTGAAAGAACATACTGCAGCTGCCCCACCTACTTTTGGATTAGGGTGGCTTTGCCCGTGCAACATTTAAGTTATTTCTCGCTGTTGAAAAAATATCGCATCGGCCTTGCCTAATCCATCCTCTTACTTATAAACAAAGGACGTCATGCTTTGCCTGAACGTGTTTAGCTGGACAAGAGGCACGGTGCCCCTGAAATAACACTCTTGACGAAGTCCACTTGACATTTTGCAAGAACGTGCTGTGCCACTGCCAACCTTTCGTTCTTATGCATTATTACAGGAACCACAAGGTTAAGCAAGATTTGAAAACATGTGAGCGTCATTGTTTTTTTTTTGCCTGAATCAGCACAAAGATTTTTAGGGCACTCTGTGAATTTAAAAAGGCTCTTGGTGAACTCTGATCTCTGGGGCTTTGTGTTCAGCACAAAGATGTGCCCCTCTGGATGCTGAATCCCTTTAAACTCTCTCCTCAGATGCTTATAATATCCTGCCAGTTCTCAACTCTGCCAAGCAGCACGTGTCTCCAAATTCGTGGACTAAAAGGGTGTTATTCTTCCCATCC
The DNA here is from genome assembly GCF_008729295.1 of Plectropomus leopardus. Taxonomy (NCBI): domain Eukaryota; kingdom Metazoa; phylum Chordata; class Actinopteri; order Perciformes; family Serranidae; genus Plectropomus; species Plectropomus leopardus. Next base: position 17,961,668 of record NC_056470.1, on the reverse strand, counting down.
AATTATTTCTCAGCCAAAACCCATCCTTTGTTCCCCGCTTTTCCTTTTGTTGGATTAACTATAGCAAATTAGACTGCAGAATTGAACATTTCCTGCAGACTGGGTGAGCTGATTAGGTATGTACAGTCCATTGTCGCCTGTGTGATGTAGCTCATAGTTACCAGTGATCATTCCTAATCACACAGCAAAAAATGTTCTTTTCTAACAGAGTGTAAGGTAGGTCCAAGTACAGCAGGGGTGTCCTAACTTCTTTGAATGGGGCCCAGGTTAGATAATGTGAAAATACCAGCTGCTTCACGCATCGTGTGGGGTATTCTGGGGGGAAAAATCCCATACAAATGAGACAGACACAACTGAATTTGAAGGAATCTGGTGATACAATACATACCATGACACAGGTTATAAGTCAGTATATTGGGATATGTTGCAATACTGTAAGCAAAGTGATATACTGTATTGTATTTTTTTAAAATCTGATTTTAAGGAAAAGTGTCATAAAGATGACTCCACCATATGCATACAGTTTAATAAGTTTACTTTTTTAATGCAATCAGAACAATAGGATCTGTATTTATCACAGCCCCTGCAACAAGAAAAGAATATGTTGATAGGTTGGACCAACAGTCATATGGCTGAAGACAGATTACAGCACTGCTATCTAGCAGTCAGTGTTTTTTTAAGTCAATACAGTTTAAACCCCTATCACAAACAGTAAAATCGTACACACGAGCTCTGGAGTTCCATTTAAAAAGTGATCCAATGAGCACCATGGGGGACCAACAATTAGCCTTTCAGTGCATTGGTGAGGATAATACCGTAATTCAAACTGCTGTCATGCGTTCTTAAGTGGTCCGCTTCAAAAAATGAGGAGTTAAAAACAATGATGATTGTTATAGAGGCGATAGATGCTGCTATTGAGGCTCTTCTAAATCAACAGGTATTCGAATTCTCTAACCCAACCTGAGCCCAACGGCTCCCAAAAAGCTCCCGGGTTCAGGCTGGAAATATGTACTATTTGGCCGGGTCGGATAGGGCTCTGGCTGTGGAAAAATAATTAAATAACGTTAATGTCAGATTCAGGCGGATTTGTTGGTTTCTAGTGATTGGTTAGGGAAAATCATATTCCCCAGACTGAATGTCAGACTGAAAATGGAAATGTGCAACAAGTTGACAATTCTGTCTGATATCAGGCAAGCTTGTGACTTGTTTTGTGTTTCCTTTTAAAGATTTTGTTTCCATCTTTAAGTGGGTCAACATCTTGAACTTCCTGAAATGATGCAGGAGGAGGGGTTTAAGCCCATAACCCAAACCCAGTTTCTTGTTGCACCATATGTTCATATGTCCCAGTGATCCATTTTAAATATCCTTTTGTTATGAATAACAAAAACATTGATGTAAATGCACACTGTCTCACCATAAATAGTTTTGACATGGCCCTCTTTGGGACTTTTTATTGTTCACAGTACATGTATTGGACTATACTATTAAAACTTTAATGGAAACCTGATGCTTAAAAAGTAATTAATTTCTAGGCTCTTTGTTCTTCCCATGAACTCGTGCTTATGTTGTCACATGTTGTCATTCTCCAGAGAGCCTCTCTCTCTGTTTGCTGCTGTCGTTACTTCAGTGACAAACCTCTACATCATTTTGTGCTTACTGGGCTCCTCTTAGCTGCCACGTGGAAATGTGTTGTGTTTTCACATCATCATTTTATTCATCTGTCAGTCCAGCACGTGCCTTTGGTGCGACTGTAATGACATTTACCATAGACTTCCTTCATCTACCAAGGACGAATCCTAAAGATTGTGGTGACCCTAGAAGTTTTCATTAAGTGGCTCCAGCAGGGCAGATTGTCAAATTAAGCAAAATTAACACACGAGAAGAGAATCTGTCTGCTGAAAATCAACATACTAACTGAAACATTGCTGATGATGTAGAGCTACGACAGACTCACTGAAAGGAAGGTATCCTAAAATGCACACTGTACAGAGAGTGAACTGACTTACATTTGAAAACCATAAGGCCACGCCATTTTTTTGTAATGATAGTGTAGTTGTTGCCTAAGAAATAACTTTGTTTTCTGGTGTGAAATGAGCACCACAGTCTCATGGGGCAGCAATGGCTGTCACCTTTTGGTTAGTATTTTGTTCAAAATGTTTGAGTATCATGGGAATCGTTTTGCTGAGAGAGGCACTTTTTTGGGGCGGTAGATTTCAGACTGCAACACTCTCAGGGTTTGAGACGGCCTATAGCTCAGCGAGTAGAGCATCCTGCCCCATGTAGTTTGAGTCCTTTGCAGTGTTGGGGTTCGATTCTGGCCTGCAGCCCTTCGGTGCGTGTCTTCTCCATTCTTTCTCCCAATTTCCTGTCAGTTTGTAGCTGCAATCTTGTCAAGGCAATAAAAGCCAAAAGAATAATCTAACAAAAACACTCTCGGGGTTAGTTTTAATTTCCTCCTTGTACAGTAACTTTCCAAATCATAGCAATTGATATTCTGTGCAAGAGGGGAGTGCATGCAACTTCTGTCGCTCGGTTTTCACCGTAAACTCATTCTTGAAACACAAGTTTGGCAATGTGCACGGATGTGTTTGGGACATGTCTGCGACTGACAGGTTCATACAGTTGGGAAATATTTGAGTGTGTCTCTGAGACGTGAAAACGTGTTTGTAGAGTGGGGGTTATCTGAAAGACGTATTTTTACAAACGAATGGTTCTGTTCATGTACTTTTCATTAAAGGAACTGTTTTTTTATGATGGCCATACAAGTGATTTACTTCAGTCTTTAGGCTGAAATGTTTACAGCTTTGCCAGACAACAGATTGCTGAGTGAATATAGGTTTAGCCTAAATTTTCTGATAGGTTTAGTGTAATGTCAGACAGTGATCTTTACAAGCAGTATGGGAACTATCTGTCACTGGTATTAACCCTTTTCCCGTTTTCCTCCCCTTAATCCCCCCCTGGTTTATCACTGTCACCCGTTTCACTCTTTGTTGGAATAAAGTGCTAATCTTCAGACTCCATCTGTCTCTCTGACTTTGGCAGAATGGTGAATGTTTTTGGATTTTTGTATTTGTAGCACTACATAGCCTGTTTTGTTTATTTCTTGCCGTTTGTCTGCACCAATAATACTAATTATTCTATGAAGAACAAAAATCTGTTGCAGTCGTGATCGCGTGCTTGCCATCTCCTGTCCTCTCCCTGGGCCTTCTCTATCTCTTCTGGATGTTTTTGCTGTCTGTGCTGCATATCCACCCCCACTTTAAAGACCTAGATTAAAATCAAAAACATGAGCCAAGCTAAATAAATGTGTTGCTCATAAATAGTGCTGGACAACATGACAGATCAAGGCTGCACTTCCTTTCTGTGATTAGCTGTGTAAACAAGTAACAAAAAATAAACACTGTCTGCTTTTGTGTCTCCTCTGCAGATCTGTGTTCTCCTGTTTACATGCCTTTACATGGTGTCCTACCTCATACTTACTCATTTCAAGAAGACTGCCGAGTTTGTCACAGGTGAGTTATGAAATCACTCACATACTGGATTTTAACAGGTGCACCACACAAAGACTCCTTTGTGAGAAAGATTTCCTTGAAACGCACATGGAGAATTGCCGGGAGGGGAATTGGGGGTGTACTCATTAGTGTTTGGGATTTTTTTTCTAGTAGAATATTGGCCACTTTTCAAGGGAGCACATGTGTTGTTCAAACATGTCATTTCTGTTTTTAGTAAATAGTTTCTTATTTATAGTTTGTGGAGAAGGGGTGGATGGATGCGTTAGGCAACAGCCTTACTTGAAGATTGAATTTAGCGCAAGATGAAGTTAAGACAAGCAATTAATGAATGCACCTTTTTCACAAACCTTACTCATTTCTGTAAACATAATGTTCTTAACCCTTTGAAACCTGAGCAAACTGGATTTCTTTGGAAAACATGGAAAGAAGGCAATGAAAAGCTTACAGACCCAAAATTAGCAAGACAGTAGTACAAAATACAAGAAAATTAGTACATAAAAGAAAGTAAATACAAACAACAAGGAAATTACCTGAAAAACATGCAAACAAAGAAATAATAATTCTGTAATATATTTTAACATATGTTGTTATGATAATTATATAGTTTTTAAGGATTTTTTTTCTTGCTTTTTTAAAAATAATTTTCTAAATCCACATATATCTTGAAACATTTCTTACCAAACTAGTCTTTTTTTATCGTGGTTAATCGCAGAATTTCCATAGTTAATCACTGTTTTAAATCACCTATTTAAGATTCCACTATTTTGCATTTTAAAGCAGTTCAAGTCCATATTGACAAGCTAAATTATTACCAGATTGTCTTGATTTGGAATCAAATGACAGCAAATAACTGAATGTCACCAGCACAACGTGGACATGTCTGTGAAGGGGAGACTCATGGGTACCCAAAGAATCCATTTTCATCCAGATATCTTGAGATCAGAAGTCAAGGGACCCCAGTGAAATGACTTTGCCAACATTGGTTGGCACTAGTGGGTTCCCCGGGTCTTTTTAATTTCAGATGATACCAGTGTCATCACTCTAGCTTCAAAACTCAGCCCCGAACAGCCTCTTGAAGACACAAATGTCTTCATTTAAAAAAAAACAAACATATTATGGACCTTAAATGCATTGTGATTAATGCGTTACGCTGACAGCCCTCTTTTAAATGTTTGTGAAAAGCGTCTGAAGAGACAACAAGAAAAGTGTTGTTGATCCAGGACATTGACATCATACTTTTAGAAGAAGTATGACATCATTTTAGAATTTTATTAAAAGAAAATATTTTATTATATATGGATATTCGTTATTATGATATTAGCTGGTTTATGTGTTTAGTTATATGTAAATATAACTGAAGTCGACACACTGCCAGGATTGCACATTTCGACCCAAGCCTTTGCAGCTTGGCTGGAGCGGTCCGGACTGAGGCATGTTTTCTAACATGTAACCACAGCCTGAGGCGGTCCCCCTGTGGATCAGGATGGTGGAGGGGAGGGAAAGAATGTTGCTACAAGGTAAACAGAGTTGTAGCTTCAGTCCCCTAAAGTTAGACCAAAACATCTCAAAGAAGATCTTTCTTCAACACAACCAGCATCATGAATTTAGCCTTCATCTGTCATAATTCTCAGGTACTTGCTTTTGCTTTTGACAGTTAAAAAAGAGTAGAAAGGTTGTTTTGGTAAGCACAGTATTGACAACTTTGTAGCTGACAAACATTTACATAAAATTCCTCATGCACTTGGATCTCTTATATGTTCTCTTTCATTAAAACTGAGAAAATATTTGAAGTTCTGCGGGGTGACTGGGCTGACAGTTACATAATAAATCCCATAACTTGCAACTATTGGAAGCAGATGTCGGATGTCCAGCTAGCCAGGTTGCTCTGCTCCACTGCGGCTGGGCTGGGTTGAAACCTGGGACATGGCCAACTCCTTTTTCCTTCTTTTTTTTTTTTTTTTCCTGGACCTGCTATGTATTAGTGTGCTGTTGTAAACGTTGTCTGTGCATCAACAACAGCGGAACAGTTGTGCCCTGCAGCCAAATGCAGATTGTGCAATACGTCTCTATGGAGTTGTTTTTGACAATAAGGAACCAAGAACTGGTTTTTGCTCCTCAGGCTTTACCTCATTACAAAAACAGCTGTACCAACATTTGCAGAAAGTGAATTTACAGTATCATGTGCCCTGGTTTACATTCCTTAGCAATTCCAAAACAATTCGCACAGTATAGTTTTAGAGATCTGCAGCATATTGCTTGATAGTTAACAGTTTTGGGAGGTTTACAAAGTTTTTTTCACATAACATTTACAGATTGCTTCCTTTCACACTCTAAAATATTTTGCTCTTTGCAATTTGCGTGCTGAAACCAAAAGTAATTTAGTTTTTTTACTAGAGTTTTGGTCTTGCTTGAACAGAATGTTCCCAACATGCTCGCCCCCCACTCACTACCCGCTCTGAGGCCAGTGGGGCTTCATCCTCATATGGAGTGCTCCTGTTACACCTTTCCCCTATACATATATACCGTACACACACACACACACACACACACACACACACACACACACACACACACACACACACACACACACAGAGCTCTCACCAATACAGACTTTCTATGTATTAATATTTCAACACTTAATCTGATGTACTTAGAATAACCTGTAATGGGAGAGTTCACCCCAAAATCTAAATTATGGATTTTTACTCTTAGTGCTTTTTATCCAACCACATTTTTTTTAGTTTGAGTTTCTGAGTATTTTGAGATAAAGATTTCTGCCTTTTCTTGAATATAATGGAACTAAATGGCACTCAGCTTTTGGTGGCCAAAGTGCCAAAAAAATGTATGTAAAAATAATGTCCCGATTCTTCAAGATAATCTGTATCACTGCACAGAAGGAAGCGTGCGTCTAATCATGGACAATTAGTGGGTGTTGTTTGGTAGAAAGAAGATAAAACTGCTCACAAGAAGGTCTGTGGAGTATCTTGATTTCTGGAAAGAGACATTGCTGTTGAGTTTTTAAATGCATTTTTGGCACTTTGAACACCACAAACAGAATGCCATCTAGTTCTGTTATATTTAGGAAAAAAAGGCATACATCTGTACAGCAGATATCTCCAACACTCGCCAAGTCACATTAAAACAATCTAGATTGATGAAAAGCATTACGCGTAAAAGAAAAAAAAAGTGGATTTTTGATTTTGGGGTGAACTGTCTCTTTAAGTCCTCCTCAGTTAAAGAGTTATAGCAAACAGATTGACTGACTGTTTCTGAGGCAACTTACCCTTGTTTAAACATAGAAGTAAAAACAGTTTGGATCACTTTTGTTATAGATTTAACCTCCTTGTTTCTCTGCTTTCTTTCAGAGGACATTGAAGATGCCACCGTCAACAAAATTGCGTAAGTAAAAGCCTCTAATGATTAACTAATCCACAGCAATCTGTACCCACTCATTCACTCTGATTAGTGTCCATGTGAATGATTGACAGATACCTTAGTCAGACCGACACGTGAAGTGGCCTGAGGCCTTTTGGCTGTACATTTATTGCCCCGTCTTGTGTGCATGTGTGTCTCTTTATGTGGTTGATTGTTGGGATGACGGCACTTCGGTGTCACTCCGCCCTTTGCCCCTACACGCTGGCACTGTATTACCTTAGCCACCCTAGCCTTTCACCTAGGCTGTGCTGTCAGGCTGAGGCTTAACACATATATTCACTGATAGCTTGTCTTTCTCCTTCTCCCAGACTGTGGCTGTGTACATTCACCCTGTCTGTTGCCGTGTGTGCTGTGCTCCTTCTCCCCATCTCCATTCTGTCCAATGAGGTGCTGCTCACCTTCCCACAGAGCTACTACATGCAGTGGCTCAACGGATCTCTTATCCACGGTACATCTTACTCTTTTTTTTAACGAGATAAAACTGAACAGTTTATAATCGTGAACACAGCAGAGTGCATTACGGTCTGTAACAGGATCAGATTCATTGAGGTTCACAGGTAAATAACTTCCAAATCAATACACTACAAGCCTGTGTTCAAACAGATAATTCTACAGGACAGAGTGGCTGTGACCTTGCTGTGTGTGTTGTTTGGGTTTAAATAAAAAAAAAATGCTCCAACTGTTTCCCAACAGCTGTTGTTTACCTTAGTTGAGCAATCTAACTCCAATTCAATAGCAATCTATTTTTTTTAAAATTCATCATTAAACAATATTCACAGGTTTAAGGTAAAGATCCAAGACTTTTTATGCACACAAAGCCTTATTTTTGTCAAATTTTGATTGTAAATTTGTTAAAATGCTTGTTAGTGTTCTCCCAGGGTCCCAGGGGATTCTTAAAAAGTCATAAAAAGCATTGAATTAATCAATCTAAAAATAAGGCCTTAATTTGTCTTAAATTCATTTTTCTTAAAAGTGCTAAGGCACAAAAGGTAGGATTTTGTGAATTTGTTTTTCTGACATTGCATTGTGAAATCTCAAAATAATAAGTAACTTAAAAACTCACAGAATACATCTGTCATGTTTTATATTAATGTAAATATTTGGGAAAATATATATATATATTTTTTTTTTCCCCTCCAATTTTGGTTATAGTGAAAGCGGTCTTAAATTTCATTCTGAGTTGCATTAAAAAAATCTTAAAAACTCTGTAGGAACCATGTCTCCTTTTCCAAGATGATCCATCTACCTGACAGGTGCGGCGTATCAAGGTGCTGCTCAAACAGCATCATTACCGCACAGGTATGAGTTGGGTTGGTCGCAGTAAAAGTTCACTGCTGGTGTTGGCTGTGCTGTTTAATCAGCATCTTGATTGCCACGCCTGTCAGGTTGATGGATTATGTCGTCAGAGTACTCACTAACAAAGATTTATATAAATTTCAGAGACAAGCCTTTTGTGTGCACAGAAAACCTCAGATCTGTTATTTCAACGTGTAAAAAATGGGAGTAAAAACACACAAGTGCTACATTTATATTATTGTTCAGTGCACTTATGATGTCCAAAAGTAAACCAGGCCTGAAGGGAGGAACATTTTTAAGATGCTTTTAACATTTTTTCCTTTTTAATTGCTGCACATTCTTGTTTATGAGCACATGAGACTGGGTAGACAGTCTTGAGATATGACACTTCTTGGCAGGACTATACCTCACAGTGGTCGATAGAGGTACTGCTTTACTGCTGTTTTGTGTGCACTGAAAAATAACGTGGAACTATAATTTTCATCTCTGTCAGGATTGTGGAACCTAGTTTTCCTTTTCTCCAATTTGTCCCTGGTCTTCCTCATGCCTTTTGCCTACTTCTTCACGGAGTCTGAGGGATTTGCAGGTTCCAGAAAGGTACTTGTGTCCCTCACTAATGGCACCAGAACCTTTTCATAAAGACTAAACTGTAAACTGACAGCTCATCACAGAGTGTCTGTTTTGTTTGTGCAGGGGGTTATGGCACGGGTGTATGAAGCAGTTGTGCTACTGTTGCTGTTGGCTCTGCTTGTGCTGGGCATTGTGTGGGTGGCATCAGCCCTCCTCCACGACAACATAGCCAGGAAGAGCCTCTACGGTGAGTCACGCACATTATACCTGAAGATCCCACGGTGACAACTGGTTGTACAGAATTTAATGTGCTTATACTCCCCTGTGAATTTCAGACCTGTGGGAGTATTACCTTCCCTACCTGTACTCGGGCATCTCTCTGTTTGGAGTGTTAATGCTTTTGTGTAAGTATATCTCAGTTACTTGAGTAGCTAAAGACTTTATCATGTGGCACTTGCATGTCAATTATCTGTGTGTTTCTGCCTTCAGTGTGCACTCCCTTTGGGTTGTCCCGAATGTTTAGTGTAACTGGCAGCCTGCTGGTCAAACCGCGGGTGAGTCACACAACCACCGACAACACTCCCCACTTCACATAGAGTAGCCTTTACATTAACCAGGATGTCCGCCGGTCCTTTAAAAGTCTTAAAATGTCCTAAATTCAATTTAAAAGTCAAATAAATAAATAAATTAGATTTTTCACGGTCACAATTGCCACAAACATTTTATCTAATGTAATTTATCCATCTTTTGATTTATTTTTGCAAACAACAACAACTTGCAAATGAAGTCAAGCTCATCTGGGTGCAAGTCCACACATGATAGAAATCTTTAAATCTATCACTGAGCATTATACTGTATTTTTACTTTAACACAGTTACCTGTTACCTGTAACTCTAATAAACATATAACCTACCTCTGCACAGGACCACATATTATATACTACTTACTTTTATACTTAACTGCATTGCTGGAATAGGAAAAAAAAGTATTTGTGCAAAAATTGTTCTTAGATTTGGTTAATATTATCTTGGAAAGGTCTGGAAAGGCATTTAAAATAAGTATGTGATACCTGTTCAGTCGTGTTGTGGCTGCGTACTGTAGTTTCTGATTTCTCGATTGATGTGTCCTATCCACCTCAGCTGTTTGAAGATGTAGAAGACACTTTGAGCTGCACTTCATTTGAGGAAGATTCACTCTCCAGGAAACTGAACTGTGAGTGCATCACCATGAACACGCTCCTGTACCATTTCCTGATGATTAAATTTAAACCTGACTGATTGACTTTTTGTCTCCCTCATGTGTTGCTGTCTGATTGAAGGTGGCGGTACGACGTCATGTTGGGTCAGGCTGAACATGGAGGCGATGAAAAAAGAGTACCAAACAGTCCGCAGCAAACGCATCGCTCTGGGTAAGACTGACTGAACAGGCTGCTCCCTGCTGGGTTTCTCTCACACTGATCACACTGCATACTGAAAAATTTCAATTAATATTCAGTAAATACATGGGATGGGCCTTTAATTCCTTTCACACAAAGCTCTTGCTCAGCAAAGATGGGAAATACTATCAAATTGTTTTTTTAAACCAGTATGAAATTATTTGTATTATTTGTAAAATTCAAAAACATCAGTTTGAAATCAGTAGCCTAGTTAGCAGATGGTCATATTAATATACACAACAACAATATGCACACAATTAATGTGAATAAAAAACACTTCTTTTGATGATTGGACCTCTTTTAGTTAGTAAAACAAAAAGAGTGAAAAATAATCAACGATGCACACAAATTCAGACTTATGACTGCTTTAACGGTAGGGCGTCACCTTTTTTTGTCTCTCTTGTTGACCATACTGACAAATCTGATATTTCTTTGGTGATCATTGTTTCTGTAAAATGAACTGAACACCTGAATTCTGAAACACTTTTATCTAACTGAGCCAACACTATGTGGCATCTTGACCATATTGCCAAAAGTTAAGACATTTACATTTTCTGTTGATGGAAGCATCTTGAAACTAGTTCAAGCAAGTAGCCGACAACCCGATGGGCTTTTGCGGGTTTTATACATCCAAATAAGTAGAAACAACCACACCATGCCTCTATTTGAGACCTGCATTTTTTGTTAAAACACAGAGCCACACCCAAATGTTAAAAAAGCGCTCTGCATTTATTGGGGTCCAGATTTTAATTGAAGTTTTACCACAGTCATTGTTGCTTTTCACTTATGTATTGTTGTTTCTTTGATTTCATTCTTGTTGCTTTCTTCACAGAAATGCGTAGGAAAGCATCCCCATGGCAGCGAAACTTGGGCTATCCACTCGCCATGCTCATGCTCCTCGCATTGACGGTAGACACTAATATTTTAATATGTTCTCACAAGCTGCTTAACTCTCATTTATTAGCACAGATGGTTGTTTTGATTGTCATATAAATACTGTTCATGTGTCTGCAGGTGATGTGTGTACTGATGGTCTGTTTCAACGTGTTGGAGTTGCTCCTGGATGAGACCGCTATGCCCAGAGGAATGGAGGTGAGGATTTAACCACAAAGAACTTGTGAACATTTCATGTTTGGTCTGTCACCTGTGTACACTGATGTTTGCTGTGTTTGTGTGTCAGGACCCTCACCTGGGGATGGCATCATTCTCCATGTTTGGCTCACTGGGCGCTGCGGTTCAAGTCGTCCTTATCCTGTATCCTTTTCTCCCAATCAACTGGGAGTGTGTTTTTGATCGTGATTTATTTCACCGTTTTATGTGAGGAGCATGACATCAAGTTGGTAGTGGACCAGATGAGATGTAATAATGGAAGTACCTTGCCTGCTGTATTTTTATGCATTCCAAAATAAACCTTTTTTTTTTTCGTGCCTCACGTAAGTATTTGGATTTTACACAATGGAGCTCGAACACACGTCGAAACCGAGACACTATGAAACAGCCACTATAGGCTCTGACTTCTGCATATTATTTACTATCTATGCGAGTTTATCAATCTTCTTTCCAGTGTTGTCTTTAACATGAGTTTCAGCTATCTGATGGTGTCCTCAGTGGTGGGCTTCTATAGTTCTCCTCTCTTCACCGGCCTCCTTCCTCGAGTACAGGACACCAACCTCACACAGGTATGACAGCTCACCTTTGCATGTATCTCATCTCACACTCAGATCTAACCCGAGGTTCTGTGTTTACTTCTCATAGTAACCTGTAACGTCTGTTCTTTTCAGATAATTGCAAACTGTGTTTCACTGCTTATCCTGAGCTCAGCACTGCCCGTCTTCTCACGCACACTTGGTAAGGACATAGCCTGAATGACAAATGCAGCAGTTTTTAAGCTCTGCAGCCAGGTCCCAATTCCTTCCATGTACAGATTCTCAGCAGGTTTTAAGTATATGGTGTGTTCACAGTGAAACTGGAAGCATACAATCATTAAAGGATGCATACCAAAAAATGCCTGATCTTTGAGTGTGCTCAAAGTGGTGTATACTACTGTCTCCCACTGAAATGCACAAATAAAAGTAATAAGCTACTTACTGCTGCAAAAAAATTAAAATACATTGTGAGCCAGTTCAAAGAAGCTCATGGAAACTTAAAACAAGCAAATCTGTGGAAAAACAGTCTGCTTTTTATTTTTTGAAGCTGCATAGATTTCTGCTATAAATGCTAGAAATACTTTTCAGCCCAGCAGCCCCTGACCAGCACCAAACCTTTTCTGTGGAAACACATAATTAAGAAACACAAACGTGAAGGTGATTGCTTTTGTTTCCGACCCTTAACAATTGCATTGAATATAGGAACGTTAAATATAAAATGTGCTTTTCTGGGAGGGTATTCTCATTTGAAAAACACTGTTCAAGCAAAATGGTTCCTAACCGGGGGTCCCAACCCCCACTAGGGGTCACCAAAGCTTCACGGGTAGCTGCAAGGCTTTCTTGATCTTCAGGGATGCAAGAAAACTTATGAAATATTTATACAGTAAGCCTATTTTTAATTATTACATGCATCTCTACGGAAAAAAACTAAATTAAATTATTGTTTTTTCAGTTTATTATTCAAGGATTTTTTAAATAATAAATTATTAATGAATTAATTTTATAAAGGCATGGTGAAGACCTGAACACAAACTATATCACAGAGCCATCACTCTCTGCTAAACAGCCTCAACCTGTATTAGAAAAGTATAAAGTTAAAACAACAAAAGAGCCAGTATAACATTGGCCACGCATCAGGCCAAGGAAGACACTGAATTGTCAAAAAAAGGAAGCCTATTTATAATGTAGGACTATTAAAAAATTTAAAAAAAAATAATAATAATAGAGGCATAATTGTATGAAAACTTCCTAAAAATATCGGGATATGTGCTTAAAATTCATCCAAACGGTTTGTTTTTCATATCCTGTTGTTGTTGTCTTCACTATTTGGCTTAGTTGTGCAGTTAATCAGTTGTTCTGTGCTCTTGTTGTCCTTATACATCGACTATAATGTGAAATATGCATACAATATGTCACTTTGTCAAGGGACGTCAGTTTTATCAATGATAGAAAAGGGGTCTCTTTTGGAAAAAGTTTGGGAACTACTGATAGAGCATGTAATGACAGGAGCTGATTTCACTTGTAGTTTTAGTAATGCCCACAAGAGGACGTCTGTATGTCGTAAATACTGCAGCTGAGGCCCAGTTTGAGCCAGCTTCATTCACAAGGAATCAAACAGAAGATCTGCACACTACGTGAAAAGCTCCCAGTAATTTTTCACTGTGCATTGTTTCCATCTAACAGATCTTCTTTGGGCATTTTCAAATCATCACAAAGCAGAGCAAGCAATTCTTAAGACACAAGCACATTCATCTCTCAGGTGATTGTCATCTGCTTGATTGAGCGTCAGTCCACTCTCAGGTTGAAACAATCAAATTTGGAGACTCCCACGAGGGGGACAGAACTTGTCTCCATGACAAGAAACCAAAAACAACAAAAGCAAAACATACAAAGATATAATAAATATTTCACATCAAAAGTTACATCAAGTATATATGACCGATCATCCAAAACAATTCTAATCGTAAAAACATTCACAAGTTAAACATTTTCTTTTACTGCTTTTCCACTGTGCTAGGGATCACCCGCTTCGATCTACTGGGAGACTTTGGTCGGTACAACTGGCTCGGGAACTTCTACATCGTTTTCCTGTACAACATGATGTTTGCTGGTCTCACTTCTGCCTCCCTGATCAAGACAGTCACCTGGGCAGTGCAGAGAGAGCTCATCCGTGCCTTTGGTCAGTCTACTCTCATTTTTATTTTATAAAGGGAGGTGAAAGTACTATAAATAGGGAGACTTTATTGTCCAACTCAGTGGAAATTTGTCTTTGGTGTCGCTATGTTTGCATTAGGGCTGCCAATAAATAAATTAAAATAAATAAATTAATTAATTAATTTAAATAAATTAAAAATAAATTAATTAATTAATTAATTAATTAATAATAATAATAATAATAATAATAATGAAATAAATAATGGAGGATAATTAAAAAAATAGACATTCAATTGTAAAATTCAATTCTGTAAAAAAAAAAAAAAAAAAGCTGCACTAACGAGTCTGTTGAAATAAACATATGATACAAATTGTTATGTCTTGTATTGGATTTCACCTCCTATGGACATAATGTGCAAAAATAGATGCTTGAATAGTTTAAAATTATGTTTTTATATCTAAAATCAATTAATAATCATTTATTGTCATTGTTGGCCCATTTTTCCCCGTTTAGTATGCGTACATTTTTCTGTCTGGGGGATTGTGCTGTGCTAAAATAAATTGCGCTTGGGTAGCCGTGTCTTATGTTTCCCCACCTTTGGCCCCGTTCCCCGTTGGGCTGGTCTCTCTTCCTCAGATAGAAAGAATACAATTCTTTCAGGAAAGTGTAAAGGGACAAGAGGAGAGTCAGGTCTCCTTGGGGACCTTCAGGCACACCGCCCTAGACCCCTCACAGCACACACACCCTCTACCCCTCCACCCAACACAAACAAGCGCTCGGAGCATGGACACGCCAAATACACACACACACGTATACACAGTCCCCTTCCTCACAGCACCGATAGCATCTCTGCACCATGGCAGCTCTCCTGCACTTTCCCATTACCTCCCAACTCACTTTTGTTCCATGATTAATCGACTCTCATTTCACCTAAATCACTATTTTTCTTAGCTTTGCAACTTCAGTGCTCCACCTTGTGATTGTGCTTGATGCTATGGTGCTTCTGTTTTTTTTTCTTGCAGGTCTCCACAGACTGCCTTTAACTGTGTCACGCTCCACCGTCCCCTTCAGACTCCTCCTGGCCAGCGGACTGTCTAAAATCCAGTGACTTTTCCTCCTCGCCACCCTAACCTTTAGAAACTGAGCCAGTTCAAATATGCACCTTCTGGATTAAAGGCATTTGCAATTCGGTCTCTTTGCCAGTTGGAGCGTGGGTCAGGTCGCCCTGTGCGAAGAGACCAGAAAAGGTGACAAGTCAGTCTGGTCTGTGTGCTGTTGGAGTTCTGCTTAAAGCAGCGTTTAATAATCAGGGTCCAATTTTGTGCAGTTATTTGACTGCGAGGACTGCGAGGTTAGCTGAGTCATGGTTATGACTGGAACTAGGGGAAAAGGGATGTAAGCCAGTCCTGCCACAGTGGACAGTAAGAGAGCAATCCCCTCCACAAACGTGATTCCTCATGAAAAGAGGATCCAGTGGATAGCCGTTGTTCTGTTGGCACATGTAGAAGTCAGCAGAGTTATTTTGAAATATTACATTGCAACTGTGACGTAATTTCCTCTTCCTGCTCCAGGGCAATTGAGCGCTCCCTCTTTCTCTGTGACTTCCCCATGCTTTCCCCTCTTTGGTCTTACCACTATTTTAAGATTGGGAATCTTACTTCCACTTGTGTTTAGTCCAGGTTGCACCAGTGTTATGTTAGTAAGTTGTTAGTGGAAGCAAGTAGGATGCAGAGTACCTTGTCTGTTTATGGATCTTCAGGTTACACAGGGAATATGGGTGAGGTCATAATCTCAGTGTTGGAGCTCTTTTGGGAACGTAGTTTACAAGAAGAATTAGAAGCATTTTCTGATCCATCATTAAACAGGGTTTTTGTAGATGACAGTAAGCTTACTGAGTCTGACTCATTGATTTACACAAAAACACTAAAAAAGAAAGCTTTACACTTTGTCTTATATAAGACTTATGAATGCCATGTGACACTCACTAGGAGGAACTTCTGCCTTTGACCAATCAAACTGTGAATTATTAAGAATTTATGTGGGGAAGTGCAATATTTTATAGGTAGACGCACACTTTTTAACTTTACCAAAAGTGATTTTCGAAATTGGGATTTTCATCTCATTCCTCTTTGTTGGACATCGAGTGAAAGTTTAGAATAATCTCAGAAAGCGAATGTGACCATCAATCCTTGCAATCTTTCCCGGTGTCCGTTTTTATATTTTGATAATTCTATAATGTTTATCAGCTGTATCTCATCGTCTTCAATGTGTTGGTGATCCTGTGTCACCGTTTGTCTTTGCTGCTGTATCAGCAGGTTATTAGCTGTTGGTTTGACCAGCAGGGGACAGTGTCTCTCAAACACACCACCCACTGTGTTGTGTGAGACTCTCTCTGGTTAGGTATTATATGTATTATATATCTGGAGCACTCTGAGGTTTACTCATTTCACATTATTCTGGGAATTTTCTTTTGGTTCTTGGGAACATAAAGTTTGTAATGGACTTTTTTTCATTATTTATGGGCATTTTGGAATCTAAACTTCACATGTTGACTCTTAGGATTTTTAACAGTTGTTTTAAAATGTTGAATGTGATACATTTGAGACAAAACAGATCTTTAGAGTTGTTCTCAAAGATGAATAAATGCATTTGTTTACTTTTTCAATGCTCTCTTTCAGATTTTCTGTACAAAATTTTTAACCTTTGTTTTAAGAGCAGAAAGTAATAAAAATCACCATGTTTTTAACTTCTTTGTGTCCCTTCAGATACATATCAAAGTCACTTACTGAAAAAAC